>NC_089856.1:4345000-4657500 GCF_036373705.1 Amia ocellicauda
TTTACAGCATGAATGAATATGCTCATCAAAAGAGTGAAAGTCATCAGTACCGGAGCTGGGGGTGAGTTCTGGACACTCTACCAAGATCAGAGAGTTTGTACACTTTCACCCATTCTGCTTTAAAAGATCTAAGAATTATGATGTCAAAGGAGGGGGGAGGGATGCAAGTAGAGTGAAAATACTGTAAGGGCATGGTACCTCATTTCAACACATCAGCCCCTGGGTGGATGGGTGAGATTGAATAGTTTTCTCAAACAACTGCTGCCAAAAACTCTCTCTCTTCCCAGTGACTTTTGGGTTTGGATCACTCTGCCAAGCTCGGACAGGGCTGACAGCCTTGCAACAGACTCGTACACCGTGAGCCTCATTACACACACCCCCCGAAACAAGGATTCAAGTCGAGGCACACACAGTGTTTCCAGTTTTGATTCCTCCTCTACCTGCACAGAGGACAGATCGAAAGTAGTATGAAAGATAAACAGCAAAATGACTGAATAATTCTCCAGGGCAGATCATGATTCAAACAGGATCTGTAATGAAGCGACCGGGTAACGCACAAGTGCAGAAAGGGGAACAGAAGACATTATTAAGTGGACATAGAGACAAGTGTACAAAACCAAATGAGTAACACATTAACATTACAGTTACTGGATACATTTATTTTTATTTTTTCAAAGAAAAAATATGATTTCCCCACAAAAAGGAAATCAAAAATATTCCATCTTCACCACTATCAGCTCACTTGACATGAGAGGAGATTACCTCTTTGGAGTTGCACTGCTGAAGAGCGCTGTGGTAGTTCCCAGCTTTATATCTCGTGAGGCATTCCTTACAAGCTCGGAATATTTATGGAACTGCATTTTTCTGCATTGATTAGGCTCCTCAGAGAGCCTACTTCAGCTCAAGTTTATTATACTTTTCTTAGACTTCCCCGCAGAAGGTGATCATAGCAATGGAATTTTTGCAATAAATAAATAACAGCTTTCCAGTGACAAATCTGTATGGAATCCATTTTTATTATGTATATTTATTGCCTTTTTTTTCCTCTCATCGATCTGAAAGCAGTGGCTGCCTTTTAACATTGCCAAAGAATGTGTTTTGTTTGTGGTCAAAGTTTATTTTGCAAGGCACCCACACCACACATGCAATCCATGTTTTTGTTTACTGCGTTAAATATGAAGTGTGTGTGTGTATTTTCCAGGGGAACAAAAGCTAAACAAAAGTGGAACATGAGACTGGTGATAAGGGTACAGAAATGATTTAAGCACAGTTGCAGCTAAACTCAATAAGCTTCCATTGTTCAAAATACAGTGGAATATGTTTGCCAGAAAGGACAAAAACAAATCATTTAGAGTGAGTGCTATATCTAATGAAGAACTGAATTTGAAATACTGGGAGTGGAGACTATTGGTGTAGTTTTTTTTAACTAAAGGACCAGATCTCTATGAAAATCAGAGTGGGATATCTGAATGGACACCCCCTATCACCACTACCCCCCACCACAAATTAATTACATAACACACAGGAGACAACCACAAAGTCAAGTTTACGGATTACATACAGATGTCGGAGTGGCGTTGGATTGGGAAATCTGCAGCAACACGGAGAGTGAATAATAACACACAATGAGTCACGGCTCACTGGCATCAGATCCCATCGTGGACTGCAATCTCTCCACTGTTGAAGCAGGCAGGCTGTGTGCGGTTAACCAAGCCATTAGAAGACATGAGACTTAATAAAGGAACTACACAGTTCAAGTGTGTGTGCTTGTGTGCGTGTGCGTGTGTGTGTGTGTGTGTGTGTGTGTGTAGGGGGCGAGGGGACAACTCAATCCTGCTCTTGGAGAGAAAGAGACTACAGGATACAATTTGTAAAGCAAGGCCATGTAGAAGCAAGTCTATTAAATCAGGTGCTGTTAGATAGTTTGCTTGAATAAGGAACATGTGGAACTTCCAAATAGACCTAAACAAAAGATTGTGTACGGGATATGGGTTACAAAGCAGAGATGGGTCACAAGGTAGTCTACTACTACTACTACTACTACTACTACTACTCCTACATCTGTATCAAGGAGACTTGATGCATTCAAAATCCTGAAAGTGATTGACAAACCCACAAGGACTACTGCAAGATCGCAAAGGAAACAAGGAACAAAGGAGATTAATTTAAAAAAACAATAGGATGAAGATAAGGGAGGCCCTACTTTATGCAAAGGGTGGTAGGGGTCTGGAACAAGTTGTCCTTGAAGCAACAGCTGGATGGGATGCAATAATTGGATAAGCCACTGGCGAGATGGGTGGACCAGCTTCCTCCAGTTTGTAAACTTTCTTAGGTCCTTAAATCATTTAAAATGGCGGGAAGCTGAAACAAAAGAGTTTTGTTCTTTGCTTCCAAAACTCAAACCATTGCACTGATTTATGCCAAGCTTCGCAGACCGCACACAGCAACACACGCCAGCACTCTCTAAGCATGTGGATTTGGACTTGTAAGATAGCGACAGCAGTATAAACATAATCAGAGGCTAAACCAGAAACGGTGTCAAAAACTACTTCGGTATTTTCATGCAGTTGATACAAATTATACAAAAATCGATTAAAAAAAAAAAATCCTATAGACAGGCACTTGTGTGATATATAGGTAAAGACTGCAAAATGAATAGCAATGAGGAACCCAGTACAAATAGGAAATAAGAGATTCATTCTTGGGTGCTGAGCAGGGGAGGGGGGCATCGGTTAATTTCATAGAAGTCTTATTTTACTCTAATGAGTCAGGCAGTTTGGTTGCAAATTCTGTAATTAGACCCCTGTTTATTTCCCCCTGTGCTGCGATCTCTGAAACACGATAGCAAAAGGCAAGAGAAATGTGTACGGGCGAGATTATTATGACTCTGTGCCTATCGCCTCCTTTCATTTCATTACTCTCATATTATTGATTATTTTATTCTCCTCTCTGTGCTTCCTGCAAATGCTTCACGTACGAATCCAGGAATAGGAAATGTCTTTGAGCCTCCATTTTCATTTATCGAGTTTCTAATAAACTGTCAGAAGGTTGTCTGTGAGCCAAAACTCTGTTTACACTACAGAGGAGAGGATTATATGTGGACAGGAATACGCCAAGGACAGAAAGGTAGGGTACAGTTTAGGTTTGTGTTTTCATAGTCAGACTCCACAAATTTCCAAAAGCTATTTGGAGAGATCTTGATTTAAGGAGATACTCAAATTCCACACTTTTTCTTCCTGGAATAAAATCTCCATTATACTGGGATTAGTTTAGATTGCCTCCACTGAGAAAACATAAAACCTAATCCATCTTTCACACTTTCAATCTCAGTCAATCCTACACACATTACATGCAATTCCCAGATTAAAAATGTAAACTAACAAGATCAAGAAAGATGATCCTTGATTTTTTGCTGCTTAGAGGGTAATCCATAAAATGCTACAAATTCACTCCCTAAAAAAATGTGCCTTGTGCTTTATCCCTCTATTACAATTCACATTGTAAACTTTTGAGCCCACACAGTCTGTTTTGGTATCCAAAAACCTTTCCCTGTCTCATCTAATTGCCATATAGGATTTCAGAAGAGTAAGCCAAAGAAACGAGATTTCCAAGAGACACTGCATTCGCAAGGTCAATCCAGCTTTTCAGAGTCTATTTAATGAAACCTGAAAGTAATTACAATGTTTTATCATAACCACCTTTTATTATTTGTTTTTCTTTTACTTTCAAAGCTTTGCTACAAAACCTTCTTTCCGTTCCCTTTTGTCTGCTTAACTAAACTGTGGTTTCAGGACAAGAAGAACTAAATCTTGTAGACTTGGCAGACAACGCCAGCGGGTTGCGTGAGCCGTCGTAATTTGGGCGCATGGGGAATTTTGGACGACTCCGGTTGAATTTGAATACCTGTCCCCAGTCTTGAGAGGGAATAGGGTTTGGCGTGACTATGTTGCTTTTTATAATCTCGATTAGCAAAGCTTGCATAATGTGACCTACCTACCACTTCTTATTTGAGTTCAAAAGACAACAGGCATCTTTTATTTTTTATTTTTTATAATCATATTCTGGTATTCTACAGCTTTAAAACAGAAAACAAAATGTGGTCAGATCAGTATGTTTTAATATCATGTATCCCACAAGGAAATCAATTAAGAAATCAATTAAGTTCTAAATGTTTAAGTAGATGCTCTCTTACGCTACAATATTGTTTGTGCATTGTTTTTGGTATGTGGAAAGTTAACGAATGCAATTAAGTATTCTGAAGTGTGAACGCAAGGGAGAATAAACGGAGAGGGAGAATGAGAGTTAGAGGAAGGAGGACCTGAGGACCTTGCACAGGAAAGAAAAAGTACCAAATACCTTGTGATCACAGGCTGAGGATGTGAAACCTATCGGATCTGTGCCGCTCTGTGGCCAGCACACCAATAATAGCCCAGTTCACCAGCTGCCAAAAGAGCACTGGAACGAGTATCCTGGGACAGCCAACGGAAAGCAGATGTCTGGCGCACCACCCTGCCTCGCTAACAGCAATCTGGCCTCATCTTCTGATATTGTGTTTTTCTTCAATGTCTAATTTCAGAAGCCGACTCTGATCTGTCCAGCACACACTGTAAGAGCTAAATCAATGGGACTGGTTACAATTTTAAGCACAGATCATGTGCCATGTACAGGGGAACTTTAGGTCTCATTCGGGATAACCATGCCCTGCCAGCATTATCAGAGTTTGACTGTGTGGGTCTATACATTCACTGCAATAAAGAACAGTGCTGAATAAGCTAGTACCTGAAGGCAGGTAGAGGTGAGAGGGGTGATCCCAAGTTCTCCATACACCAGCACCTCCCTGTGGCTCGTCAGCTGTTTCCCCAGCCGCATCAGGCCCATAGATTGCTGGAATAGCTGGGGGCGGTGGGGCATGCTGGGATCGCAGTGTGGAGAAACAGTGGTCAGCTACAATAGCCTACTGCATTCCCCGTGAAGAGGCAGTGTGCCGAGCTGACAAAACGCAGATTCCAAACTAGGGGGGAAATAAATCAAAGAAAATGAATAACCACAGTTTCTGCAAACAGACGAATCTCAAATTCATAAGGGCTTGCAATCTGGCAGAAGGATACGGCTTCTGCTTCACTCCCTGACCAATCCCTTTACAGATTGCTCCCCAGCGTCTCCGACTGACACTCAGTTTGGTCTGTAGGGCTGCTATAGCCAAAGAAAGCCCTCACCATCATTTTTATTTGTTGTAACTGATTAGATCAAGGAGTCAAGAGCAATAGATGGGTC
The DNA here is from genome assembly GCF_036373705.1 of Amia ocellicauda. Taxonomy (NCBI): domain Eukaryota; kingdom Metazoa; phylum Chordata; class Actinopteri; order Amiiformes; family Amiidae; genus Amia; species Amia ocellicauda. The sequence goes on from NC_089856.1 coordinate 4,350,275, forward strand.
AAAATGGGTCTGATCAACACCCACATCCTGTCAATGTGTATAAGAGTTTTCCTGAAACCATTTGTGCTACAGAGTTATGGCAAATCACACAACGAAACTAAACATTTTCCTCCAAATATGTTTTTAATATAATTTTGGGGATTTGCCATTCATAGTTCCAAGTAAATTGACACTGAATTGCAACTCCTCATGAGGGCGAAAAGTCAAAGTAAAAGCCGGATCGAAGAATCTGACTGAATTAGAGCCAGGATTGTTTTGCAAGCAACTCCCATCCCAGCAACCTACTGATTTTCCCTTGTAAATCCGGCTTCTATTTCCAGTCTAGCCCATTGGGAGTTCTGCTCCTATCCTGTTTTGTCATGGATCTCAATTGTCTGGGGATATGGGAGCTTCCTATGCTTTCTGGGTCACTTTCCTCTCGGTTGATTCCCTAAGCTGACATTGTGCATCACATAACAAGCAAAAAATATACAAACACACGATGGTAAAATTAGACCAATCCAAACAACAAGCCACTCTAATGTATACAGGAGTACATTTGCGTAGCAAGGATGTTGACAAGTGCAAAGAGGTCAAGTGATTGTGGTCGTTTCCTCTTCAGCTGGGGACAGCAGCTAAAATAAAAAAAGATAAAATAAATAAAACATGTTTGGGAGTAGGTCTTAGCTTTGCCAAATCTATGCAATTAACAGAAACGGAAGACAAATTAGCTTTTTTTAGCTGTCCTTCTCTCGTTCTCTCTGTGGACCTTGGTTAGGCCAAGATTCAAATGTAAGGCACTTTTAACATGGATGTGAATGGAGATAGCGAGGGAGAGAACAACATGCCTCAGATGTGTACAAGGATAAGATGGATGCATACGAATATGATCGTAAGGCAGACAGTAGAGATCTGGCACCTTTCACTCCATTGGTCTCAGAGATGTAAACTGGAATCTGTGTAGTCTTCCTGGCCATAAACTAGTGTTAACTCTGAGAAATTATCCCTGATAAATAAGGATACTACAATGTATGGTTTCCATCACAGGGTGTTCATACATTCAACTACAACTGTAAATAGATACAGATATACACTCACCTAAAGGATTATTAGGAACACCATACTAATACTGTGTTTGACCCCCTTTCGCCTTCAGAACTGCCTTAATTCTACGTGGCATTGATTCAACAAGGTGCTGAAAGCATTCTTTAGAAATGTTGGCCCATATTGATAGGATAGCATCTTGCAGTTGATGGAGATTTGTGGGATGCACATCCAGGGCACGAAGCTCCCGTTCCACCACATCCCAAAGATGCTCTATTGGGTTGAGATCTGGTGACTGTGGGGGCCAGTTTAGTACAGTGAACTCATTGTCATGTTCAAGAAACCAATTTGAAATGATTCGACCTTTGTGACATGGTGCATTATCCTGCTGGAAGTAGCCATCAGAGGATGGGTACATGGTGGTCATAAAGGGATGGACATGGTCAGAAACAATGCTCAGGTAGGCCGTGGCATTTAAACGATGCCCAATTGGCACTAAGGGGCCTAAAGTGTGCCAAGAAAACATCCCCCACACCATTACACCACCACCACCAGCCTGCACAGTGGTATCAAGGCATGATGGATCCATGTTCTCATTCTGTTTACGCCAAATTCTGACTCTACCATCTGAATGTCTCAACAGAAATCGAGACTCATCAGACCAGGCAACATTTTTCCAGTCTTCAACTGTCCAATTTTGGTGAGCTTGTGCAAATTGTAGCCTCTTTTTCCTATTTGTAGTGGAGATGAGTGGTACCCAGTGGGGTCTTCTGCTGTTGTAGCCCATCCGCCTCAAGGTTGTACGTGTTGTGGCTTCACAAATGCTTTGCTGCATACCTCGGTTGTAACGAGTGCTTATTTCAGTCAAAGTTGCTCTTCTATCAGCTTGAATCAGTCGGCCCATTCTCCTCTGACCTCTAGCATCAACAAGGCATTTTCGCCCACAGCACTGCCGCATACTGGATGTTTTTCCCTTTTCACACCATTCTTTGTAAACCCTAGAAATGGTTGTGCGTGAAAATCCCAGTAACTGAGCAGATTGTGAAATACTCAGAGCGGCCCGTCTGGCACCAACAACCATGCCACGCTCAAAATTGCTTAAATCACCTTTCTTTCCCATTCAGACATTCAGTTTGGAGTTCAGGAGATTGTCTTGACCAGGACCACACCCCTAAATGCATTGAAGCAACTGCCATGTGATTGGTTGGTTAGATAATTGCATTAATGAGAAATTGAACAGGTGTTCCTAATAATCCTTTAAGTGAGTGTATATAAACAGGTGCATTTTGGGGGAAAAAACAAAGTATATTCCAAAATCTCAAACCAAACTCTGCTAAACAGATTGCCAGAGACATGATATGCATGGAGACGGGTACATATTGATATGGTAGATAGACAGGCTCTCATGAATATGCATCTGTAAGTTTTGTTTGAATCATGATTAATCATAAAAAAAGGCAATCCAAGACAAAACAAACCCCCCAAAACCCACCATGACTGATAATAATAACATAATAAATAGAAACAGAAAAAACAATACTCATATACAACAGATGGGCTGATTATTGACAATCCGAAACCAAAGAAAATAGATTGCTAAACATGTTGGAATCTGGAATGAGGCGTCCAATTTTGGATGATAAAAAATACAAACAAACACATTATTTAAGTAATATGAGGTCGAAAGGAGATCTGGTCTTTTCAGAAAAACTAAAATGTAGTCATCATCATAAAATGTGTGGCGTGGAATCAAATAGAGTTCAGTGGGAAAGACTGAGTGAGGCCTTGCAGATTTATCATTGTCAACCTGAAAAGGAGTACCTGGGCACTATGTGCTTTACAGATCATACAGACAGAGTACAATCCCACAATACCAGCAGAGCACATCACTAATTTACTCCAAACAGACACCTCTCCATAGTCCTGGCAGACAGGCTGCTTGTCAATCCTTAATATATAAAACCGTAGCAGTGTCTGCAAAGCTGGTGTCTGTCCTGGACACAATGACTTCTTGACCCAGTAACAACCTCAGGGTAATAAAAAGCAGAATTACGTGACCACCAGTGTTTAAGTTCATGCTTTGTCTGCATGTCCTTTATATGGAGTTGTTTTTATTAAACTTTGTGTATAAATGTATGTCAAATGATGGTGTAAATTCAGATTTAGGGAGACAGCTCTCTGTAGGCCTTCATAATAAAAAAACCTGTTGCTTCCCAACTCCGGACTCTAAATGCATTTGTGGAAGAAAATTGTTCTACACAGGGGACCATTATTGGTGTCGCACCAAGCTTAAATATCAACTATGATCCAAAACCTTTCTTCTCTGACTTTTTAAATTGTTTCCCCACTTCACTGTGTCAGTTTTGTTTTTTCATGGGACTCATTACAATTGAAACATGACTTAGGTTTGTTTTAGTACAGATATTTATTTCTGTATGAATGTACTTAGGCTGGTTTGTGTGTTTCTTTACTAAAGCATGTTTTCTTTGTGTATCTGAGCCTTCTTTCAAATACATGCCTACCATGTTAGACTGTTATCACCGTGTCAAGCCTTAATTTCTATTAGACATTTTAAAGGAACAAAAGAATGAGGATTCTGTGGTTTTTGTTTAGGATTTGAACCACTGGCAGCTTGGGGGGGGGGGAAAACAAACTTAAATGAATAAAATCTTGGGTATCCTGTGTTTATGCTGTGCCAGACAAATCCTGCAGAAAGAGTACTTAAACGGGCCATTTACCACTGCGTCACTAAATGTCATCGAAAGGTTAAGAGAATGACATGTTAATGATTAAATAATGAATGAAACATCCCTGTAACTCCCAATTCAACATCTCGCACAGTGGACTATGATGACCTCGTTTCTTCTTATGTTTGCAGGGAAATAAGTGCCCTTTCCACCGAAAATGAATTAGTCGGGCATTCTGCCAATCAGAACCCGATGTCGTTTACATTGCAATTAGAAACTCACAATAGAGTTATTATCTTTTCCAATAAACACAAGAGGTACAGGGAAATCTGCACAATGCTATTCCTCAGTCAGATCTGTGCAGAACTGCGCTACACAAACGCAACCATACTCAATAAACTGCTTGTTTTGCCTGTTTTCCCCAAAGCCAGACCACCCTGCAACTTTGGAAACATGTTTGAAAATAACCCAGTTCTGTTTTTCATACAGAGAGATGTATGTAAGCAATTCTTAGATTTTTTTATTATGTTTAACTACCACTTCTAATAATAATAATTCTTATTTTTTATTAATATATAGTTTGTCCCCAATTTTAGCCTGCTCTGTACCCGATACCTGTGATGAACTGCCAAAGTAACATCTGTGACATGCACAAATCTACTCTAACTGCCCATACTGGTTCAAGTTTTGTAACTGCATTTGTTCCCTGCTACACATTTTTTTTTTTTTTTTACTTATCCAAACCATTAATCACAACCACAGTTTAAGGTCAAATACCAATTCCATCAGATTCCAATTAATCCAAGCCTGCCATTCTTTACATTGGCCTACTGTTGAAAAGCAAGAAATATTTCATGTACCTAGTAAAAAACGTTCACTGTATCAAACTAGTACTTCAAATATCATAACATGTATCGGCTTAATGTTACAATATTACATGCGCACACTGTTTCAAATCAAACTGATTGAAGTGTTTGGAAAGTTTAAAATAGAGCCTTAATGTAATTGTTTAAGTGTGGTTGGACCAGACACAAAGTAACCATGAAGAAAATGGCCTAACTTAAGTGTTTAATGTAAGTTTCTCTGTATGATTGTACTTGTACCCACTTCAAGTGTTTGACTTTTATCTTGAATTATGGTTAAAAAGATATGTAGTAAGAAACTTGAATATCGGTGAGTTTTAGGCAGCAATTGAAGCTGTACTGTTATATGGTAGTAAATTAAGCAGACATACAGTACAATCAGGTGGAACAGAGGTTTTAAATGAACAATCAACTGGCTAATGTTTAAACCAGAGAATTTCCTTTTATTGAAGAATACTGGGGGAGATTTTAATTGCTTGCGATTTATTTTTGAATGGAAGTTAATGCGTTTGATTTTGTTGCTACGAAAATATGATTTTAGGATTGGGTTTCACATGTGCGTTGCAAAGCAGCACCGGCTGTCTAGTCTCTGCAGTTACACCATGACAGGCACTGCGCCTCGGGCCAAAGCTATTTGTTCCAGCTGTTTCCTCAATCTCTCTCTTGGCTGCGTAGAAGTGGAGAGGGAGAGTGCAGAGCGGATAGGAGAGAGGGGAGGGGGGCAGCATTTACCGGCAATCATTACTAAATTCATTCCTCATTTTCAAAAAAGGTTGTGTAGGAAGTGTCTTACACGGAAAACATGCGCTTTATGTGGGGCCCAGGACACTATAATAATCTGAAGTATTTGACCATGCGCACAATTCAGCTTGATACTGTTAATATTAATAAATATTGCTGTAAACAGTACATATTCATAACATTTTCTTTTCTTTTCAAAATGACAGAATATCCTACAGGATTTTGTTATTTCCCCAGACTTTTGGAAATATGTACAAAGCAGTGCATAAGCACCATAAATCACTGTCAGATACAGTGAGGGAAAAAATTATTTGATCCCCTGCTGATTTTGTACATTTGCCCACTGACAAAGAAATGATCAGTCTATAATTTTAATGGTAGGTGTATTTTAACAGTGAGAGACAGAATAACAACAAAAAAATCCAGAAAAACGCATTTCAAAAAAGTTATACATTGATTTGCATGTTAATGAGGGTAATAAGTATTTGATCCCCTATCAATCAGCAAGATTTCTGGCTCCCAGGTGTCTTTTAAACAGGTAACGAGCTGAGATTAGGAGCACTCTCTTAAAGGGAATGCTCCTAATCTCAGCTCGTTACCTGTATAAAAGACACCTGTCCATCAATCAATCAGATTCCAAACTCTCCACCATGGCCAAGACCAAAGAGCTGTCCAAGGATGTCAGGGACAAGATTGTAGACCTACACAAGGCTGGAATGGGCTACAAGACCATCGCCAAGCAGCTTGGTGAGAAGGTGACAACAGTTGGTGCGATTATTCGCAAATGGAAGAAACACAAAATAACTGTCAGTCTCCCTCGGTCTGGGGCTCCATGCAAGATCTCACCTCGTGGAGTTTCAATGATCATGAGAACGGTGAGGAATCAGCCCAGAACTACACGGGAGGATCTTGTTAATGATCTCAAGGCAGTTGGGACCATAGTCACCAAGAAAACAATTGGTAACACACTACGCCGTGAAGGACTGAAATCCTGCAGCACCCGCAAGGTCCCCCTGCTCAAGAAAGCACATGTACAGGCCCGTCTGAAGTTTACCAATGAACATCTGAATGATTCAGGGGAGAACTGGGTGAAAGTGTTGTGGTCAGATGAGACCAAATTCAAGCTCTTTGGCATCAACTCAACTCGCCGTGTTTGGAGGAGGAGGAATGACCCCAAGAACACCATCCCCACCATCAAACATGGAGGTGGAAACATTATGCTTTGGGGGTGTTTTTCTACTAAGGGGACAGGACAACTGCACCGCATCAAAGGGACGATGGACAGGGCCATGTACCATCAAATCTTGGGTGAGAACCTCCTTCCCTCAGCCAGGGCATTGAAAATGGGTCGTGGATGGGTATTCCAGCATGACAATGACCCAAAACACACAGCCAAGGCAACAAAGGAGTGGCTCAAGAAGAAGCACATTAAGGTCCTGGAGTGGCCTAGCCAGTCCCCAGACCTTAATCCCAGAGAAAATCTGTGGAGGGAGCTGAAGGTTCGAGTTGCCAAACGCCAGCCTCGAAACCTTAATGACTTGGAGAGGATCTGCAAAGAGGAGTGGGACAAAATCCCTCCTGAGATGTGTGCAAACCTGGTGGCCAACTACAAGAAACGTCTGACCTCTGTGATTGCCAACAAGGGTTTTGCCACCAAGTACTAAGTCGAAGGGGTCAAATACTTATTTCCCTCATTAACATGCAAATCAATTTATAACTTTTTTGAAATGCATTTTTCTGGATTTGTTTGTTGTTATTCTGTCTCTCACTGTTAAAATACACCTACCATTAAAATTATAGACTGATCATTTCTTTGTCAGTGGGCAAACGTACAAAATCAGCAGGGGATCAAATACTTTTTTCCCCCACTGTAGGTCTCTCTGTCTGTGACAGACTTTACTTTTCAGTATTCTATTGGCCAATACCATTGATCCAGCACCCCGAATAACAATGAAATGTTTTGAACCCATCACCTTACTAAGTTGGTTTGCAAGTGAAGCCTCACGAGTGTGTCTTCAGGCACAAGCAAGTGCCACGGATTATGTTATCTCACATGAGAAAAATTAAATGAAAAATCAATAAAGTGCTGGAAGTAGACACTTTTAGAAGATAAAGGTTTTCAGTTCAAGATCGAGATTAATCTTTCTGATGGATAACCTGTTTTTTTGTTTGTTTGTTGCCCCCAGAGACAGCTTTCAAGGAAGAAATGTCTTGCTGCTACTACGGATCACAAACGGGCTAATTTCTGTTGACACCAGACAGTTTATATCAAGGGGATGTTTACAAATTAAATTACTATAATTTATATATATAATTTATATTATGTACTTTATTTTTGCAACCCAAAGGAACTAACCAATCCAGGGATAGGCTCTTGACTAGTTTGTGAAACATCAAAACTTTATATTGGCAAACCCCATCCTACGCTCGCTATAACTAGAACTGTGAGTAACTGCATTTGGCATGGTCTAAACCCTGCTAAAATATACTGCTCGTTTGAACTTTTTTCATCTTCTCCTCCACAATGTTCTGGATATCTTGAAAGATGTGAAGACAATTTAATTAAGTTCATAAATACCTTTCACTGTATCAAAACTAATAACGATGATAATAAAACAAACCAAATCCACCTGCTTACTATAAAAGGCTGGAGTTTTTATTTGAAAATGAAACGCAGGGCTTAATTGATGCTGAATGTTATGCCGCAACGTCTGTTCGACCATTTATGAGAATTTCTTTTGCATACATACACACCCAAGTATTTATAGTAGGTCAATTAAAGTGTGGTTTGGGATTTATTGGTTTGTAGTGCCTAAGTGTGGCTCTGATTTATTTATTTCTTTATATAGATTTGGCCTATCTGGATCCCATTGCAAAGTTTGTGGTTACAAATAAAATGGTCCTGTGCACATTGTACTGCATAGCTACCAGAATCTAGGGTTGAGAGAAAGTCTGTGAACTCCAGTGATAATTACAGAAATTCCATAGTTTTACCTTGATAGACGTCTTAAAAAAATATCCAAAAAGTTTTATATTAACATATTCCATGTCTTTAGAAACAAAATGATGCATGTATTAGACAGACAATGAGTCATTCAGAGTCAGGATATGTGTAAAAGTAAGTGAACACCGGTTTTATCAGCTCAATTAAAAGGGGATAGTTCTGGTGTTTAAATAATTAGGTACATCTTCAGTGTCCATGCAAGACAACCCTGAAATGTCACCAAGTTGAAGCAGTTCTGTAAGAAGGAATGGGCCTAAATTCCTCAAAATTCATGCGAGAGACAAAGCAACTGGAAATTAAATCTAAAGGTTCACTTACTTTTGCACACATTGATATTGAATGTTGAATCATTAGTGGAAAATAACTGTTGGAAAAGTATCATGTTTTTATGTAATTTGTTCAGTCAGGTTATCTTTATCTATTTTAAGGACTTTGATTAAGATCTAATAACATTTTAAGTCGGAATTATGTGAAATATGTGAAAATCCTAAGGGTTTCAAACACTGTTTCCCTCAACTGTATGTTGATTGTGGCCTGCAAAGCAAAATCCTCTTGTTCTGGCAATGTGCTGTGAAGGTAAAACGATATAAGTTGTTATCTTGTTTATTCTTCGCTGCATTTATGCTATCTCACTGTCCAGGCACGTAAGGGATAATAGATTAATTGCAAGTGGTAGAAGTTTTTAGTTCTTTTCAATTTCTCTTTTCAAAAGGATGTTAAACTCCCGCTAAATATTTTCTTTTCATTATGGCCAACACTTTGAATATATACACACATGTACAGTTGGAGACGAGACAAAACATTAACTCTGTTGGTGGGCCTTTGTAGGAAAAATAAAAAGTTCCAGACATTTCTACACCCCAAACCCCCCAACTCCAACCACCTCACCTTCTCTCACTTTTGGTGTTATTAATTCAATGCAGCTGGTATGCACATTATTTTCCACTTTCCACAGCAGCATTTCTCAACTGCTTGTTGTGTACCATCTTGAGTTCGCCAGCAGTTTTAATCTGAAGGGACTCATCTGAACACCATTAATCATCACGGTAAATCTCTTCCCGGTGAGAGGTAACCGTCCCGTTGCAGGCCGGCTTGGCTGCAGGGTCCGAACATCTGTGATCTGTACAAGCGAATCAGAGATACAAGGCAGGAGACAAGCCAACAAAACAGCAACAGAGGGTTATAAATCGCCCAGTGTCCAACTTGTTTATACATATAGGCCTACAGTTCAATTATTTTCAATGGTGATTAATACAACATCATCACTTGTATATTATATTAGTTTTGGGGGCACTTTAGTGAGATCGCTACACGTCAAGACAATACATTCACGGTTGGCCATGGTTCATTGTTTACATACTTTAACTTGAGGAACACAAACCAATTCTCACTTCTAGTACTACTACTACTACTACTACTACAAATAATAATAAAATAAAATAAAATATAAAATATGAAAAATCAGTCTAAACGCATGTCTTAAAACAAGGTTTTAGTTAATTTATTTCACAAAAGGCTTAGCCTTTGTGTCACCTCACTAAGTACCATGATATCTTCAGTCCATACTTGTAGGAGTGTTACCAAGCAGCACACTAACTGAAACCAGAGAAGTAAATTACATTAAAATGTAACACCTTTACTGAAACCAGAGATGTACACATTTAATTGCCTCTGGGGACAAGTAACGATTTAAAAAACTTGACACCACATTAAGCCCTTATGTCCAAGTTGCAGGGATCGCTGTATTTATAACCTAGAAGACTGGAACACATTGTTCAATTAGGAGGGACCTCTTACAGCTTGTCAAAGTCAATAACTATCTTGTTCCAAATTTGTGAGATGATTTATGTTTAACCCTGGCAGAAGTCTGTTCAGGTTTTGTTTTCCCTGTCTGCAAACACTGCATCAGTGTCAACAGGGAATGACAGACTGTACTCTGGCAAGCAACACTAAACACATGCAGCTAGGTCATTAAATCCAGTGGTATTCAGAAAACTTACATTCACCCTGTGAAAATTAATGCCTTTCTATCTGCCATTACATCAGTAATATCCCTTATGGATTACATTAGGCAAAACACACTGGTGAAACACCATGAATCTGTATCTGGTTCCACGACCTAACAGTAAATCACATCCAGCAACTAGTCCCAGGACTAGTTAAGGCCAAGACTGAGTGGATCAACAAACTATCAGACAAATGTATGTTTGCTATATGCAGTTATTATTGCAACAGGATCAACCTTGTATTTATGGAGAAATTATTTCACTTTCTACCAAACAGAAAACCTCCAAATGATGTTTTGACTCAAAGCTTTATTGTTTGGAATATAGGGAATATACATTAAACAGATGAGAGTTCCTAAAAATGTGAGATGTCAAGAGTCAAGCTAGTTCTGCTTAACAACACTGCTGTGCTCAATCTCAGTGATTCAGTGTCCCACACACCAAAACAAGGTTAATCTTTTTCACCCATGATTTCATTCTAGGCAGGAAGTGAGAGTTTGGCAACGCACTCCAAAGAACCAGGACATTTAACATGCATGGTATAAATACATTTCATAAGATAAAATAGATCAAATTATATTGGAGGCAGAATGTAAACCTCTGACTCAAATATTAATACAACAGAAATTACTTAAAAGCAAGTAACACACACTCCTATTTATAGCTGAAACATGACGAAGTTGACAGTTATAAGAGGCCAGTATTTTCAGTCCTAATCCTTCACCCAATGCCAACACCCTTCCAACTGGCCACTTACGACATGGATACAACACTGTACAAACGCAAAGCTGATCCTTGCCTCAGAGCACTTCCGGTGGCAAAAAAAAAGAGGATTGTTTTAAAGCCTTATTTGGACATAACCATCACTTACAAGTAGACCAGTGCATTGTAAATGCAGTTATCTACATACAAAATATAAACTCACAAATTAACCCCAGTTATGATAACAATTCAGACCATAACAAAAAGAGGTCAAGCTGATGTCTAAGCAAAGCAATTTAATTCAGTTACAATTCAAACCAGCATCTCGAGGGAAACGAATCAGCTGGAATGAATGAAGCAGCAATAATCGTAATTAAGCCATACATCAGCATATTTAAATAATCATCTCAGTTTATTTGTCCCAGTGTGTGTTTTTCCTAGAAGGATACACACAAGCTATTGTAATAAAAGCAGGCTTAAAGTTTACAGCAATGCAGAAGCTGAAGGGAAACATTAAACTACTTTTTTGGTGACCTTTTAAAGTCTATGCTCTGTAATTTGTGCTTCTGCTGTCAAAGTGCTTGGGACTTTGCAGCACCTCCAGAGAGACTTCTTTTTACTGATACACCATTACCCAAACTGGATAACTACAATATGACCAATGCTGAGCCCAAATAAAACTAGAACATCCCTTTTGACACTGTGCTCTGTGAAATGTAAACTTTGGCGTGAAGATCAACAGATTATTTTTTCAATTTTTCTTCCCCCCTTCACCCTGTTAAGTGACTAAACCCAGACTAGAACAGTATAATAAATAAAACTGCTTTGTGTTCCCATTTTCTGGGTCCCAAATAGGGTAAAATCGCTTTGGCTGACTTATGTGCGACTCACACTACAGTAGGATACAAGAGAGGCCCAAAACAAAGTTAAATCTCCCAGCTTCCTCTAACGCCATATATAGGCCTCCAGCAATCAATCACAATCACACAAAAATCTGGTGCGACCCACGCAACAAAGAAAGAATGCTGTGCGAGATAAATATATATAATTATAATCCATTACTTTTGGCTCGTATCAGACAATAGGATCCAAAACGCAGATCGGTAGTCCAAAATTCAGAAGCCGTGAGATCATATCTAACGCATTTAGTCAAGATTTCATTAACTGACTCTGGAACAGATCAATCAAGTGCTATTTGACAAGCAAAAAGGTTGTTTTTCTCCCCATACCCCCCCAGCAATAAAACAGAAATTGTCAATCAAATGTCAGCCAGTAGTACAATTACTCTCTCCATCTGAACCTCCTGGCTGTATTAATTAGTCACTGAACATTTGGATTTGTCAGTTTAGGAGTTGATTACATAGTCAATATCACTGGGGTAACATCACCACAAAATCATCTGCACATTCAGGTGAATCATGTAGAAGATCTGGAATGGTCTATAGCAATTATCTAAACCAATGGTTTTCAAAGCGTGGTCCCCGACAGTCCTAAATAAAGAATCACATAAATAAATAAACTTTATAGTGATGTCCGAGTGGTCAGTGGGCCAACAAGTTTGAGAAACACTGATCTAAAGTGATTTAATTTTAAGGTGATGAAGCCCTGTGTGATTTTAATGCTCACAGGGAGCTCATTCCAGCAGTGTGGGGTGAGAGAGGATTTTAAAAGCAAAGAAACAGAGAAGCACTGACTGACACTCTCTACATCTTGTTCCCGTGCGTCTCCTAGTTTATGTTGCCATTTAGCGGTTGAAGGCATCCCAGTGTTCTCTGCTGTGCAACAGGAGCGTTGTCGCTGCTCCCAGCTACACAATGCGAGATCTATGCAATCGGAGGGCGATTCAGTTCACTGTGGTTAGTTTTCCCCACAGCAGTCATCGAGTTAATGCAGTGTTTTGTGAGATGTGGAGCAGAGGGGGCTGGACAGGGGATTTTCATCTCATTATATGGTAAGAACGAGTATGGTTTGGGACTCGGTGTGACCCAGTTTCATTTTACAAAACCAAGTTCAGTAAAGCAAGGAAGATATTCATTTTTAAATGGCGCTTTCCCTGCATACGCTTACACATTGTCCACAGCCCCTGTCTGTTTTTACAGTTCGTCCTAAAATAATTTGTGAGCAACCAAAGCCTACGAAGCTTTGAAGCGTCAGGACGAAATGCGTCCTATAATGTTACTGCAGAAGGGGTTGATTGATAATTATCAGCATTAGATCATCTCTCGGGGGAACAGAAATCCTAAATATGAAACTGGAGAATATTGGTTGGTGTGCGAGTGTGAGTGGATGACAGCTGTGGTTTGCATGGCCCTGAATTTGGTCCCAAATCCTTTTCCAGTGCTAAAATGGAAAACCCTGATCTCACTTGCACAGACTAGCTGACGATAATAATACAAAAACCCAATAAACAGAGACCTTTGAAGTGTGAAGCAGCCGCTTTTCTTATTTACTCATCCAGCTGATGATATCAAAGAAATAAAGTACAGGAAGAAAGTACATTTGAGTCACTGCTCTGATGAAGTCAAGCATCCCCACCCCCTCCACAGCTCCCCCATTGTCAAAAAGGTCAATATCTGTGAAGAACCAGGTTTGTGCGGCACACATTCACAACGCCAGATCTGGAGAGCGCTCTGAAAAGAATGCTGCAATGTTAACACAATCGCCCCCCGCTACCGGATGCCTCTGAGAGGTATAAGAGGTGTCAACATCTTGAGCAACAAAAACCAGAGAAAGAGTATTTATGATGCATAGTTTTAATAAGCCAAAGTCTGCATAAGATCACAAAGGATGAGCAAATGATTTTGTTATAAAATGCAGAGGCGATACATGACAGTTATAAGAGAGCAGTTGTTAGGGACCGTCACAATTGGAAAGTCTAAGAAAAGTTCATAGTGCAGCACAGAACAAATATTTTATTATAGATTAATATTATAGCTTATGTAACCACACATTCCAAAAGACCATCAAATGACTATGATTACAATTATATGACTGCAAGGTCTTCGTCTGAGCATCCCGAACTGACACACGCATAGTCATTTTTATTTTTATTTATTTTTTAATGAAGAATCCAGACGCGTTTAATCAACAACAGCCGGCCACTATTCAAATGCATCATTTTGTGCCTGAAGGGAAATTTTGCTAGGCATCATGCATCTTACAACATTACATAGCTTCTGTACAGTTTGATTCCTTAAGGTAGCTACAAAGCTTCCAAACACTGAGACCACTTCAAAGGAAGCCAACACCGCTAAGGTCACTGGGAGAAGGAGAGGCGCTGAGGTCTTCACCTGGTGTATTATAAAGGTGTTTCCCCTTTGTTATTTCTTCATGTTTTGAAGAAGAGTTCCTTTGGAGTCAATGGAAGGAGTATCCATTCAGAGTGGGGGGGGGGTGAAACAACATTCATCATCTACACGAAGCTGCAGATGATATCTACGCTGTTTTTAATTATGCATTAATTGCATGATCCCAGGCATTCTTTCTGCTCAACAGCTCGAACCACAAGAGTCTCAGTTTGTGAAGAAGGATGCCAAGAGACATTTTAAAAATAGCACAACAGCATGCTGTGGTGAGAGGAGGAGGGGAGAAAGATTAGGCAATTGGGGAAATGGCTCTAATTAAGTAATTTGTCTCTGGGCTATTTTTCATTTCTAAATAGTTCTAGACTGGGTGGGGATCCAGCGTTCAAGTATTTTTTTTGAAGGCATCTTAAATATCAGGCCTGTCTTTAGGAAACAATCGCACATCTGAAATCAGACGTTTACAACCTTTCAAAAGCCTCTGAAGAAATTTAAAACAGTTTTTGTCACCTATTTTGATTCTTTCCATAAGAGGAGGTTTGAACTGAAAAAATCTCTGCATTGGCTGTTCTTAGAAGCCTACTGAAGAACAAATATTAAAGGGGTTGACTCACTTTTCTTTCTTTTCCTTGTGATTACTGTCCTGGGCGCCAGTCTGGTAGATTTTAAGGGTCGCTTTAATCCCTTTTCCTTCAAAAGACCAGGGAGAGATGATCATTGGTTAGGGGTTAAGAAATGGAGTTCAAGGAAGCAGTCAAGAGCTGAAGAGTGGAAGCAGAATGAGAAGTGAAGACCACATTTCAGGGCACCACTGTGAAAAACAGCTTTATTATTATTATTATTATTATTATTATTATTATTATTATTATTATTATTATTATTATATTTCTTCTTAGCAGACTCGACAATTGTAACACTATATCCTTTTTAGGATACATTTCAAAATACAGGTACATTAACTACACTGTACTTAAACTGTAATCACATTATTAAATACATGGTGTATGCAAGTAAGTAATGTTTAAATCATATAACCGGGCCAGTAATTACACTGTACTATTACTACATATGACATGCCATTACTCTAAATTACGTTATGATTTATTTAAAAATATAGTGTACTTACATTTCATTACGAGATTACTATCATGTTTAATTAGTGATATGAACTATATTGAATTCCACTTATTTACAGATGTTCCCAGATTATATGTACTATAAGTAATTTCTTCGGAATTCCAGCTCTCTGGCCATTTTTGTGCTTAGTCACGTCTTCAAGGAATAAATTACCCAATCAGGTCATTTGTTCTGCCTCCTAAAGGCAAGTAACCATCAGACAGAGCTTGTGAGTGTTTAGAGTTATTTTAAACAAAAATCTCGGAAAAGAACATATACTGCAGTTTGGAGACGTTATGAAAGTACAGATCTGCTGCACTGACACGAGGCACTGAACGCCCTGCAGCCCAGCACTGTGACACTGACACACTGAACTTACCTACCTAATGTATTATTATTATTATTATTATTATTATTATTATTATTATTATTATTAGCAACAATATCATTTTCTGATTGTACTGCATATACATTTGTATTTGAATAAGATTGTAAATTAATACATAAGGAAATAATTGTCCAGTTTACAGTTGCTAGATTATTTCAGAAAAAACATTGTTATGATGATGTTAGGTAGGTTTATATAGCCTAATATTAACGCATATTTATTTATTTGTTTAATCTCTGAGTACTCCATGGTAGGAAAAGCCACATGGCTATGCAGGTAAGGTTTTTAGCCTGTTGAAGTTTCTCTAGTGAGACTGGGTTTATTGTTACTATGATATCCCATATAATGAAATTCCCAATGTGCTGTTACCAGGGAATAGTGTGGGTTTTTACTGGATCAATGTAAACCCATGACCCTCCACTCAGGAGTCCAGAGCCCTGATTGCTACTCCACATCACTACCTTTTAAAACACCTGCATTTTTTATTTTATTTTCCACTTTGCAATCAAACGCCGAAGACAAAAGGCCTGAGTGGTTTCCAGCAGTCGGCCTGCCGCCCTTTCTTGTCGTTCCAAATGTTGTGCACTGATAGGATCATCTATTGGGTTAAACTGCTAATAAGACGGCAACGCTGAATTGATTCTGCTCCGAGCAGGAACAGACCACTTCTATAAGTAAGCCCAAACTGCAGCCAGGCCAATTAAAATGGTTGGTGAATGAGGCAGGGCACTGCAGTGCGCAGATAGAGGAAATTAAATTGGTTGTTTTTCCCAGAATTATTTATCACCCCCCCGCCACCCCGCCCCCCCCCCAATTTAGTTTCTAAGGTTATCCCATTATGCAAGTGCACAGAACTCAGAGAAAGGAAATAGTGAGTGGTTTAGCAGTTACACAACCGCTTAACAATGTCTGGACATCAACTGGTTGTGCTTATCCACCTACATGACTGCTGCCATGCTGATAAACGAATGAAAACTCCCCACAGTCCGGCCCAGGCAGCCATCACCGTGTGAAGGATCATTGCTGACTGATGGGGAGGTCTCAGTGTAAACACAGTGAGGTCGGGCAGCGAGGGAAATGTCTGCTCACACACTTCCTGATCTGTCACATACTGATCCTCAAATACTGCAGCCCAGCACTGTGACACTAAAGCTAGCAAAAGGAAAAATAGTATATATAAATCCCCACCATTGTCTTTTTATTGCTTTAAAAAATATATTTTAATTCTCTCGCTCTATTATTCAAGTTCACCATATACGATTAGTTACTCTAGTGGATCTACTCCAAATTTCCTAGTTAATAAACTGTAACTGATGTCCTGCTTGACGGTGTATAAACACAGTACTTCCCGCTCCCCTCCCCATGAATGTACACACTCCGACCTGACTACCTTCTTGTGTTTTCTATGTGGTCTATACAGTGGGGGAAAAAAGTATTTGATCCCCTGCTGATTTTGTATGTTTGCCCACTGACAAATAAATGATCAGTCTATAATTTTAATGGTAGGTGTATTTTAACAGTGAGAGACAGAATAACGCATTTCAAAAAAGTTATACATTGATTTGCATGTTAATGAGGGAAATAAGTATTTGACCCCTTCGACTTAGTACTTGGTGGCAAAACCCTTGTTGGCAATCACAGAGGTCAGACGTTTCTTGTAGTTGGCCACCAGATTTGCACACATCTCAGGAGGGATTTTGTCCCACTCCTCTTTGCAGGTTTCGAGGCTGACGTTTGGCAACTCGAACCTTCAGCTCCCTCCACAGATTTTCTATGGGATTAAGGTCTGGAGACTGGCTAGGCCACTCCAGGACCTTAATGTTCTTCTTCTTGAGCCGCTCCTTTGTTGCCTTGGCTGTGTGTTTTGGGTCATTGTCATGCTGGAATACCCATCCACGACCCATTTTCAATGCCCTGGCTGATGGAAGGAGGTTCTCACCCAAGATTTGACGGTACATGGCCCTGTCTATCGTCCCTTTGATGCGGTGCAGTTGTCCTGTCCCCTTAGCAGAAAAACACCCCCAAAGCATAATGTTTCCACCTCCATGTTTGACGGTGGGGATGGTGTTCTTGGGGTCATTCCTCCTCCTCCAAACACGGCGAGTTGAGTTGATGCCAAAGAGCTTGATTTTGGTCTCATCTGACCACAACACTTTCACCCAGTTCTCCTCTGAATCATTCAGATGTTCATTGGCAAACTTCAGACGGGCCTGTACATGTGCTTTCTTGAGCAGGGGGACCTTGCAGGCACTGCAGGATTTCAGTCCTTCACGGCGTAGTGTGTTACCAATTGTTTTCTTGGTGACTATGGTCCCAGCTGCCTTGAGATCATTAACAAGATCCTCCCGTGTAGTTCTGGGCTGAATTCCTCACCGTTCTCATGATCATTGAAACTCCACGAGGTGAGATCTTGCATGGAGCCCCAGACCGAGGGAGACTGACAGTTATTTTGTGTTTCTTCCATTTGCGAATAATCGCACCAACTGTTGTCACCTTCTCACCAAGCTGCTTGGCGATGGTCTTGTAGCCCATTCCAGCCTTGTGTAGGTCTACAATCTTGTCCCTGACATCCTTGGACAGCTCTTTGGTCTTGGCCATGGTGGAGAGTTTGGAATCTGATTGATTGATTGCTTCTGTGGACAGGTGTCTTTTATACAGGTAACGAGCTGAGATTAGGAGCACTCCCTTTAAGAGAGTGCTCCTAATCTCAGCTCGTTACCTGTATAAAAGACACCTGGGAGCCAGAAATCTTGCTGATTGATAGGGGATCAAATACTTATTTCCCTCATTAACATGCAAATCAATGTATAACTTTTTTGAAATGCGTTTTTCTGGATTTTTTTGTTGTTATTCTGTCTCTCACTGTTAAAATACACCTACCATTAAAATTATAGACTGATCATTTCTTTGTCAATGGACAAACGTACAAAATCAGCAGGGGATCAAATACTTTTTTCCCTCACTGTACATATAGAAACAGAAACGCTTATGTTACTCTAGGAAGAGACTGCCATCATCAGTCATTTGCTAAACCAACAAGACAACGGAAAAGGTTGAGAAACACAGGCCCGGTGCTTAATGTGTCATTTGTACAATTTGGTACTATTAGTAAAGGATGACCGAGAGACAGCGTCTGGGTCAGTCAAGAGGAAGAGTAAACGGAAACACAGAAGCCCAAGCCGACACTGGTCCACCGCCCATTGCTACTAAATAAAGACTTTCGCAGCCCAGACTTTCCAGTAAAAACCAGAACAAAAGACGGGAGATTGGATGGGCTAAAATGTTCCGCTACGGCCCCATTTAGGAGAACAGATACACATTTATCTGTTACTATTACTACTGCTACCATTTCCCTTTGTCTTTCACATGGTGGGTTGTATGGGGTGCCAAATATAATAACAGCGCACACTTTTTCAAGTGAAATCGTGTGTTTTTCCAGATTTAGTAAATATTTATGCATTTTCCCCCAACCCAACATATTTCAGTTTTTTTAATAAATACTTTGTACAACTGCATTTCTGAGCCGCTTGATTAATCCGGAAATAACACTTTTCCTTCCTTAGCCAACTCACTCATCCCTGCCTAATCATGGCTTGTCTGGAAGTTAATATGGACTTTGATGGAGGATCACAGACACACAGACACACAATAGGTATATGAAGTACATTACAGGAAATCAAGATTTAATCAGAAACACACTGGCCACTATATACCTAAAAACTGGATACCTTCCTGAAGCCACTCTCCTAAGCCAACAGAAACTAACAACTACAATTTTAATATATAACAGTCGTCTAAACCAGTGGTTCTCAACCCTGGTCCTGGAGAACCCCTTACCCTGTTGGTTTTTGTTCTAAGCTCTTAATAATTAATTGAAGACTTCATTTAACTAATAATTTCCTAAATCAGAGTTATTTTAAACAGTAGGGGGGTATAAATTAATTATACAATTGTATATGGATCGTATAATTGTGTAAGTGTATAATTGTATCTTAAGGAATCAACTTGTTATGCAAATTACTTCAATTAATGTAAGCAAATTACTTCAATTAAGGGTTCAATTAAGTAATTGGTTCAAACAAAAAACAGCAGGATATGGTATCCTCCAGGGCCGAGAACCATTTTTCTAAACAATTAGTTAATTGATATGCAAGAGAGATCAGATATTACGTTTGTCACTTTTGAATAAAAGTTCTTTTCACTTTTTTCTGAGTAGGTATAGAAATTGATATTTTATTATCACTTAGCCAATCACTACGAATCATATGGTTACTAGATGCCACGTTTTTGTTACTAAGCATAAGAACATAAGAACATAAGAAAGTTTACAAACGAGAGGAGGCCATTCGACCCATCGTGCTCGTTTGGTGTTCATTAATATCTAAGTGATCCAAGGATCCTATCCAGACCATTTTTAAATGTTCCCAAACTTTCAGCTTCTACCACATCGCTGGGGAGTTTGTTCAGATTGTGACGCCTCTCTGTGTAAAGAAGTGTCTCCTGTTTTCCGTTTTGAATGCCTTGAAGCCCAATTTCCATTTGTGTCCCGGGTGCGCGTGTCCCTGTTGAAAAGCTCCTCTGGTTTGATGTGGTCGATGCCTTTCATGATTTTGAAGACTTGGATCAAGTCCCCACATAGTCTCCTCTGTTCCAGGGTGAAAAGGTTCAGGTCCTCAGTCTCTCAGTAGGACATTCCCTTCAGACCTGGAATAAGTCTGGTTGCTCTCCTCTGAACTGCCTTTAGAGCAGCAATATCCTAGCGTAGCAAATGAGTGACAGTCAAATCCAATAACCAAACTGACACAAGAGTCATTACGCCAGACATCCCGGCCTACATCAGTGCATCTATCGCATCATCTAAAACAAAGCACTCGAGTTGACTTTACCCACATCTTAATGAAACAAAGCACATGTGATCTAAACAGTAACTCGATTCAAACTTGCATTGGTAGTCATTGTTGGTTTAGGTATATAAATATTTGTGTAGCAAATGTTATCTTTTTATACGGTTACTTGTCCATTTTGTGTTCCCTTTTCATAAACTAAACAAGTCACAATACAGAAATGCAGCCAATATAAACTCAGCATTAGCAGCCAAGTTAGGAAAAATGAAAAGTGAAAAGCGTGCACACACACACACACACACACACACAATTACATCTGGCTGCAGCTCTATGTGTTTAAAACCATTGAATTGTAGTCATATTGATTTCCTGTTGTTCACAGACCTGAATAATAGTTTTTAATCATAACGATGTAGTGAACAGCAGAATCCAAAGTATAATTTGGTAATTATGACTGCTTCAAGACCATTCATACAATTGCTGTTCTTTTATGGATTTAAAATTTAATACAACATAATTAGCCTTTATTCACAGCACCTGGAAAAGTATTTGAAAACCATGTGAAAGAGAATTAAAAAAATCTGATTTTTGGGAAAATGAAAGGGAAAGTGAAAGGGAAAATAACTTGGAAGGGATGTGTGAGAGTTTGGAAGAAAATGTAAGAGTTTAAGGTTAAACATCTGAGCAAGAGAGATTGATAGTGACAGTGAAAGTGTGAAAATTAAAGCGAAAGACTGAACTTGAAAAGACATCATAAAGAGTAACTGTGTGCTTGCATCAGAGAGAGGAGGCTGTATGTGACAGGAAGAGGGAAAAATGTTTTAAACCTCTTTATTGTAATATTTTAAACCAAGGCAATAATGCGCAGTACTCATCAGAAGCAATAGAAACAGAGCAGCTACTTAACAACAGAGAAGGGTGAAAACAGCTGAAATAAAATTAAGAGAGGCGAGAGAAATTATCAAAATCAACACTGGCTGGTTCTTTCGGGTTATTTCAACAATTATTTAGGTCACCTGTGCTTACAATGTATACACAGTAAATAATATATCTTGTATACACTTGTGTAAATTCTAAATATGTAAAAGGTATTATGCCTGAACTACACTGTATTATTGCACTTTGTATTGCTCTAATATTTTGTAAGTTGCCCTGGATGTCTGATAAGAAATTCATAATAATAATAATAATAATAATAATAATAATAATAATAATAATAATAATAATAATAATAATAATAATATGCTGCTTGCTTTGTTTTAGTGGGGAGATTTCAAGGTGGCATTTAAAGGTTACAAGCATCTCTGAAATGCCACTTGTTGATAGGAATAAAACCAATTAAGTTTAAACGAAGTGAAGGAACAGTTGGACTGAAAAAGACCCGCAGACACTAGAGGCTGTGAGAATTTGTCTGGGAAAGCTGCAACTAGCTTGAAAAGCTCTGATCAAAGGCAAAAAGCTGGCCAGAACTCTTGCACTGTGCTTTTTTCTCGCCTGGGGTTTAAAAGCCTGCCGTAGCCAGCAATTAAATAAACCACCTTGATGGATGAATTCAAGAGCCTGATAGAACTAGTGCCATAACAAAGCTAATTTATCTTTCTTTCTTTAAAAGTGGAAAGACACAGAGAAGGAGGGGTTGGGGGGGACGAGTGACTGTTTCCTTCTCAACTGCCCCCGAACCCCCCCTCCCCGTGTGGCATTAGAACAGTGTGGCATTGCAAGGCTCAAAAATTTAAAGTGAATTGAATTTATTTTATTGCTTCATTATGTTTCTGCACCTGGCTAATATGTGTCCATGATATGTAAACCACAAGGGCTTTTCCTCTGTAATGGGATTTGAAAAAAACATAAATCACAAACAAAGTGTTCCTTAGAATTTAGTTTTACTGGGAGCATCGCTGTTTTCTTTCCATACTCCCAAATTCTACTTTCCAAATTCAGGAAATGGCCTTCTTTAATTCACAGCTCAACTCCCACAACTGCAACTGGACAGACCATTCGAATTCAAAGTGTTTCGCAAAGCCATGCCCTTATCTCAGAAAATGGAGTGGAGCCTATTTGTAAGAAAGGGTCCTTTTTAAAACCCTGCTTCTCCCCCCTGGTCCTGTAGCCCCCTTGGTTATTGTTCCAGTTGAAATCTCGATTACTTAAGTGAATCATTAAGGGGCAGATTTCGACATTTTAACAGCTGACAATAATTAAGCAATTTTAGTCCAATTACAGTAAGTGTTCAATTTAGCCATTTAGAACTCATTTGGGGGAAAAACTAACAAAAACTAAAAAAAACGGCAAGGGTTGAGAACCACTGATTTAAAATAAAACGCCTACGCCTGACATTTCTGTACACTTTTTTTGCTTCACCTTATTTGTTTTTGATCAGCCTTCCAGAAACGGGTTCCTTGACTGGCAAAGGTGACTAATCCAAACAGGAGCAGCTAAGGAATGGCACAACCTGTAACATGATGGGAAATGTGTGCAAGTCAGAAAGACATTTGCAGGAGTGAGCAATGTACACTTGTGTTGTTGTTTTAAAGTTGCATAGTTTAAAACAAATTAAAATGTTTGGCGGTGTTTGGTAATGACAAACAATTTGTATTTCAGAGAGGCATTTCAAAAGTACTGAACAACTGCAATAAGTAGACTGAGCAGCCAACAACAACATAATCGTAATAATAATACAGGGACCTCAAATCACATGCATTTGATCTCTAGCTTGATCCGTTAGATTGCTTCACTGACAGTGGCAACCAGGTCCTTATAAGGAGGGATTGTGTGATCGGTGTGCACAAATGATTTCCTCTAAGCCGTCACAGCTTATTGCCTTGAAAAACTGCTTAGAAATGTAATGATTTTAACCTTCAATGAACCACTTCTTCCAACACAGTAGCAAACTGTAGAATTTCACAACCCCAGCAGCTTGAGTACTGAATCCCCTGACTGAGAGCACACGCCTGAAAATCACATTTTAATTAGCTGGGGCCCTCCACACTCCTCCTTACTACACCCACTAGTGCTGGAACCGAACAACACCAGGACTGGGGCCAACCAAGCACTCGACTGTCCAGCCCTACGTAACAGTTCTCACCAGCTCAGCTCGATCTTACCCTGCCCTCTCCGCACAATCAGCTAACCATGCCCTTAGTTTGAGAATCATCGTTGTTTCTCCTTGCCTAATAGGAGTCATTAGAGGGCTCGTTTTCTGCTGTTTTTTACTGCCCTTTGATCTCCTTTGGTTTCTAGAAAATTCCTTGAGGAAAACAAAAACCGTAGCTATACTCCATCACACATCTGGTTCTTCAATTCTTTATTTGGGTAAACTCTTACAGGAGGTCTACTGTCTTCTACTGGCTGGCTTGACCTTCCTGTTATGTTTTTTTCTCCAGTCCATTTTATTTTTTTTCTAGTTTAATGTGGCTAGTTGTCTTGTTCAAATGACTCCCCATCTCTGTGATTACTTTACTTACATTAAGACACTGTTCATTTAAAACAACTACTCAAACAGACAATTTTGACTAAACGAGAGAAACCAAGATTAGAAAGAAAGCTGAATTGAGCCATTTAAGAAAAGAGGGGTTCACACTGATGAAACTGTGATGATATATGGGTGAACGCCATATCTTTTGTTAAATAGATACCATGTGCCAATTAATTTGAGCTACTGTAAGTCAAAGTGAAAGAGAAAAACATGATACGGTCATAACGAGAAAATGTCTGATTTTAATAGTCCCGAACTGCAACAAATGTAAAATTGCATGTTGTTTGTTCTCACATTACCACCACATTTTCCATCAGCACAATTACGATACATTTTGTCAATGTTGTTTCACGTCCCAAAAATGTCCCTTGGGGGTATTTTGTATTGCAAATTTGTTTCTCCATTAAATACACTGAGGGGGAGAATTAGTCATTCTTTTTGAGTCTGCAATGCTGAATACATGACAAACCTTCACGTGATCGAATCCATTTGCACACTTCCCTAGTACACACAGTATACATTAATAGCTATGGAGCCGTTCATAATGTTATGTAAAAGAAAACTCCAGGGGAGAGATGGGGATGGGGGTGGGGGTGGGGGTGGGGGAGGGGGGGGATTTGTTCCATCTAAGAAATCCTATCCACATATGTACATTTCCTAAAACTGAAACAGAGATTGATTGAAGACTACAGAGAAATAACACCACCTTTATTCTACTAAGAGAAAGCATATAGCAGACTGCAAGAGTTCAACAAACTGCCCCTTGTGCCCTGGTTGTGCTCTTTACTGCCATTCAGAGGAAAAACCCCACAGCTGTATCCTGAAGAGACTAACCATTACCAACTCGATGGAGAAGCCACCCCAATTGTGAGAGCAGGAAAATGGAGAACTGGGATTATGAAAAGCCGTAAAAAGTCAGCAGAAATAGCTTAATTTTAGGAAGGTGAGAGGCTAGAGAGATTGCAGTGGTTTGATGCCATGCATTGCTTATTACTCCCAAACACTTTCTTTAAGGATGTCCAAGCATTCCCCTCCCACACACAACTTTGCAGAAGTGTTCCACGCCCCCACGGCTCTTTGCGCATTTCTGTGTTACTGTGCTCCTTCCCAATGCCACGAAGGTTCATTTTGGCCTTGACTTGGGGTTACAGGCCGACGCTGTGAGCGTGGTTCATTCCGGCGGTCAGTCCCTTACGACTTCATCCAACTCCAATTATTTTCTAATTCCTAAACAGATCAAAACCAAGCAAATGTAAAGGTGACACATTCCCACAACCCCAGCACAAATATACGTAGGCAACTTCCCTTCTGAATGTTAACACTGGTAAACTTTAGCAGTAACTAATGACATACTTTTTCAACTTCACAGTGATTTCTATAGCTTATCTATTCCCTCAGCATGTTTCCATAAACCAGGCAAATGATATACCATAATTTAGCATCATGAAATTTGACAGCTACTGAGAGGATTTCTAAGACTTGACTGTGTTACACCACAGCCATTGTCCTCCCCCACTAGGAATGCAAGTTAAAACCACAGGAAAGAAAGCAGTAAAAGTACTTCAGGTAAATGAGTGTAAAATGCAGATAAAATTACCCGTCCATTAAAATGTAATATGCATGTACTTGGATTAATGTTTGACTATGTGCTGCATTTTCAATCTTTTTTTGCCATCTTTCTTTGCTTGAAAATTGCCGTTTTCTTTGGCAACTTCCTCTGTCTCTCTATGATGCAATGTGACTGTTTTGATTTATGCAATCCAAGTCTCACTGTGCTGTAATAAAGTGGTCCAATACAGCATTTTCTAATTCATTTCCTTCAGATGTTGCAACATTTGTTTTGTTTAGGTGATGCAACAAAACAACACAACATTTCTGAAGATCTGAAACTCTGTATTGACACACATATGTGAAGTCAGAGTAGCTCAGAATATATGCTTTTGACCTGGAAACTACTTGGACATCAACAGAGAGTCACAAACCACAACACTGCAGGTTGCTCTGTGACCCTGTAACCTCCTACCTACAAGATGGCCTTCTGTGCCCGTTTGAAACACTCTTACTTGTTTCATCAGTCACAGTATACGGTTGTCCTGCTAAGTCAAACCTACTTCAATGGTCGTACGCCACCCAGACTACACACAACATAGTACGCAAGTAGGCCTATACATAAAAACAGCTGGTCTAACTTAGGGACATACCTTTCTAAAAATCCAACTTACATTTATGCATATAAAAAACTTTAGCTCATCCAAAAATGTCCATCAGAAAGCCAACCTTGATTAAGACCCACAATGCAGAAGATCACATTTCCAGACGTGAACAACGCAAAGCAGCTCTGCAGCTGTAGCAACACAACAGCCATGATGAAGATGAGACCTAGAAAACCTGTTGGATAGAAGCCCTCCGGTACCCTGCATGATCTTTCCATTGATGAAGTCTCCTGGCCCTGTTTAATACATCCTTGTAATGTGGGCTCTATATTACATAACCTTGAGTGGGCCTGAATGAGTCACTTGTTCATCTGTGTTAAAAAAAACTCACAAGAATGCAGGCATTTGCATCAGTGAAACTAAGATTGCTGATGTTTTGTCTACATAGCAAATCTTTGTATAAATATTATGACAACTGTCATACATCACATCACAAAATGGTCCTTGTCACGCAAGACTGATCCGAATTAGCAACATGGAGCTGTTTACAATGACACCCCACTTTGGATATAAAAAAGGGAGCTGAAATTAAATACACATAAATCTGTCACCCTGCCAGGCTTGTCAGTTAAACGAATGTGTTTAATGGAAACACTCAGGACGTGCCGCCAAGTCAAAAGATAAAGTGTAAATATACAATTTGGGGCTCAAATTTTTTGTGATTTAGCGGATGGAAAAGTTATGTTTACATTTTAAATCACATTACCACACCCCCAGTTATTATAGACAATGCACAAACACACACCAGGATTATGTGCTTTTGTACAAATAGATGATTTGTAGACCACAACATAGATTTCAACTTGAGCCTCCCTTCAGCTTACCTATTTAGCATTACAGGAGCCTACACTCCAGAAGTATTTTTGGAAATCGTTTTCCAATATATACATAGTAGGACTATATGCATTAAATTCAAATGAGTAGTAATTTTTTAATTATATATTGACTGCAAACAGGGAGAAAAGTTTTGTTTATATATATTTAGGAGTTGTAGTGCTCTGAAGAAGTTAGCAGTGAAAATGCATCCATCAATTAGAAGGCGCCTCTGCAGAGTTTTACTTACAACAGAAAATGACAAATATTTATCAAGCATGTGTCCAACTGCCAAATGTGAATAGCCTTGTTGTAAATAGCCTTTTTTCTTTAAAGCTTGAGAAAACCAATACACCCGTGAAGGAGGTATGATGACATAT
This sequence comes from Amia ocellicauda, assembly GCF_036373705.1. NCBI lineage: Eukaryota > Metazoa > Chordata > Actinopteri > Amiiformes > Amiidae > Amia > Amia ocellicauda. The sequence continues at coordinate 4,377,832 of NC_089856.1, forward strand.
AACTACTTTCACCATATTTTCGCATCACACCTGGTTATAGATTTAATTTGAATTCAATTTAAATACATACATACAAAATAATTAAATTTTAAACAAATAAAAGTTAATTAAACCCTTAGGTACGGCCCTGAAGTGCAACTGCTGAAAAAATAAAGCAGATGCTGCAGCATTTTCAGAGGCAATTACGGAAAGGGACGCACATTGTGTAATATATTTGACTGACGCCACTGGACAGCAAGCAAGTCACGTGGGCCGAGCGGCTTCTCAGAAGAGCCGACAGAATCTGAGAAACGAGCGCGAAGCGTCGTATTAATATCGCTGTGTCTTCTGCTCTCTGTCCACTGTGACATATTAAGAGTTATAGGCTGTCCTAACATGTATCAGAATTAATGAAAGCTTAGGTAGGAGACAGAATGGGGTTAAAAGTAGCTATATTTACTAAATTAACAACTGTACTTCATTATTACAAGGCAGTGTGGCAGTGGTTTATTTTTATTATTATTCTTAAGCGCTAACAGAAAACATCCGTTAACAATTCCACCAGGAGGAGCCGTTTATGGATTTAATAGACAAGAGCAGGAGCTAATTTGGGAAATGCAAAATTAGAGAGACGACTTTAACAAATATGAATAACTCCAAAAATCTAAAAAACAATAAGAAACCACACATTCATATAAAATGGTATTTTTATTTTGGGGCGGCGCGGTGGCGCTGCTTCGGGTCTCGGCTCGGTGTCTGTCTGCGCGGTTTCCCGGGTCTCCCGCTTCTTCCCACCGTCAGCCAGGTTGACCGGCACTGGGCCGCGTCCCGTCCTGGGGTGTTCCTGTGTCCCCGCCAACCTGACCAGGATGAGCGGCTTCGAAAATGGATGGATTTTTATTTTATTAAGGACTTTTGCATTGTCTCTCTAACTTATCTTAATTCTACATGCGTTTTATACTGAATGTACTTTTCTGCTTTAAAACCATGTCCTGTCTGTAGTGCTCTGTACAAAACCTGTTGGGAACCTTAACCTTTGTTGTATTGTCTACTTCAAATAAACCATTTACAAATGTGCCTGCACAAATTATATATATATATATATATATATATATATATATATATATATATACACTCACCTAAAGGATTATTAGGAACACCATACTAATACTGTGTTTGACCCCCTTTCGCCTTCAAAACTGCCTTAATTCTACGTGGCATTGATTCAACAAGGTGCTGAAAGCATTCTTTAGAAATGTTGGCCCATATTGATAGGATAGCATCTTGCAGTTGATGGAGATTTGTGGGATGCACATCCAGGGCACGAAGCTCCCGATCCACCACATCCCAAAGATGCTCTATTGGGTTGAGATCTGGTGACTGTGGGGGCCAGTTTAGTACAGTGAACTCATTGTCATGTTCAAGAAACCAATTTGAAATGATTCGACCTTTGTGACATGGTGCATTATCCTGCTGGAAGTAGCCATAAGAGGATGGGTACATGGTGGTCATAAAGGGATGGACATGGTCAGAAACAATGCTCAGGTAGGCCGTGGCATTTAAACGATGCCCAATTGGCACTAAGGGGCCTAAAGTGTGCCAAGAAAACATCCCCCACACCATTACACCACCACCACCAGCCTGCACAGTGGTAACAAGGCATGATGGATCCATGTTCTCATTCCGTTTACGCCAAATTCTGACGCTACCATCTGAATGTCTCAACAGAAATCGAGACTCATCAGACCAGGCAACATTTTTCCAGTCTTCAACTGTCCAATTTTGGTGAGCTTGTGCAAATTGTAGCCTCTTTTTCCTATTTGTAGTGGAGATGAGTGGTACCCAGTGGGGTCTTCTGCTGTTGTAGCCCATCCGCCTCAAGGTTGTACGTGTTGTGGCTTCACAAATGCTTTACTGCATACCTCGGTTGTAACGAGTGCTTATTTCAGTCAAAGTTGCTCTTCTATCAGCTTGAATCAGTCGGCCCATTCTCCTCTGACCTCTAGCATCAACAAGGCATTTTCGCCCACAGGACTGCCGCATACTGGATGTTTTTCCCTTTTCACACCATTCTTTGTAAACCCTAGAAATGGTTGTGAGTGAAAATCCCAGTAACTGAACAGATTGTGAAATACTCAGACCGGCCCGTCTGGCACCAACAACCATGCCACGCTCAAAATTGCTTAAATCACCTTTCTTTCCCATTCAGACATTCAGTTTGTAGTTCAGGAGATTGTCTTGACCAGGACCACACCCCTAAATGCATTGAAGCAACTGCCATGTGATTGGTTGGTTAGATAATTGCATTAATGAGTAATTGAACAGGTGTTCCTAATAATCCTTTAGGTGAGTGTATATATATACACACATATACACACATTAACCCATTTACACAGAAAAGTTTATTTAATTGATATAAACAGCAACATCTTATTATTATTATTAATGAGTGTTATTCTATCTTTTGGAATTGCTCTCAAATTAGCCTGCCCCACTTATGCGTGACCAGACATTGTGATTTACATTGGATCAGGACTGCTTTACTTTTTAAACATAAAATCTTTCAAATACAGTGAACAGAAAATAAAGCTTCTACAGTAAATTAATAACTGTAACAGAAAAAACACCAACCGAGTACATACTGACTCTAAACATGTATGATTCTTCAGCGGTTCTATCGACCCTTTGGGTTGTTTAAGAAGCGTGAGATCCGTGGAAACACAAGGTAGCATTAAAGAGCCTTTTCATCATGATCGCGATTGATTTAACACACATTCAACTGCTTGAAGGATCCTGGTTTGCCTCCACAGTATCAACCCTGGGATCCAAAAAGGTTCTTATTACAACCTTCACTGCTTAGAGTTTACATATAGGCCGAGTACTGTAATTGTATATGAACATTTACATGTTTAGTTAAATTAGTGATACCTAAGCTTTCATTAATTCTGATACATGTTAGGACAGCCTATAACTCTTAATATGTCACAGTGGACAGAGAGCAGAAGACACAGCGATATTAATAGGATACTTCGCGCTCGTTTCTCAGATTCTGTCGGCTCTTCTGAGAAGCCGCTCGGCCCACGTGACTTGCTTGCTGTCCAATGGCGTCAGTCAAATATATTACACAATGTGCCTCCCTTTCCGTAATTGCCTCTGAAAATGCTGCAGCATCTGCTTTATTTTTTCAGCAGTTGCACTTCAGGGCCACCGTACTTAGGCCTAACTTTGAGAGAATCTTCTTTGCGTTGATGATAAATTCACCTTGTGACTAGAGCAGTGTATGAAGCCAGTGTCTGGCTCATGTCCCACGGCCAATTATGCTCAGACTAATGCCCCCACATTTCAATATTTATGTCTGTTTAAAACAGAATGACTTTAAATACGGTTAATTTCACCGAGCCAAGAACGACTATTGAAGAGACATAACACCTCCTGTTTATATTAACAGAGGAATCATTTGGCATTAAGATTTCTCAAAAACAGAGATCATCATCCTGAATGTTTTGGGGTCCTCAGAGGTGTGTCTATGGCCTGTAATTTCAAATGAATGCCAACACACATCTTTTCAGTACTCAAACTATCACAACATGAATCTCATCTGTTTAATATCACAGTAATGTTTTGATCCTCTCTTAAAATCATAATTGCTGGTCCCATGGCAGTGCCAGCCTGGGAAACGGGGGGAAATCTGTCATGGTGTCGAGCAGCAATCCAGAACACGTTTTAAAAAAATGACGCGTCCTCCACATTGACTTGCCAAAATGTGGTTTGAACACTTGTTAAAGGGCCACATTTATATATATATATATAAAAGTTCTGTGATGTGCTTCCAAGACTTTGGTGACAAGGGGCCATGAGAAATCCCAGAAGAGGAATTTTCTTGTGGTTCTGGACAGCGAGCGTCTTACATCATGAGGTGGTGGCTGACATGCACTGATGGGTCATAAATGATCAAGTTTGAACTGCAGTGTAGCAGGGAAGGCACTTCTCAGAATAGTAGCACCACCAACCCTATTGCTGGGGCTTAATGTCTCTATTTTTTTTCACTGTATACCTTATTGAACCCCAGCCGCTCCCAGACCTGGCCTGGTTCTTTTAGTGTTGCAGGTTGCAGGGGTTCGAGTCTCAACATGACCAGAACCCCACAGTACGTTACACTGGAGTTAGCAGTGGGATTCTGAGCCTGTGGCAGTTCATCTCAGGGTAGATGTAGGAGCATGCAAGGATGCACTCTAACTACTGAGGGGAGGGGGGACCCCAGAGTACATTACAATATTCATTGGCACACTACCGTAACCAAAATACATATTCAAATCATTTTTTATGCATAAAGTGCAGTCACATGCAGACACAGTATATTCAGAAACTTTAAGTTATACAAGTATTCTAGGTTCACAGTATGCTCTGTCTTCAAGATGTTAATGTAATGTGCTGGTTTTGGTAAAGGTAACGTTTGCCATACAAGTAAGAGTAAACAATACCTTTTGCCGTGGTCTTATTTTTTCCATGAGCAATGCATTGTATATACGTCTGCAGTTGCGAATAAGCAACGTTATCCGTTTATAGTAAACTAACGTGCTTGATGCAATTCACCCTTTAACACAAACAAAACAAAACGAGAAAACGCTGCCTAATTAGAAACAGTAACATTCCGGGCCTGCTAGTTTAAACTGGGGGAGAGACGCTTAATGGAAAAAGTTTGCCTGTGTTTATCAGTGACTTGGATCATTATGATTATTGCAACAGGAGGAATGCTGCAGAGGGATTTGCTTTTTGTTAACGTGGTGTGACCTGGCACACTTCGCACATTGTCAAAAATGACAATTTACATAAAGGATCTACTGTTAAAAGACTGGAAACATTCTTCTACAATCAGTCCTGCACAAAGCCTCAAATAAATAGAATGGGTTTTAAATTAAAACGTTGACCTTGCATCCCGGTGTTCTGCCAAATTGTTTCACCTGTTGACTGTCAAATGGTGTCACCTAGGGGAGAAATAGTGCCAATTTATCAAATGGTGTCACTGTATGTTTTGTTACTGAAAAACTTAATACAGCATTACTCTTAAAATAAGACTATTTGGCTGCGACAGTATTTGGCAATGAAAAGGACAAGTTTACAGAAGGCACACGCAGATCAATTTGCATACACACAAATGACAGTTAGATTATAGTAGACTACCGGGGCACCCCTATATATAATCGCTTTAACCCCTTCCAATTACTGCCCCACTGATGTTCCTGTATGGGTGTAACCTACAACCCACCACAATTCCCCTGAAGGACTAGAGTAGAGGAGCCATTTGATATTGTATCTATCCTGTCCCTGACTAAATGTATAATTTCTCTCAATCAAACATCTCGGCAGGCACAAGCACACTGACCTGCCCCACCCGCCATACACCCCTTACGGATTGATGTGAATACATTTTAATTTCTTGTGACAAAGGTACCAATGTAATCTTTCAAAAGCCTTTGAACAGAGTAAATATTTGGTCTATTAAGTCTTCTGTGCCAGTCCAGGTTATGTCATTATATTTTAAACAGGGCATGCAATGTGGGCCTGTCCTAATTAACCTTAAGCTTTTCTGGGTGTCTGGAGGACAAGTGCCACTAACAAGGTGGTTATAATGCTGCTATTCAGAGATTAATAATCATAATTGAATAATGAATGATCATTAATCCACCATTTATAGAAATGTATATGCAAGATGTATTCCTATATACTAAATATAGAAACCATACAGTAAAGAGGTAGATAGATTAATCATTTTATTTTCAAACCTAAATTATAAGGGGAAGAGGAAAAAATATATTCTTCAGCAAAGCAGTTTGCCAAAAATACATCAATAAATTGCTAAAGGACTATTAACCTGTCAAAGATGGAAAAAGTCAAATTTTGAGAGTTTAAAATCAGCATTTCCTATTTAACCAGAGTTGAAGATTGTTTCAAACTAGTTGTGCCAAGTTTCCTGATGGGAAAGATTTCCAAAGGCTGGTGTAATGACTACAGTACAATACATGGACTTCCCTTGACAAAGGAAAATCAGGCCAACCAATACACCTTATTACCAGAAGTCCTGGGGACAACAGGCCAGAGATAACGAATTGAAATGTCTCTGGATTGTGACTCACTTTTGGACTGAATCAGTGCTGCAGTTCTTTTGACATACTGCTTAGTTTAGTTTAATTTGCACTGCAGGAGGAATTAAATCGATTTGTCCAGAACACGATTTTTAGTCTGGATTTGAGTGACTTTTTCATTGGAAGCAGTGGAAAGGCTTTGGAGTCTAACCATCCCTTTTTCAAAAAAGGCTGAGGAACCATAGTCTAGCTCCAAACATATTGTTTAAATCCAGATTCTTTGTTGATGTTTTTTTTTTTTTTCCTCTCCTCTCCCCCAAACATAAATTTCGTCTTATATGGTTTGGCTTTCTGTGTTGATGTACGGCGATGTTTGGATTACAATGTTAGGTTCAACATAAAAAAGAAAGAGATGGGAACAACATTTTAAACAATTTGAGAGAGACTGTGTAAAAATGCCACAGAGGCTGGCAAAATGAATAACGATTGTAAAGCACCAGACCTCAGCAAAGCCCAGTCTCTCTCCGAGCTGGAGTTGTGCTGCAGTAGAGATCCTACTTTCACCCTTCATCTTGTGACATGGGATAAATTACAGTTCACCCTTGGCCCCTGGCTGGCCCTGCCACTAATGAGCAAGGAGGAAGGCGATACACAGCAGAACTCGCATTCATACCCCTTACAAGTCCTCAGCAATGCGACCCACAGGGATAGGGTTTAATACCTGCCAGCACTTCCCGCTGCGTCTTCAGCCAGTCCGGATTCCTCTGAGCAGATAGATTTGCGCTTTCACTGCCGGTCTCTCCTGCAACATGGATGCTCTCTCTCTCTCTCTCTCTCTCTCTCTCTCTCTCTCTCTCTCTCTCTGAGACACACTGACTGCAAAGGGAAAATACAGTTCCTGCAGAAATGCCATGTAGTGGAACTGTAGTCCAACAGACGCTCCTCTGTAGTGTTTATGTCCTGTAACTCAAGCCCCATTTTAAAGCCTGAACCCCAACCTTAGCCAACACCAAGATCAACATTTCAGTCCAGGCCCATACAAATCTACACCCGATTCAGTCCAACACAGTAGAAAGGCGACCCAAGACTTAGTTAAAGCCTGTTTACTAGTTACTCTAATCCTAAATCTTGCCTGGACCATTTTTATTTTTTGTGCAAAACATAGCTAGATTACATAACTAAATAATTATCCCTTAACATCTTAAATGTTACCTTTAGGGACCATTCATACCTTCATCTCTACTTCAAATTTACATTCACCAAATGTCTTCATTTTGGAATACGTTTATTTTTTGATAATTCGGTTAAACATCCAATATATCAGTTCATATTAGGATAACAATAAATTAGCCCAATACCAAACAAATATTTGGTGATTATATTTAAAAATAAACTATTAAGAATTTAAAATGTTATACATAATAAAACTAATTACATTAGTTAAATGACACAAATTTGCCAGTGCCAATAGTCGCATTTTATTATAGCTGATTTTGAAGATTTCTTTCAGTAGTCTCACCACCACCGCCATCTAGCGCTCGATATCAGCATTGCAGTGGATAGTTTATATTCTGCTGGTGTATACATCTTTAAAATACCACACGGGGAAGCAATTTGGATTGAGACAGGGAAACATTCCAACAGAATGCAAACTATACATTTCTAATATGATTTGGGATGAACAGAACAGTGCCTAGCTAAGAGTACTTTTACCCTTTGAAAAGAACAGTGAGTTTGCCGGCGATGCATCAGGAAGAGGTCGTACATTTTGCAATAACAAGTACCAATTTGTAATGAATCGATGAATGAATACCACAGGAACAAATCATTCATACGTTAGGCACTTTATCTGAATTCCACTGTAACATCACATGAATAGCAAGTTGAGGGTCAGGGTTAGGGAAACGGACTTGTTTTTCCCAAACCTTTCAGATGTTATTCCAGTGGGATTAATTAATTGGTGACTATTATAATAAGTGTCATCCTGTAAAACAATTTTGATCTGAGCACATGATATTATATTGTTTAAAAGTATTTTTTATTATTATTCTTGAGGCTTTATTCTGTTGGTTTATGAAGAGAATCATAACATTGCAGTGATCTCCAACTGAAAATACACCAGACGTTCCATCTGAAACAAAAGTAACGAGTTTTAAAAATAAAAGTAATGAGGAAATCGAGTAAACATGGTTGAAGGAGGTGAACTATCCTTACACACAGTTAACAGAATTCAGGCCACAGTTAGAAGGGTCACTTGGCTCTACATTGTCATTTTAGATGTCTGGATAAAATACCAGATAGGGTTGCAACAACCCTCCACCCATAAAACGATGGTGAAATAAAAATCGTGAATACTATAGTGTGACAGACTTTAAAATCCAAAAGCATGTTGCAAATAAATATTCCAGCTCAGTCTCAGTGACAAGCCTTGTTCGATTACAGGAAGGAGTGAATCCAGTCAGTCGGTGCCATTTCACCCAATTGAGGGCAGTTGGGAATGATGGCGTTCTCCAATTCTTTAAGTTGGTCGCTTTATTTAACCAACAGCTGGAGAAGGTATCATTATCATCATCATCATCATCATCATCATCATTGAGATGTTGGCCGGTGTGTCCCCAATGTTTGACCCCCAGTGACAAATTATCTTCTCTGACAGGAACATCATTACTATCCAATGTAAAGGAATAGTGCCACTATTGCAAAAGGGCCACAACTTCTGTGCCTATCAGTTACTTGGGAGCAAGAGGAACCCTCCAATGAATCTAAACATTTTTCTTCAAGGTGTTTTTATTGCTGCAAGGTTATCTCAAGCAGACTAAGAAACCACTCTCTTTCTGCTTTATTGCCCAATTTAAAGGGCTGATTTCGGAGATCCTTGTAAGACACTGTCCAACTTCCGGGGGAGTGGGGGCAGCGTAAGTAGATTAGGGAAATGGCAGCAAGGCAGTTTACAGCTATTCACAGACCGATAAGCAAGGCAATGTCACCTTTCTGATTCAGTACAGACTGACGATGAAATTGACCCTTAAACAGCTCTATATGAATTAGAGACAAAGGTATAAGGTATTTGAAAGTTGAAACACCATTCGTTCAACACCAGACGTTAAGTAAGCTGGTTTCCTCATAAAATAAAAACAAAAGCAATTTCTTTTCTTTTTTGTTTTACAATAATCTTAACAATATATATATACATGTACAAGGGGTAAACACTTAAAGCCGCCAGAAACGCATACAAATCAGTAATTGTTTTTCCTTGTTTGTAAAACAAACGTTTTTAGATTGCACAGTCAGAACCTTTTTCAATTCTGTTACAACAACTAGACCCTGAAGTCTGAATACTGAAGTCTGGGTGTAAGTGCTTTTCTCTTTTACAGTGAAGAACGGCATCTTTAAGTGTCACGTTACTTTAAAAAAACAACCACTTAAAAACATACAGATCTTGATCCCTGCTGTACAGTACTTTCTAAATATGTGTGGGGTTTTTACTAATTAGGGTGACTGTTGAAATCAAAACGCTGTGAAACAGAACAGGGTTTTGAGCGTCTCTTGAAACTGTAGGAGTCGACACCTTTGCCAAGGCGAATACGGAGGTCTAATTGCAGTGCGTGACAATTGAGATCTGGGCTGACATTTTACATTTTGGGACCTATCCGACTGATTGAACAGCCGAACAGGATTCCTGATGGGGAAGAGAAATGTAAATGAGAAGTTAGTGAGGGAGTACTAGGAGATAAAAGGCGACTTGGAAGAATTTTCAAATGCAAATAGAAAATAATCTATGTAATAAAACGTTGTTTTTCTTGCAGTCAGGGATATGTTAAATCACCAGTTTTCTACAGAGAGTTTCAAACAAGTATGTTCAATTTCTCTGGGGATCACATCAGAAATAGTTTCCTCAGCGAGATATTGTGATATTGTTTATGTCCATTTTGTTCTATGTAAGGGGAAATCTCTGCTGTGTCTCGAGTGTCCCTGTGAACAGGAGGCAAGAAAGGGACCCTAATACTCCCCTATTCTGAATGACAAACATCAGTGTTTTTCACCAGAAACTGGGCCTTATAAAACACCAGCTCCTTTAAAAATAAAAAAATTAAAAAGACACTGTGAGAATCTAGCTGCTAACATGCATTCCACAGATAGAATCAAACAGGACTAACATTTTTGGATTATTACCACCCGTGCTTGAGAATGTGAAAACACAGTCCTCGGAGGCCTACAAAAATACAGTTTCACCGGTTATGGAGAAGTTATTTTCGTCTGAGGAAGCGAAAGCTTGGAGGGACCTAGGCAGCAGACTACATGTGTCGCTGTGGAGGCCCTGGGGCCACCTGACACAGTTTGAGCATAATCCAGTTCAGCTATCAAGGATGGTCAGGTGGGGATGCATTCATCCTGGTTTGGGCAGCCCTGTTAAAGCTATTTTGGTTTGGTTCACATTGGAGAGGATATAGTTTTAGGGGACTAGTTACTCTTTTGTACACACAAAGTGTGAGTAAGGAGAGACATTAAAAGCCTTTCAATACAAAAAACACAATGCAGGTACAGAGAGTGGTTTCTTAAGATGGAGGGAGGATCACACAAAATGAACCTGGCTGCCTCTCTCGGAGTCGCTGCGTCTCAGTTTCAATCCCGACAGGATCTTCTGAGCAGTGCGCTGCTCCCCAGGCGGCCTTTTAAAGGACAGGGTTCCTCTGTCCAGGAGTCTGGCTCTGCCCACACCGTTATTATTGGATTGGTTGCTGTTGAGTTTAGCCAATTCCTCCACCTGCTCAGAAGGGGGTACTGCCTCTTGGATGCCCGACCCGGGCCGGGTCCTCTGATTGGACAAGCCGTTTGCTGAGCCCATCTCCTGGGGGTGGTTCATGCTCTGCAGGAGGTTGGGACTGGACAAGCTGGAGATGAGCCCCCCCTCAGATGTTTGGCCAGCTTTGCTCAGCAGCCTGGCGGTCTCCGGGGTGATTTCGAGACGTCGCCGGGCCCCACGTAGTGTCCCAGGGTCTGGGGAGGAGCTGCGGCTGCTGTCTGCGCTGCCTGGTCTGGCTCGGCAAGGAGGGGATCCCCTCTCCCTGTCCTGGATGCCCAGCTCCCCCATCAGCACTGCAGTTCGGGACTTGACCATGGGGGTGGCCTGCCTTTGGTATTTCACTGGCATCCGGCTGAAGTGGCCCCTAGGCTGGGTGCCTGGGGCCTGCTCAGAGTCTACAGCCTGCTCCCTGGGAAGCCCAGTCTCACTCATAGTTGAGTCGAGGCCTGGGAGAGAGAGAGAGAGAGAGAGAGAGAGAGATGGAGAAAAAATTGAGAAAGCTGGATACAGAACACAGGGACACACCCTGAACTCTGGGCAGCCTCCATCACTGGAGGCACCACTTGGGAGCACATAAAACCTAGTACTTCTGAGGAGAAATTTAGGCAGAGACAACACAGGAGCAAGCAGACAAGCACAAAACATCCAAAGCAGTGAGGTGACAATCATTCTTGGCAACTGTACAGTGCAGCCAAAAATGGTGTAACAAAACAGAACAGGATTGTGCAACACTGAGGAGAAAAATCAAACCGCACTATTTTAACCAACTCTATGTAACCTTGTCGTGCAGTGCTGGTCTTTAAGGTGCCCTGCACAGAGTTTGTGTCCAGCTACCTGTGAAGGACACCACTGGCCCTCCAATCACATGCTGCAGTCTCCTCCTTCACCCCGCCTACCTGCTCGATCATTGGCCTCTGGGCTGAGCTGATCCACTGCCTCATTGGAAGATGACTTGTCGGATATATAGCCCTCGCTCGAGTCTCTCTTCATTGCGAGGTTCTGTGAGAGACCAAGAGAGGAGGACTGACGTCACACACAGAGAGCAGGCCACTCTGATAGCACATGAACTTAGGACATGCTTTGATACTTCCAGTTTATTTGTTTTTTTTTTTGGTGGGAAGAATTTCAAATGATCAGAATGGTTTGTTTAGTCTTTTCATCCTTTTCAGAATTCATTGATTAAAAACTCCACTGTTCAAACATTTCTCTCATTAGACAGAGCGGGGTTAGTTTCCACACGGTTTAGCTCCTGGCAAGATGGGATCAATATCAATCCACCATGGACTCTGGAATCCATCCCAAGTGATAGGAATCCATTTTACACAATTGGGGGAAGCTTTCGCCCCAAAACGACAACTTCATGATTTCCCTCTCGAGACATCTGCACCTTGCTTTGGCATTTCGACACAACCAGGACGTTCAAGGTTTCGTGAAGGTTTATGGTGACCTTTAATGACTGAAGACCCTTACCTATTGGGCATATTCAACACACCGATGCATGATGAAAACTGGACTTGAACCAGGAACATAATGATTTCCATTCGACCAATGTGCTCACTATAAATTAAGGAGCCATGTTGCAATTAACTGGTCACAGTTACTTTTTTACATTGATGTCAACAGTTTAAACCCAGGATTACTTCTTGCTCTAATATTAGACCTCAAAACTGAAGAGATTAAAAACATCCACAACAGCAGAGAAGCAAGTGAGCACAGTCAAGTCGATCCCGGAGATTCTTTGAGCATCCACTTCTATTGGTAGCCACTATCTAGGTTCAAATCTGTATGGCATCACCACAGACTGCCCTCACATCTGTGCGTCACAAGATCCATTGTATTTGTAAGGTGCATATAGAAATTCCTAAAAGGCAACTCCTAAAAGACTTAAAAAAAAATAATAAAAACCTCCCTGTTCAATTCTCTGACATTGGCTTCATTCTGTCAGTTGAACACAGTTCCATAGGCCACCTATTCGCCAAAGAAACCATGTTTGAAATGGTTTCCAGTCTTCTCGCTAGCACCACATTAAAAGCAGACAAATCTGTGATTGCGGTCAGCCATTGATGTCATCGTTCATGGCCCAAGTTTGTAGAGTCAATCTGAGCTCTTTATGGCTGGCATTGGCTCTGTATATTCTGGCTTTTTACCGTGTGGAAAGCAGAGACAAACCAAAAGGCAGCTTTTCAGTTTAGCACAGCGCAAATACAAGCATGTAACACATTAAGACAGGTGCTCAGCCTGACAGCAAAGCTTTAGCACAGTTCAGAGCAGCATAAGAACATGGACACACATCAGCTGTGAATACTGCTAATATAGTCATGTAGTTTTGGCTAAGTACTCCTGAGGAGTTAGAGCTCAGACCATAGGAAAATTATAATGGTAGAGCGAAAAACAGGAGAAAGTATGAGAGGTTTAGAAGGGTGCTTTCATACAATCCTATTATGTTAAGCACAGAGAGACACACAGACACAGACAATCCTCCAGATATATTTGTCTCCTGGGGTGACTAGTTTGTTCTTGAACGGTTGGCTTGTTAACAATGGAGGCAGATAAAAGCCAATCAGCCAACTAGTGAAGTTAACCAAACCAATAACAGCCAATCATTACAGTACCTCCAAGGAGCAGGGGCGCTCTTGGCTGATGGGAGCTGCTTCCAGGGGGGGCTCCTCGCTCTCCCTGCTCTCGACCTCTGGGGCTGCCGTCAAGACTGGGGAGGAGCGGGGCAGGTCATCCAGTCCAAAAAGACGCTCGTAGTGGGTGATCAGGAACTCCACCAACATTGCCTGATAACTGGTCTCCAGCAGGGCCACCATGGACACATCCCCCGACACCAGGGGGCGCACCAGGGTGGGTCCAAAGACAATGCCCAAGTTGCCAGGCGACATCTTATTCTCCTCGTATTGCTCCGAGACCCTGAGACAAGGGAAGGGAAGAGCCCAGAATTATTATCCTCCTGTATCCAAAGTACATTTCATGGATTAACAAAAGGTTACGCAGAATTCTATGCAGATTCTACGCAGAATCAGAGGCAACATTTCTTAAAAAATTTAATTTGGCACTAAATGGTGAATTGACGACAGATTTTCTGTACTCTGTAACAGTTCTGAACATTAGGCCTTGTATTTAAAGTGCATTCCTTTGCAAAGCTGTAAAGCACACGTGTTGGCAGCACAGCATTCCAGGATTGCTTTACATAATACTCATAAATAATATCTAGCTTGAAAAAAAAAAAAAATATTTTTTCTCTCCTCCAGAGGAAAAAAACTAAGGTTTAAAAGACTAACTTCTTCCAGCCAATGTAAGAGATGCCCCCTCTGTCTTAGCCTTTAAATCACAGCTGAAGACTCATCTCTTTAGTCTCCGTTTTTCTAGCTCACAGTGCCGCCGGTGTGCCATGGACATGCAATTGCACAACTGTCTTTGGAAATGTCCTGCACTGCATGACCAGTATCTGAGCACGACTGCCTTCTTGTCTTCAAGCAACAGCCCCCTCTGAGGGTCCAACGAGGCACCTCGTCCCCCACCATGGAAGTCCGATGAGGCACAACCCACCCCAGAGGCACCTCACCACGGAGGGTCAACGGGGCATCCACACCCAAGGTCTGACGAGCCATCGCAACCCAAAGTCTGTTGATGGTCCAACCCCCCTGTCATAGTCATAATGCTCATTTGGAAAGATGAAGAGTATGAGGCCAAACTTGATTTGGTTTGCAACAGCATCATTACATTCAAACAGGCAAATCAGACTGCACACAAAAGGAACTTAAATATCATCATAAAGTGTTGGCATAAGGGGACATCTCAGTGATCACAGAGGTCAGGGTGTAGGAGGGAGAGAAGGCCAGTACCTATAAAGATGTGCTATAACATGGCGCAGGGTGTTATAATTGGACACAGGAAGTCTTCCCAGTAGAATCCGGAGACTCTGCACGAAATCTTCTACTATCCCAGAAGTCTCTGCTGTGAACTCCTTTTCACTCAACCTCTGGATTTCCTTCCCCATGTTTATGAAATCATTGTAGAGGTCAAAGATCACCACTGGCTCTGGAAGCTTTAAAACAAAACAAGAAAACCAAGTCCCAATCAAGATTGTGTTTCAACCTGGGATCTGTAAGCATATCTCCCCTTTTTTTCCCATTCAATATGGAATAGCCAGTTAGCATTATGACAGGACCAACCTCTTTGAAGAAGTGCTTGAGCAGCGAGGTGATGTCATGAGGCGAGTGATCCGATAGGTCGACCTCATCTGGCTGGGTCTCAAAGGCCTGGCACAGTTTCTGAATCCGGGGCTTGGAGCCGCTTACGCGATACACTCCCTGAAAAAAACAGAAGGGGTACAACATTGACCGGCAAAGCCAAGATCAGGTTGCATACCTGAGATTTTTCCCTCTTACATGCAAAGGCGTGGCAGCTCAATTGTTACACAATTGTTAACCCTTCAGAACCCAGTGGGATATAGATGTTACAAACATTTAGCAGACCTGACAAAGTATCCCAATTGGTCAGGCCTCTGGACATATACGGTCTGTGTCAGACTGGTTTCCTAGGGTTTAACTGGATTATAGTCTTAGTTGTACCACCCTTAAGGATAGATAACTGCTTTTTAAAAATTGGCACAGGTTTTACCAATGTAAAAGGGCAGTGCATAGGTTTACTGTAACCTACTTGCATCTCTTGTTTACAACTCCTCCCCATTCCAAAACATGCTCACACACTTTTCAGCCAGGTTACCCACCTGTACCCCCAGGGCCCGGCTCTCGATCTCCGCAGTGCATCGGCGCACCACAAAGGGCACCTCCTCTGGGAAGCCCCTGGGCACCAGGGAGAAATTCACACCAAAGACGTTGCCCTTCCTCTGTTCACACTCCAGCTGGCACATGTCCAGGCACTTCCTGTGGACAGTCAGACTACACTGCAAGGGGACAAGACACAGGAGATGAGACAGAGTCAACAGGTTGAATACTAGGGAGCATTTGTTCACTCTGTCCGCTGTCTGGACTGGAGTCTGGAATCGGCATTAATGCCTTCGATACTGGGTGTAGGGAGAGACGGAGACTAATTTAATCCCATTCAAATGAAAAGTGAGAAAGATTGTTGAGATCTTTTTTTTAACTGTATGGGGGGCTCAATTAGGCCTCATGTTCACCAAGAGTGTGCATAGCCAGGTGATTGTCTCTAAATGCGATTCTTTTTGCTGCTTTACCTCTTCACACTCGATCCCATTGACCAGAATGTAGTTCTCGCACTGTCGGCACCTGGCCATCTTGTTCCTCATCTTGCGTAGGCGATGCATCTGCGAAGCTCTGGACTGCGATCGGATTTTACAGCCGCTCCCCAGACTCCCTATGCTGTCCCCCAATGGGTCCCCTGTGTCTAAGATAAACAGTTGTCATCAGAACCGAGTTATCACTGCAACTGTAGCTCATTCTGATCACCCAGGATCGAGAATTGGGGATGGTTGTGATCCTCGCCACGTTCATGCTTCTTTATGAAATCAGATCATGTAATTTATATTTCAATCAACTCAAGTGCACAGCTTTATTGTTTCAGGATGGTCTTGATCTGATCAGCGTAATCCACTAAAGTGTACAGAGAGGCTGACGCAGGATGCACTGTGTGCAAACTACAAAACCGAAGAAAATAAAAAGATCCATAAATATGAATGCAATAGAATTGTGACTCAACTGGTTTGAACAAACTAATGTAGCTGTACTGTTAGATTTATAGTTTGCGCTCATTATCATTTCATTAAATAAATTCCTGTGCGTACTTTCCTGCTTTGTAACTGTAAATGTGATCAACAAACACGATACTGCAACTGTAAATTGTCTTGGCAACTATTAATTGTCACCAAATTCCAGTTGGCATTGATAATTTGAATCAGTAAGGCTCAAAAGGACTCATGATGAAAATCCTATTATAGGAATATGTAGTGTTGGTAAGAATTAGGCGGTTGTAGATTAAAACTATATGAACATCCTATTGTTCCCCCAAACTCATTAAGATGAACAGATGTTAACTTGGAACAATGGTAAAAGTTCTAGAACTTGTATGTTCAACGAGTCTGTTCAATGGCCTTTGGGAAACCCAGATCTCACTCACCTCCTTCATACAGTTGCCCCAAGTCCTTATCTTCCAGGTCTTCTGAAGACATCGTCCCAGTGGAGGATGCTTTCGGAAGCCTGGGGATGTGAGCTGAGAAGAAAAGGCGGGAGGGGTGGAATGCAACATTACTACACATACCGGCTGCTCGTGTTTGGTGTCTGTTCACAGCGCCGTCATTAGATAAGATTCACAAAAAAATATCACGCACTGGAGAATCCCATTAGTGCCCAAATCCTCAGGCTGATGGTTGGTAGTCCTCCTTATACGCAATAACTCGACAGCTTTCAGTTTAAGAAAATCTCGAGCGTACGAGTTGATCAAGTTGCGTGCCTTGAAAGTGAAATCCACTGAGCTGAGCCTAAATTAACCTCTCCCGTTGCAAAACTGTGACAGCCGTCAAATCTGGATCTTTTGAAAGCAATGCCGCTAGGAGTAAAGTGTCGAGTCATACCCGGGCTGGAGGGTGGAGACTCCGTGCTTCCTCCCAAGCTGTCAGTGTCACTGTAGCCAGGCTTCGCACATCTTGAATTCCGGCCAGCTGAGAGACACAGACACAGGAAATCGAACATCTCAAATGCATGCTAAGAACAGATACAACGTGCAGGGAAAGAAATGAGGACTGTGCACATCTTGATTGAAGCACCATCGTCTTACGATTAAGATTAATTTATCTCTCTGCATTGCAATGATGCCAAAAGTGATGAGAGCTTTCTCGTAATAGAAGCTTTATAGATCTGTTTCCCGCTAATGGAAAGATACCAACTCAGACAAAGTAGATTCAGCTGAAATCACATTAAAGATATTCTGGAAGGTTCTGTAAATACAAAAAAATCGAAATAAAACATTTGGTGGCAAAGTTAGTTCTCATTCAAGTCCCTTCATAAACATTTATGTTAAACCTCTTAAAGGGTTTAAATGTAATCCATCGTGTCTCCATGCCTTTTTTTTGGATGCATCACAATGTTAAGAATCAAACTTGAAAAACACTGGCTCAGAAATGATCAGATGCACACAAATCTGGGGAGAGGGGAGAGACAGAAAAAATGCTATCTAACTTTGAGGTAGTGACCAAAATATTTTATGCAAGGTATTAATGCCAAATGAAATTGTCAGAAAAGGTTAATAAAATTGGTCCTTTAAAGCATAAATTATTAATAGAATTCCAGGAGACACAGGTTATATTTTTGTCTATTTAAATGGCTCATCACTAAATACACCAATAACTAAAATCAATGGAGTAGGTATCACTTTGCATATATACGAATGCATATTTAGCAAGAAAAACTGATTTACTGCTATCAGGGCCAATGGATGAGCGTTTGGAAGTGGTCTCCTCAGGCAGAGGGTTGGAGTCTCCCATTGGGGGGTTGCTGGTCTTCCTTCTGCCAGCAGGGGGAGACCTGAGGAAACGGTTAAATGAGCTGGGATGAAAGAACCAAAGAATGTTTTTGAAATGGACTGAATTGTTTCCAAGTTCTTTTCCATACATTTATTCCAATTACTTTCATTGCATACACGTTTTTACCCAGATTTCCTGATTCCCCAGACATTATTCCTACAAGGAATAACTTTTTGATCTGTGTACAATCATCTGCTTCATTATGCTGTCTGGCAGGGAGGCAACCATTAGGCCTAGGCCTTGAGCTATGGTCCCTCTTATTCTCTCCAATAACAGTCTTTTCCTATAGCGGTTTTTGTTTCTCTCTGCTCTGTGCCTAATTGTTGCCTATCATGTTGCATTCTTCTACATGTGGAAGTGCTCCAAAGTGCTGCCAATTGCACTATACTAAAAATTATTTGAATAGAATTTAATTTTAAAAGCACTTATGTATTTTTTCCCTCCTTTCTTTCTTGATAGAGATGCAATCTGAGCTGAACTGATGAGCAATCTGGGATCTCTATAAAGACCTCTTGCCTTTCCTTTTTCCCCAAAAAAACTGGACTGGACTGGGATCTATGCTACTGCACTATGATCTACCCACTTCTTTCCTGCTGCGATGAACTCAAAGGTCTCTCGGACTTGCTCCCTCTTGCGCCTCTTGAAGATGTATCGGAGGTAGGTCTCTCCAGGCTCACTGGGCCGACAAGTGACTTCCAGATTGTGGTAGCCCAACGGCACGGGCTCGGTCTGCTGCCTCTGGTAGTGGAAGAGGTTGATTGTGGTCTGGGGGTTCAAGAGGGAGATGGGGGTGAGTGAGTAAGAGAGTGAAACAGGGGCCTGGGTTATTAAAATTGTCCAAATTTGGATACGCCAATTGTGTCTTTTAAATTAATAACCCGCATAAAAGCAGCAGCTGGGTCATTTGTACTCCAAAATCAATACTAGGTTATATGCAGGGATGATACTCTTAAACCAAGATCACTGGTCAGCCAAGTCCAATGGACAGGTGGGATTACAATCTTAATGTAATGACTTGTAATGATCTGGGTTTCGTACCACCTTCATTACTAAACTGAACCGTTTACTTGCCCAACTGAAGCAATGAAGGGCGGGTGAGGAATGGGAAGAGGCCTACAAAATCCGGCATTCAGTTTCATGCAACACCCTGCCCACCTCTTTGAGCACGGTGTCCCCCTGGCAGATGAGCTTGCGGGTGTGGATGATGATCCTCTCCTTGACTCTGTCCAGTTCACCCTGGCGACTGACGGCATCAGTAATGCAGTGCTTATAATAGCTCTCAGCCTCCTGGACCTAATGGGCAAAGATGGTCAAGATGGTACCACCATTCAAAAAACAATACACGCACGCACACTTTTAAAACTACCTCCTTCATGTTCCAAATTGAACTCCAATTAACTCTAGATGGTCAAATGGATTGACCATATTAGCAAAAAACGAAATCAGCGTGACCTTGTGTGAGCAATGTGTTTAAGACTGCACCACTTGAAGACAATGTTAACTACTGATACTTGCATCCTTTAAAGTAGAAACTTGAATTAAACAAGTTGATTGTTATAGTGCTACAAATCATACTGAGAACTTATGAATGGTTACAATTGAGAGGGGGCTTTTCGGCTCATCGTGCTTGTTCAGTTGCCATTGTATTGGCCACAAGACACCAATGAGGAGACGAGGTGAGGATTTGGCTGAAAAAAAAAAAAACAGTGCTTCTTCACAGGTCAAAGAGACTAACCATGTTTCAGAGCCGAGCTATTCCAGGGGACCTGTAACAGAGATGTACGCTGGACCCCTTACCTTGGCCTGGGCTTCATCTCTGGACCGCCTCCTCTTCTCTAGGGTTTTAGTGGCGCTGCCACTGGTCCCACCACCAGGTCCACCTCCGGACTCCTCCTCCGCCCTTGCGCTCAGGGCCCTAGCTTTCTCAAGATCCTCAAAGCGTTGGTTGTATTGCTGGCGGGCTTTCTTCAGAGCAGCCACCCCGTCACTCTGCCAACAGAGACAGAAAGTGAGGATGAAGGGGGGAAACATGACAGGGTTTACATGATCTACACCAGGGTGGATCAACTCTCGGCCTGGAGAGTTACTCCCTAACTTTTTAATATTAATTTATTAGTACTAAGTCATAATGTATTTAGGGATGATTTAGGCAGACAGGCACAGAGGTGGACAGGGGGACAGATTACCATCTTCTTCTGCTCGCGGACCCACTGCTCCTTAAACTCCCGTCGCCATTTCTCGATCTCGTTCCTCTTGGCATACAGGGCCTGGACAGAGAGAGAGAGAAGATCAATTAGCAGCTCCGAGTGGACCAGCTTTAGAGGGTGCGGACTGACTGATAAATACATGAAAAATACTAACTGAATCAGCTCCTATCCCAAATAGTCTTGAATTGTACACCACATGTGACGACAGTCTTGACAGAAAAGTGCAAGATTTATTCAATTAAAAGCACAGGATGTAGAGGTTCCAGTGTGGGACAGACCTATTTTAATGGCGACCAGGCAGAAAATCCTTTATTCACATTGTATAGCTTGTTGTGAATTCATCTGACCCCAGTATCTCTCTGACATCTTTACAGGTCTGTAAACCTTGGGATTTTAATGGAATTATTTAAATATAACACACTAATCAACAGACCTTTAAAAAAGAAAAATGTATAATTATATATTTTCTTCACCCCCAATCAGAGCCAATTGCTGAACTTGGTTTGCCACTACCCATTTCACAACTGCATCAGGATAGATAAGACAAAAACTTGTGTACATGTCCTCTGATTCGCATGTTGTCAGCACCAGCCTTTACCAACACTGCCTACCCAGAATGCCCTACAGTCCACCCACCACACCTATCAGAGGACTTTATGGCGACTGGACAGCTCAAACACCCTGGACTGGCAGGCACCTGAGCAGTCACACTATGTGGCAAGCAGCATTCTCTGTACCTGATAGCAGCGGGTTTGCAGTAGGTCTGCTGTCTGTCTGGCTGAAATGCTGCATTTGACATCATGCTCCAGAGCCATGGTGTAGATGTACTGCAGGGGCATCAGATCCTGGCAAAGGGAAAGGATGGTCAATTACATGTATACAGTGACCAGCACAGCTGCACTGGACAAAATCAGCCCACTTGGAAACCAACTTATCTGTGTTTTTTTTTTTTTTTTAAATGGCTGGTTTTGAATGCCAGGCATAATAGAAAGGATCTAATTGTTTGCTCTAGCTTCTCCATGTATTCCAATCCTCAGCAATAAAAGAGCTGGAAGCATAAACCACAATGTCTCTTAAACAGAGACAGGAGCATGGAGAGAACACTTTTTTTTTTTTCAGACACTTCAGTCTTTTGCCACTCGTTACACCAGCCTCGGGGGGGGGGGGGATATTTGAATGATTTTATTTGTCAGTTAAATACTGGATGCTCCCAGGTTGGTGCCCAGTAAAGTGTTTCTCGCTTACCTGCTGTGTAACAGAGCTCTTGGCTGCCTCCGCCGCTTTAATGATGTTCTTGGAGAATTCTTGCTCTGTGGGAAAAGATGCACAACATTGGAACTTTTCAGCATACCTAGTACATACTTCACCTTTCCTGCATTTCCCATATTAACCAGTTTACAGATCGGTCACACTATAAACGCCTCAACTCACTATTTCATACTTCGCACTCCAGTGTAATGCACCGGGAACGACTTGGTCCATAGTCTCTCAAATGTGATCAATTTTTCTTTAAGACTTATTAAGCAGATAATTGATTAGATTATTGAATTGGACTGAGTACAAATCTTAATCCACGATCCAACAAGACAAACAAAATTCAGAGAAGCTAATTATTTTAATGTGATCTGTGAGTGAACACGAGTATCTTCTAATGGAGAGACAATGGTTTAGCCAGGCTGGGAAAGTCTTTGACTTGTAATTTGTCACCTGCACATCATACACCGTCTAATCCTCTCCGTCACTCAGGGCCTGAATTCAAACTCTTTTCGTTATTAGTAATCCGCCTCTAATCAGCCATTCTGGTCAGCCCTGTCTAGGTCACTGCAGCTGACAGGCAGGTGTAAAGAATTTGATTGTGGATTTTGGTCAGCATCTTCACATTAAAGCCCTATGCTTGGAGCTGTACTAGTTTAAGTACTTTGCTCTAGTCTAAAGCACAGCTATAGTCTAAAGTATTGACTGAATTAATTTGAAAACAACATTATTTGCCGACTCATTTGTTTGGATAAATGTCGTTCTTTTAAAACACATTCATGCATCAAAAAGACAGCAATAGTTTTGTTTTGTTTTTTCCTCCAGGCTGATTCAGTGCCCAACAGACTGGCATCAGTGATAAACAAGTGGATAAACACTGGTCATGCAGTGTATGATCTTCAAGTTAGAGGAGTTTGGCCACAGTGACCTACCCAGACCAAATCTTTTGTCCATCCAGCCCAAGATATCCTTGGCATATCTGCACCACATCTTGGCATACTGCAGGGCAATCTCCACGCCTTCCTCACAGTGCAGAAGGGCCATGTCAGCTTCCTGGGCTGAGAGAGTGTACACAAGCATCATGGCGGCGGGGTGAAGATTATTAAAAAAAAAAAAAAAAAGAGGAAAGCCTCCCCCTCCCACACACACACACACACACACAAAGTATTTTGGGATAGAAACACAGATTTATCTACACACTCCGCTCTTGATCTTTTGAAAGACACAGGGCTTCACAGATCCCAGTGCTTGGGTACAAGGGAAGTTGTGTAGTGTAAAATGAAATGCCAAAAACAAATGAAAAAATTGCTCTGCAAAGCTTTGGCGTTTTCCTGGTCATGCAGAGGAAAGGAAACGCACAACGCAGTGGAATCCAAGCCCTCTCCACCCCAGCTGCCGGCTTCTCAAAAGTGTGTCTGATTGGTGCAAGAGTGTCTCTGGTCCAATGTAGAACGACTCCAAACAACCACAAGTTTATTTGTACGACTGGTGGTTCCAGAGTGGTCTATCACTTTTGTTATTATACCTGTAAATCAATACATGTTGAGATTAATTTGCCGATTTGTCAGTCTTGACCGGTGACTCGCAAGCAAAAATCTATTCTCTGCACCCTCCCCCTCTCTCTATTATAGAACAATCTACTTTTTCAAGCTCAGTTCACTTGCTAACTGCCCGACACATGTGTTTAACCCATTTTCAATTCCCCTCCAACCTCTCCTCTACTCTCCCTGTGCAACGGAAATTGACAGTTGTGGTTAAAAGTCTGACCTGCTATCTTCACAACACAGTGAACACCTTCTTCCTGCACAGTGCAGCTCTCTCCGTCTCTCAATCTCTCAACCTGCTGCCTTTCACTTCTCCAACTACATTGAAAGCTCTGGTCTCCCTCCCTCACAACAATCGCAGATATTGCTCTTCCGTCTCAAACACGCCCCCCTCCCTCACCCCCCACTTTCCCAAATTCAATCCTGTTCACGTATTTTTGGGGGATTTACCCCCCACTCTCCTCTTATCTGACAGATGCCGACAAATTTTTATTTCAACACTTCGATGTGACTCATGTCTGAAGGCCAGGATTTTCTCCCCACATTCAGGACTCTTACCGATTGAACTACTGACTCTCCCAATTGCCTGGTCATGTCTCTCTGACCCTCAGAATGCTCCAATCAGCACAGTATCCACCACAATCCAGACACCCCTATCCCTTTTACATTGAGCTGCTCTTATTGCTCCATTGCCAGTAGACGAATTGATCCCAAATCCTCCCTCACCCGGTCTCCTCCTTCCAGTTTCCCCCTGCCTCACCTAACCAAACACTACTGACGTTACAAGTTCAAATCCACACTCTGACCAATCAGCTGCATTATAAAGAAATAAAATCTTCTGTCACGGTTTGCTTTGGTGTCAAGTGTTTCCCAGTGTCTAGATCGATCCAAAGATAATTTGCACCCTCCTCCTTTGACAAATATACACAAACTGCTGGATCAGGGACTTGCTCCGTGTAACCAAGTTTTAAGTCCAGTTTAACCCCCCTCGATTCAAGGTCTCATTAGAATCCAAACGGTCGTAGGCCTCAAGTCCAATCCAGTGTTCCTTCCGATATCAGCAATGTTATAGATCCGAGAGTCCAGCAAAGAGGGGTCTGCTAAAATCAGTCAGATTTCTTTCTGCCTTCGCCGCCCATCTGTACCTCTCCCTCTCTATACACTGGGATTAGCACTGCCCAGGCACAGATTGCCACAGTGACAGGCATTAGGGAAGGATAGGATTTAGTTCTTGCCTTGTGACAGGGCTTGCTGGGAGGGCGGGGTGGGGGGGGTTGAAAAAGCTGATTTATCTGTGTGCCGCCCAGTGTGTGTCTATATGTGGGAGGGGTCAAGCAGGTCTACAATCTGGAAATAGCAAAGGGGCAGGACTCCTCCCTCTGATTCACAAAGATGCAGTTCCATCATGTGCGAGTCAGTGTGGCGCAAGAGACTAGGGCCTCCGTGACTGTGAGGACAGACTTTTGTATTCTGGGTCAGAGGAGGCTTTTCCAAGCAAACTAGCCACTGCCTTCCCTGAGATCCAGTGATCGGAATCCAATGAGGAAAAAAAAAAAAATCTCCCAACTCGTTTTTTTTTTCCTGTTATACCCCACCCCCCCACAACCCGTTTACTTTAATTTTACAGAATGTGAATTGGCACATTTTATTTTGTCTTTGATATCCGAGTTATTCTTGGAAGAGACTAAAATAACCTACACAAGGAAATCTGGAATTTAGTACCATAATCGGTTTCACAGACCCTTGTATTAGTGTAGAAGAGATGTAGGCAAATACATTGGGTCTCCAAAACTGGGCATGTCTAATTACTTTATCTTTTTAGAAGCCGCCCAACCCCCGAGTGGCAAACAGAAATGTTTTGCCTCCTCGACCTTCCCACCCTCTCAGACAAAATCTCCTGGGTTTTTACAAGCTGAAAATCATTTTCCATTGGTTTAGTTTCAGGGAGTCCACTTCGCAGATATTGATTTTACAATTCTGCTTCTGAGCATGGGAGAAAGCCTCATATAAATCGGTCTATGTTGGACTGAATGTCACAGGCAGTTCACTGAACTCAGATTTCTCATACTTAAAATCAATCAAGTGTCATTAGATTGTAACATGACAGCATAATCTTAGACAGGGCAAATTAACAGTGCTGCCATTTCTCACTGCCTCACTTGGATAAAAATCCCCAAACTCCATCTGCCTAATTACAGCTAATTAGCTAGTTAGGAACAGATCCTTAACAATGTTGGGCGAGTTGTTGGGAAGTTGGAAAGCTTCAGGGGGTAGTTCACTGCAGAATGCATTGTAGCTGAAAAAGATTGTTTGCATTCATATAATGGCAGAATGAAAACACAAATCGGAGAGACCCTTGGTAAGGGAGTGCTGGCATTCTTCAATAGTCCCTTAAGTAACATCATCCATGACTTAATCTTAATCCTACTACACTTTAAACTGTGTGGTCTACTTGTCTCCTTGATATGGTGCACTGCCTTTGGCTAAACATCAGATTAAGTCAGATACAAGCCTAGATTATAGTACTGGAGAAGATTTGGTGCAGGATTCCATTAGTGGCAGAACCCTGTTGCGTTGCAAGCGATCTGGCACTGCAACCCGACCAACACTTTCTGCCCTCGATCACTGCCACTATTTATTTCCTGGTACTGTGATAGACATGCTCAAGAGACTCTTTACCAAATAAACAATCAATGCATTTTTCTTGGTGATGCGTTGTGAAGGATTGTGCATAAGCAGGCCTACACACACACACACACACACACTGTGCTTCACTCTACAGGTTTGTATAATGAAATCTATTACCAAGGAAAGCCAATAGTATAGGGGAACTACAAGAACCAGGCAGAGTTGTGCATAGCATCTGTGAAGCCATAATCTCCCCGAAACCATATTGGCTATCAATCAGAAACGACAGTAATACAATTAATTAAGCAGCCAAGTTCCAGTTCTATCAGTGGCTCACAATGTTGAACTTGGGCCAAACATTTCAGCATCTCTGTGGAGTCAGCTATGAACAGCTGCGTCTTGAGGATAATCCAGAGCCCCCAATCTCGTTATCACAGGGCAATTAGTCAGTGTGGCTAATTACAAATAAGCAAGAGTAATTAGGTGGGATTAGGCTGGTAAAACACAATCAACTTTTCCTCTCTTTAAGATGCCTATTAATTCTATGGATGTGCCCTTGTACAATATGTGCCCTGCTCTCCTCTGTTACTATATTGCCAGGATCTCCAGGCATGAAACACCCCCATAGATTTTATAGATGCCCCAGACAGAAATCTTCAGTTTGGAAAGTCGGGAGTAATTTCTTTCTGACCGGTTTAGCAAAGCGGTTCTTTGGGCCGAGACATCGACTGGATCAAACGGCTGAGAATGCTTTAAGGAACTACGGTTCCAGGAACCCAACAATTGACAAATCACAGACCTGGGGTCAATTCATATTCTGCAATTAGTAATTAGTAGTCCCTTTATACAAGATGTCACACTGCAGATTTTAAGATTTGATCAACAAATGATTCCCACAGACCAGTTGTGCTTACAGTCAATTACAATATACCGGTTTAGACTGCATAGTATATAACTTTTCAGGGCATTGTAATTCTATTTAATTCAGAAAAATAATCACTGATTGTAATTCAGACTTGCAAAAAAATGCTGCAGTTGTCATTTTAGTTACAACTGCACTCAGGTCTGAACAAAAACTCCTGATCAATAATCAATGACTGATGGCTGTCCAGGACCAGGGCTAGAGAGCACGGGGCTTACTGGTATTAGCCTTAGTCCAGCCCACGAAGGTCAAGATACGTTAGGATGGTCTAACTGTAGAAAATGAATACGATCTGAAAGCAAGGTACTGTAAACAGAAAATTGTGGTGAAACTAGTGTGCAGCTTTATCCCTCTAAATACTAATAAGGATTGACCCCGTTTCAAACGGGCAGATGGTGCATTGAATTCTTGTTCTGCCTTGCTCCCAAACATGCCATAGTTCAACTGAGATGGTGCTTATTGTATATGGTCACGCCTTGACCTCAGGTCACTAGAAGAGGAACGGGCTTGGTGACACACTGTTCAGACTGCACTCAGATTTCACACATGTACTGCTCATGTTTAAAGCACTGTTGGCAAATACTGACATCACCAATGATATACAGGTAGGTCCATAAATATTTGGACAGTACTCAATTGTCATAATTTTGGCTCTGTACGCCACAACAATGGATTTGAAAGGAAACAAATCAAGATCGTCCAAATTGGGTGAACGGTGTAGGAATTACACCAATTTGTATAGGTGGTCCCCCCAATTGTAGGGACTCAAAAGTATTTGGACAAACTAACATGATTTAAATTGTGAGTTTCAATACTTGGTTGCAAATCCTTTGCAGTCAATGTCTGCCTGAAGTCTGGAACCCACAGACATCAGCAGATGCTGGGTTTCTTCACTGGTGATGCTCTGCCAAGCCTGTACTGCAGCAGTCTTTAGTTCCTGCTTGTTCTTGGGGCATTTTGCCTTATACTTAAAACAAATCTTGATTGTTTCCTTTCAAATCCACTCTGGTGGCATACAGAGCCAAAATTATGACAATTGTGTCACTGTGTCGAAATATTTATGGAAATAACTATTTTTTATGTAACCATCACTTTTAAGAATCCGTCCACCTTGTGCACATGTATTTCAATCACTGTGGGCCAAAACCTTCAGCCAACCATGATCTTCATTAACACAAACCTAGGCAATAGAGAAATTGTTTAGAAAGCCCAGCAGAAACCTCCCAGCGATGGATCTTAGGACACTCCTCGACTCACGCACCTAATGATTATGAAGCAGTTGTTTTCTAACAGATCTACAGCCCTGGATTTCAAATCTAGGACTTAGGGTGGGTAACTGACATATGGTGATACAAGGTTGTTAAATCTTTGGCAGCCTGGGTCGCATTGTCAGGGATTAATGGACACAGTGCAATTCCTTCCTCTGTCTCTCTATGGGCCAGTGTCCAGAGCTCCAAACTGGACACAAGATGCATAGATGTCCAGGATTCATACACACTAAGTGTTTTCAACTCCTAATAGGTTGAAAAGAGTGAATAAATTTGGCACAAATATGAACCCAAAATACTGGGTTTTGAGATTGTATGTTTACACATTCTGGTTAGTGAGTCATCAAAGTTAGATATCCCATTATGATACATTGGAGGTGGTTATGGCTGGACACCGTTTTAAGTGGTTTGTAATACAAATAATTCAAAATTCAGCACAATACAATAAAGGTCCCAAGCAGGAATTGTTCACGGAACACAGTCTTCTAAAAACAAAGGTAATCCAGCCGTACAACATTAAAAGGAGTCATGACACTACCTCTACTGTCATGACTTTTTACCAGCATGTAAACACTGTCACTGTAAACAATGGTAGTGTTAGATCTGACGTAAACCACAGCAGTGACTGTTTAATATGAAATTGTGACCAGTCACCGGTTGTGTAGGCTGCCCCCTGTGGACCATTACAAAACAAGCTGAGGAAATAATGAAGAGTAACTTTGTTAGCATTGAGCAAAGCATTTTTCTTAAAAAACATCAAAGCATAGAACGAGGGCAGAAAAAAAGGTTTTTAAAAAATAAGAGCCGATTAAAAAACACTTTCAGAAGACAGTGATTAAGGGTCGAGTTGGAAGGAAAAAGGGAAGAGTACTCAAGGGCTTGGAAGAGTTTCCACTTACCAGATAGTGCGTCATTTTTCTCACTGTCGTCAGTATGACACTCCAAGGTGTACGCTTCGTCCGACTGCAATGAGAAGCACATACGCATGCGTCCGATCAGAGAAAGGCTTACAGGAAAATGCATCAGAACAGTTGGGCTGCTGACGGGCCTAAGATTAAACTGCACAGGCCCACAACCAGGCAAAACTCAGGCGGAAACGCAGCATCCTTCACAGCACATACAGTACACTACAGTGGAAGAGAGTGCACTGCCCTCACCTGCAGCCCATCCAGGTCACCAGCTTCTGAGGAGACCGTCTCTGCAAGGGACTGAGTCTCGGGATCCATCAGACTCTCCACCACACTGGAACATAGAGGAGCACTCGGTTCAGTTTCCACACCACTTTCAATAATCAGGGGATGTGTATTGATCGCACACACAACCTGGTACCTCATAATCAGCTGCTTAGAGTTTCTATAGCCTCTATTTATGCAACGCAAATCCCTGTAATGAGTATAGTACTGTATTCCTTTCATGGGTAAAGTACTGGAACTGTGTGGTGTGTTCATTTGTGATGTGTTGAGTTGCACTGAATTGTACTTGTACTATAAAAGATCTTTAAATGTTATATTTAAGTCAAAATAACAAGGTTAATGAAGTACTCGAGAAACCCTATTGGAAAGTCGGAAACCTCCAAGAACTGGATCCGAGATGTTGGTTTGGTTTTTGTGACCTTAGTAGCGTACCTGCGCACCACTGTTGTACACACTGAACTAAGTTGCCCTGGATAAGTGGATACATAAATTTAACAATAAACAGTGGATGGACATCAGGCAATAATGTCTGAAGAACCAGATGTGTGACAATTGGGGTCAACAGCTGTCTGGGTGAATGGCTGTAGTCAAGACAAGGTAAAGATAGACATTGGTTGACAGCAGTAGATTTATTGGATCCAGTTTTTGCAATGCCTCTTGGTCCCAGATGTAACGAGGGTGCAATTGCTTACAGTACAAAGCAGGCAGGCAGGCAGGCAGGCGTACGTACTTGGCACCAATGCTGAGCTCCAGAGCGTCGAACTCTCGAAAAATCTCACTGTATCTCTTAGTCTCCTTGGTCCTGGGCACACAGTGGGTGTCTAACAGGAGAACAAATTGAAAACCAAAGGGGTCAGTGTGTAGGCATTGTGCAGAGAAGATTAAGCTACAAACTCAAATACAGAAAGAATTAAACATTTTGACAGGTTGGGAATGTCTGAGGGAAAAGGGTTTTTAGTTTAGTTGTGTAATAAGCTGTATTTGAAAGTATCCAGGTATATTTCTGTGTTTGCTGGAGAGCCAAACAACCTACACTGGGAATAAAAAGGAAAGATAAAGACAGAGGGGTTGGTAAACATTTGACTGCCATGCCATGGTTTTCCACCTAGCGGCTGTCCAAAGTTTACCCCCACCCCCCGTCCAATCTCAGTTTATTCAACTAAAACTTTGACAGCATTTAGTACACTTTGACAAGATTGCTTTGATTTAATGCGTTTTTTCAATTCATGTTTGATCACAAACCATTCGTGTTCACCATGGAAAGACTGAAGAGTATTTCAAGAACCAGGAAAAGTGGATCACTGACAAATAAAAACATCCCAATTATTAAAGGGAAAAAAAACTATTTCAGACAGGAAGCTCCAAAAGTGAGAGACTTTTGCAGCTGTATATTGGGAACACCATGCTTCCTCACCAGCTACACTGACACAAATACCGATTACACTTCAAATAGGATGAACTTACACACTCTGAAGGGATACTGAGCTTTTATGGTGTTATGTAGTAGGGCAAAATGCATAAGGATTCATCAAAACTTAGAGGAGAGTGGGACAGAGGCTACATGCAAGTAACACAACAAGTACTTTAAAATCATGCAGAAATCTTTCCAAATTACTGCCCTTTTGGAACTTAAAGAACATTTTAAACGTGAAAGACTACATTTACTATAAATGAGTGAAAGCAGTCATGTGCCAGTGTACATTTATTCAGAGAAATAGATTTTTGCATGTGAGCTACTAGAGGCCTGGGTATACACTGTACAGTTAGGCAGCTTCTGCAGGACCTGGCGTCCCTGTGCTGAGAGGAAGTAAGCGTAAAAAAAAAAAAAGTCAACCTAAAACCATGGTTGTTGTGGAAACCAAAGAAAGTATCATTGGAGAAAAGGGGGGAGGGGGCATTTTTCTTAATTTAGCTGAACCACAAAAAATAAATATATTGGCTTCAGAGGCAATTCTTGTTCAAATAGGGATTTAAAGATCTAACAAGCAGATTTCTTTTTATTAAAACAAAAGGGACACTTACTACTTCCTAGACTATTGTGTGTGGCGTGAGTGCCGTGTTGTGGTCTGGGAGCTCAGCTTTCAATGATTAAGAAGCACATAAGTGTCTGATGTATGAAGTGGTGTCTTATTCAGCTGCTGTCGGTGGTCTACGTGAGGAATCCGTCCCCTACAGAAAGGGGTAATGCAAGCGAGCCAAATCCTCATATTAATATAGAGAAAGAGCTGCTTAGATTCAATATCTGTTATGAAATACCACTGTATGGATTTTAAAAGCAAGGTCCTATTCAAAATTGAAATACTGATTGAACAAAACTGGAGATTGTAGTGTGTGGTCTATGGAAAGAATGAAAATTTAAATCTGAGAGTCTTGATGGGCATTCTTACAAAATATTCTTACAAAAGAAGTAAATCTAATTCAAAGTCAATCGGGTGCATCCCTCCTGTCCGTCCCCAGCAGCAGGAGCTTCGCGTAAGCAAGATCCCTCAACACAGCATTGACTAATAGCATCCCTCCGCCTCCCCAGTCTCCACGCCTGCAGCAGCTCAATGGCTCCTTCCACCATGGGGGGGGGGGGCTGGGGCCTGTCAATCCCTCAGCCTAGGGCAAATAAACTTCTCTACCTCAGCTATTATTATAAATTCCTGAAATATATACATATATACCACTGGCTCCAGCTTTTCATGACTGGGGGGGGAGCGAATGAGACTTCTAGTACTATAAGTTCTTGGGCATACATACACCAATCAGCCAAAACATTATGACAACCTGCCTAATATTGTGTAGGTCCCCCTTTTGCTGCCAAAACAGCCCTGACCCGTCGAGGCATGGACTCCACTAGAACTCTGAAGGTGTGCTGTGATATCTGGCACCAAGACGTTAGCAGCAGATCCTTTAAGTCCTGTAAGTTGCGAGGTGGGGCCTCCATGGATCGGCACATCCCACAGATGCTCGATTGGATTGAGATCTGAGGAATTTGGAGGCCAAGTTAACACCTAGAACTCGTGATTCATCAGACCAGGCCACCTTCTTCCATTGCTCCGTGGTCCAGTTCTGATGCTCATGTGCCCATTGTAGGCATTTTCGGCAGTGGACAGGGGTCAGCATGGGCACCCTGACTGGTCTGTGGCTACGCAGCCCCATACGCAACAAACTGCGATGCACTGTGTGTTCTGACACCTTTCTATCAGAACCAGCATTCACTTTTTCAGCAATTTGAGCTACAGTAGCTCGTCTGTTGGATCGGACCACACGGGCCAGCCTTCGCTCCCCACATGCAATGAGCCTTGGCCGCCCATGACCCTGTCGCTGGTTCACCGCTTTTCCTTCCTTGGACCACTTTTGATAGGTACTGAGCACTGCAGAGCGGAAACACCCCACAAGAGCTGCAGTTTTGGAGATGCTCTGATCCAGTCGTCTAGCCATCACAATTTGGCCCTTGTCAAAGTCGCTCAGATCCTTACGCTTGCCCTTTTTTCCTGCTTCTAACACATCAACTTTGAGGACAAAATGTTCACTTGCTGCCTAATATATCCCACCCACTGACAGGTGCCATGATAATGAGATTATCAGTGTTATTCACTTCACCTGTCAGTGGTCAAAATGTTATGGCTGATCGGTGTATATCTAATAACCCTACCTGGTCCACACACACCAACACAGTTGTGAAGAAGGTACAACAGCACCTCTTCCCTCTCCATAGGCTGAATCGATTTGGCATGGGCTCCAAGATCCTAGTAAAATTCTACAGCTATCGAGAGCATTTTGACAGGCTGCATCACTGCCTGGTACGGTAACAGTACTGCTCTTGACCGCAAAACACTACAGAGGGTGGTGTGGTCAGCTTGGTACAGACTTTTCACTTTGTTGCTTTTGGTACCAGTGCATTGGCGCTCAGACTAACGGAGACCGCTTCTATCCCCAAGCAATACGACTACTAAATAGTAATTCTAAATCGCAAATCAGAAAATCCAATTCAAGCTCTCTTTTTGTACTAACTTGCACTCTTTGTACACTTCCCTTTCATATTTTTCTACATCATTGACGGTGTACAGGCAGCCCCTTGTATATACCGTCATTATTGTAGATTAAATTCTTACTGACTGAAAGATTTATTCTACATTTATCTTTAATTGTAATTGTCTTCTAATGTTATCTGCATCGCTGATTTGGATATGTAATTAAGCATTTCACTGCTAGTCTACACTTTACATGCCTGTGATAAATACATTTGTTTCGTTTTAAAGTGGGGCCATAACATTTCTACAAAATCAATCAATACATGCATAAAGCAAGTAATACAATTCTCATTTGATGACACCTGTAAACCTATTAATGTTTTCATAGGTTCAATGTAATTTAGATTTGAAACCTATGGCATTGTAATGAGCTAACGTAGCTTTAGCCCAACAAAAGCAGTTTTCTTTTGGTGCAGGGTTGTAGTGCACTCCAAGGATGTTTTCCCAGGGTTTTTTTTTTTTTGTAAAAAAAAAAAAAAAACACACAACATGATTATACACAAAAAATTATAAACCAACATTTTCAAATGTAAAACACTCGGGACTTAAATCATATTGTTAACTTTCATTTGAAATCTAACTTCTAAGAATTCAAAATACTCAGAAAAGCTGGCTGACTAGGCACAGCCCTATAAGTATTTATTGTCAAAAAACAAATTAATGCAGTGTATTAGCTGTGGAGGGCCAATGGCATTCCTGGGGGGAAGGCGCCTCATTACAAAATATCCATGGTTCACTATAAAGAAATGGCTATGATTGACAGTTAGGAAGATGGATCTCGGTCACAAATAAACCGATTTGTCTGCGAATAAACCCAGCAACAGAAGCGATCTCCTTTGCACAAAAGCTAAAATGTCACACCAGGTCGATACAGAATGGTTAAACAAAGTCTTGGAAGAGTTGGGTTGAAATTAGAAGGAATCACCTGTATTTTTCCCAATAGGGCATTCACAATTGCATTTCCTCTGTATACAAAGTTCAAAAAGTTAGCTATTGATCAGTTCAAGACATACGATCACTTCTGTTAAAGGCACTCTAACCATTCAGGGCTATTCCTGGGCATGTTCCGAAGGATCTCTAGGAAGAAAAGGTGAGCCGAATGAAAAGGTGTTTAGGTCTCTATAAATAGGAGGCCTTGAAAACCTACTGTACTGGAGTCTCCACAAGACACACAGGTTGGAGACATCAGTTCTCAATGTCTGCAATTAGTGTAGAGATCAATCATTGAAAGTACAGAGAATTGGTTATCCTTAAAGACCCATTGATTCAAACAAACCGATTCATTTTCTCCATCCATTCATTCATTTTTTTGAACACCGATTTTGTATGCGTGTATAATACACACACACACATACATATATTAAAAAGAAAACGGAAATGAACCCATCTTCCTCTGCACTTATCTGCATGCAAACTGTGGTTGAAAGAGCAAGAATTTCCTGACTGTATTGAGACACAAACCCCACATCAGCAACGGGTAAAAGAGATTGTTTTTCTTGCTTTGAAATGAGTTCATTTGCAACCACCCCTTGTTTTCACTTCTTGAAAGCAGCCCGCACTATTGTTGTATTCTGTACTGTGAGTATATAATGTGCATGTGGCTCTTGCTTACTGTGACTATTCCAGCAAAAATTGCAAAATTGCAAAAAATACAAATAAAATGGTGGCAGGAATGGTAGTGGGCTATTAAAATTGGCACAGTATAAACTGTACAAGAGGCACCTAGTATAGACAAACATAGGTAAGTTAGGTAATATGTTATAATACATTACAACACCTATATACAACCAGAAATAATTATGGCGTGCTAATTAAAGAAATACCTAAAGTATTAAAAAAATTTAGATCTCCAATTTATTGTATTTTTAATTAATAATGAGTCTATTAAATTACTTCTAAACATGCCCCGTTCAACACAAAATTATGTTTTGTTTTGTTTTTTAATTCTAAATACTGCCAATACTAGTAAAAATAGAAAATAAATCTTAACAGATTTGGAATAAAATACTTGGAGCTTTTTTTTGTTCATTCAGTGAGTGACACTTCAACAGCAGATAAGCATTTAAGGAGTCTCATGCATATTTCTATTCACACCCCTCTCTCTCTCTCGCTCACACACACACACACTGACCCATATACTATTGTAATCTTTCAGTCTCCAGTGCTCTCTGCCTCCACCCCCACCCCTCCTTCCCCTTCAGTATTTCAAAATCATGAAGAAGGAGGAAATTGGAGGGTGCCTGCATTGGTTGCATGTTTGCAAAAGAAAAGAAAATAAAGTCAGGAAGTGACTTGTAAACCCCTGGTACAATAAATCAATCATCATTATGAGCTACCCCAGTAATATTGTAGTCGGAATGAATCAAACTGGTCTGTATGTAGGGAACCCAATGGTGTACTGGCTGAATTAGTATGCCACCAAACTCTGACAATATATTATCGATTAGCAGACAGCAAACTGTTGTAAGTACTTTGGTTGGTTTCTGGATTATGGTTTACTATATTTCCAGACACCCCAAGTGTCAGGCATTGGCTTGTGAAACACATACAATCAGGCTTGTGTGCATGCTTTTATTTTGTTATTGACAATTGATAACCTGTAGGTGGCTTGTGATCATTGCTTTGTTTGTTTGTGCAGGCATGGACAGTTTTTCAATTGTGATGTAACTTATTGAGTATTCATATCGTCTCACGCTCGAGTTCTCTCTGGATACCTCCCTCTTGCACGATTTCCTTTTGCTTTTTACTTTGTGCCATTACCAGAGTATAAAATTACATTTTCACAGGGGAATAATATAGACACCTCTGCTGCTTTTTCAACTACTGAAAAGTGATAATGGTACCTTTGACGTATTCAAATTGGTAGTAAGACTGGTCAAGGCTGGTAAAATAGGCCTTGTCAAGAAGTAGTTCCTTTTACTTGAAGGAAGGAAGAAGGCCAGCCGAAATGTCCCCACCCTTACAGTGTGAAGCTTCACTTCTACCGAGAATAAGTGAATATTTTCAGAATATAACTGCGTCATTGTTTTAATATATAAATTGAAATATATAAATAGGCTGGTTAGAAGTTGTGATACGGTGTTGCAATTGTGAGGCAGAGCATGTAGTTGTATGCTGTATGTAAATGTGAAGAGGGTGTGAAAAATTCTTATTTTTAATATACAGGAGACATCTACAAAACAAAAATGCTCTTCAATTTTCACACAGTATACCAATGTATGTGCTGCCCTAAATCTGCAGTGCAAGTGCAGACTATTGTTGAAAGTGAGTACATTAGGATACATCTCATCTGGCCTGATCTGACCCATGTCGTTGCCGAGAGCTGTTGTGGTTGGTGTGGCTTGAGTAAAAAACTATAAGCACAAAACAATGCCAGGTTACAAAGAGGAGATACAAGTTATAAGAGACTATTCGGGTAAAATTGCCAGCGTGACAGTATCAATAACAAATTACAAGAAACTACTGAGGCAAACTTGGATGGCATCACTTCAATTTTGCTTTGCTCAACTCAAAAATATATATTTGTTTAAAGGAACTTTAGTTCAAGGAAACAGTTACACCTGAAGGACAGAGCAGTCAAATGTAAATAATTTACTATATTATTCAAAAATGGTCATGGCTTTTTCCAGAAAAAACTAGACAGAAATATGGGCACCGCGAAAAGATTGAGACTTTGGGCTGGATTACATCAAAACTTTCACCAAGCTGCTACTAGCAAACTACAAAACTAGATCATTTCAGTTACATTTATGATTAGGATAAAGTTGTTCCCCGCAGTGCTTCATCTGACTAAAAATGAAGCTGCAATGGAGTACAATGTTATAATTTTCTCAATAGCAGGTGGGTCAAAGTTTAGATTCCGGCCCTTAGAGCTCGATTTTTAATGCACAGGCACAAGTCTATAGCATATATGTGGGCTTTTGTGCTGTGCCTATTTTATACAATCCAGACATTGGTTTAAGTAACTCAAACACAAGTCAACACCTTCACAAGTCTCTGCTCAGTGTTCCATTTATTACACCCACATCCTGCTTTCCTTGACGTCAAATCACTGTGTTCTCAGGAGAAAAAGGCCTGTTTTTGCTGTCGAAGGCCTCACTCACAGAGCCATTTTAACACGGGTCCAATGTAAGGATGTTAAATCTAAAGTTTAAACCATTAAATGAAGACTTCTATACAATACAATGCAATACAAGACTACAATAAAGTTCTACGCTTTACGGAGCAATTCTGTACAGGGACCATTGGTAAATCACCAATTTCTAAATACTGGGAACACATGGGAGTTATTAATCAATAAAGCAAGTCAACCAAGGGATTTCTTGACTCTGAAGGTATTCAAAGGATTGGTCCAATAGTTTCTAAATGACTGAAGCTACCAGACCACCTGCTTAATTGTTAGGAATTATGAAAGTTTATATATTGGTGCTAGAAGGGTGACCTCCAAAACCTGCTGGATACGGTTCTCTCAGGACCAGGGTTGGAGATCACTGGTATACAAGGTTACACATAAGAATACAAATATAGTAGCAGTACGTTATATATAAAAAAAAAAAAAAAAAAAAAAAAAAAAAAAACAGCCAAACAGCAGGAATCATTCTCAGCCCTGCAAAACTGCAAGGACAGAATGAGATCTCTGGCTTATGGGTAATAAACGTGGGCCAATAAGACAACAAAATTAATACTTGAGTGTGGGAATGCATTCTGTTCGAATTTTAGGTTTATTAATAGTTCCTTAAACAAACCAGAAGTACAAACCAGCCAAGCCAAACAAGCTATTTTCATTACTGCTACCACCACCAAGAACAACAATACACACTGGTGGTTGACAGTGTGCTCCAAAATTAGTCTCCATCCTGCCTTTTCTAGTTATTAGTGTTGGAGTTACTGGTGTCACCCCCACAGTGATTCACATTTCTAAGCAACTTCATGAATATCCTAAAAGCTTAACAGGAAGACAATGAGTATTTCAGTTTATCTTCATCAATTTAAAAATGCCAAAATAAGCGTTTTATAAAAAAATATTGCTGATGTGGTTGTTCCCTGCAGTGCTTTGCCATCATGTTATAGTAAATAGTTTAATATCAATTACCTTTAATTTAAATTGGTATCAGGAAACAATGTTGGAAACTGACATCATTACTTGTACTGTACAGAAAGCTGAACTTGACATTAATGTACAGAGCCTGGACATATTCAATAGAGCATCACAGACACAGGCCATACAATAATGACAAAACACTAAGCCACAAATGGAGAATGTCCTAACACTCACAAGAGGTAGCCCAAACATGGCCTAGGGAAGATGTGATAATTATACCAAATGTCAATTCCACATTCTTTTTTTGAGAGGGGGGAGGGCTCATTGTTAAAATATATCCAGTCAGATGTTAGGATAACCGAGAAAGTGGTGAGGGTTAAAGATCAATAACAATAAGAAACACTGCCTTTGGGTGTGGTTCTCTTATTAGTTACAGTATTCTTAGGATCAACTATGCAGTTGCATAGGTGGGAAAAAAAACACATAATATTTGACCTCCTTTTACACCGTAATATTCCACTCATTCCAACAGCTTTGCCAAGGTGACAGACCTCAACCCAGCAGGAACTTGGGGTCCAGAGTTAGCTTAAGATGAACGATCCAAATAACCAAACTCCCTCCAAAATCACAACAAACAACTTTCATCTGTTTCCTTCAGATTGGTGTTTTTTACATTCATAAAAACAATCCCCTTGCCCTATACAAAAAAAAGCACTGTGATCAGGTCTTGGCCAATGGAGTCAATGGATCTCTAGGGTCTCGTGTTGCATGGTGCACAAAGTATAACCTACTGCTCACAGACGTGGATGGGGAGGCTTAAGAGAGACAACCTCAAACAGGAAAGCTGAATTCCCCTCCAAAAAAGAAGCAGATAATTTCATGTACTCACCCTGTTCTACAGACTCCATTTCTTCTTTCTCTTGATCTGTATGGATCTCCGTCTGTCTTTCATGGGGGGAAGGCCCACGTAATTTCAGGACCTTAACTCATAGTACCTCAACTGCCATGCATCAAAGTCCTTCTTTCTACCACCTTAGCTTAACTAACATAGATATCAACACACACACATTTAAAATCACACAGACTGTGCCACTACTGATAACTTAAATTAGTCTTTCTTTGCCAAACCGGTACTGACTTTTGCACAAGGCTTCTGGGTTTCTAAAAAAAATTTTTCTTCTTCTTTTTCTTCTGCTTCTCTCTCAAAGCGGAAAGTGTTCAGCAAACGCCTGCCACAAACCAAATAAAAATTAAAAAAATAAAAATGCCACAAGCTTTTGACTTTGTGGCCAACCAGCGCTCTTCCTCAAGTCAGACTGTGCAACAGGAAGTCTCTCTATCTCCTGCTTAAAAAGTGGGGCGGCTTTATTATAACACAAGTCATGCATTACCTTGCAGCTGAAGAAGCCAGAAAGAGGGAGGTCAGAATGGTGCTTTTTAACTCTCCCAAAAAAATACTCAACTGCTCATCTTCTCAACTTCAGTTGTCTAAATAAGTAAATACATTTCTTACAAAGTCTTCAACAATATGGCCCGTTGGATATAGATCTTTTAAAGTCCAATATTTCTGCCTATGTTTTGGGAAATGGGTCTAACTATTCCCAATTCCATTTGAGTCACTGAGTTTTTACTCCTGGACTCTTGAATTCATTGCTGAAGTCCCAGATCCCTTTTGTACAACTAAAAACCTCCTGTTTTCATTTAGTTTTTTCTTAGGTTTTTTTACTTTGATTGAGATCATCTGGTTCCTGGAGTGCTTTGTACCCTGTGTCTGCTAGGGTGCAAACACAGGGCAGCTCACAGAGACCTGTACTGGATAAATCAGTTCCTGGAAATGGATGGATGGATGGATGGATGGTTACTAATGCTTCTGTCAGTTTGACTTCCATTTCTGTGAAGTGCTATGGGGGTATTTGGTTAGAGTATGCCCCATAGAAAGATCAAGATTGTGTCACTGAATGCTACTGCTTCAATGTCCTATTAACAGGACTGTGCACTTCGGTTACAAGGATCGGTTTTCATGGTTTCATGAAGGGAAGAAAAGACTGGATACACTACAAAACTGTTAAAAATATATGCCATATGCTAAAAGTTTTTCACTGCTACGCATGTTGGAATTTTGCCTTTTTCAAAGCAACTCCAATCTGCAACAGACCAGGTGTTTAAAGTCTAAATCTGTAACAACTCAATAATAATACAAATAGATGATTATACTCTCTTAAATACCACAGGAAGCCTGTATCATTTCAGGAGGGACTTGCTTTCTTCAGTTTTGTTCATGTTCATTTGGTGTAAAAATATAAAGTTTGTGACCAGTGTTTTTATTATTCCCCCTAAAGCTCAGGGGAATTGAGTACCTATATATAACCTTATGCACATATTAAATTTACTGTGTCTCATGGAAGATGCAATTAAAATCCAAAACATATTCAAAATCCAAAACAGAAGTTTAAAATGTGGCTCTTGGTTGTGTGCCTGTGGTTGTTGAGGTCTATGCTGATGCACGTGTGACTGTGACAAAGTCGAACACTAGCTTTAAATAAAATGTAAAACAAGATAAACAAAACGTACAAGCACACATCCTGGTACAGCTCACATGAGCAGACAGCACAGTTCTGTTCCTGGCGTGTGGTCGGGGGTGGGGGAAGGCACAGGAGAAGTTAGTGAGAGAAGTGCAACAAAATCATAAGTAATTAGCATGAGACAGAAGAGTTCAATACACACGTGCACGAGTGCTTATCGATCTCATCCAGGAGATCAGGCTGCTGTATTACACTAATAAAGGCACTATTTAAACTATTATATACTTGAAGGGTTTTGGTGGAACTTCCATTTTAAAGCTTTTCACACAGACACTGTTCCTTTTGAGGAAGTCGTAAAAGCCATTACTTTTTTTTTTTTATATATACATTCCTGTCCCAGTCATGCGTCTTAAGTAGGAGCAAATGGGAAAGTAAAATAATGAGGAACAAACAGACTTTCCACATTAACAGAAATCTGGTATCTGGTTTATTCCTGGTCACTGACTCCTGAGCGATTAGCATTTCTGCTCCCAGACAAAGATGACTACATTACCCATTTTATTCCTCTTGGACACTTTTCTGTTGCTAATTTCCCATTTTGCCTAGTGAATGAAAAGTTCAAGTATCCTTCCAGTGAATGCAGTTCCAAGGACAATTCTGACATGGGTATGAACACGAACACGAACACGAACACACACACACACCTTATTGTAATAGGATTTGCACAAGGTTTCACAACAACCACCTACACATAAGCCTCTAACTAGATTTGTGAACATGGGACCATAAGACAAGATCATTTTTTTGTAAGAGGAATAGTTAAACTGTTAAATACTTTTAACTAGCAGGTATTTAACTTTGTTAATGTACTCGTCAACATCTATCAACTCAATGCACTCAGCTTCTCTATAAAAAGCTTGGATAGTTTTATGCTTCACATCCCTCTCTCTTATTCTGAAGGAAACACCCTTGACATGGCTATGGCTATTTACAACTCAATACAGAGCGTTTTCAAGCAGCGAGGTCACTAATTTCCACATCGCTTTGTTCTTTGTGCAACACTCATGAAGTCAAGAAACACTTAAATGAAAACGTAAGTGAATTGATTTTGTGGCTCAAAGCACACAAACTCCCCAATATATTTTGAATGGTTACCTAATTTAAAAGGACCCCTTTATTTCTTCCTTCCTTCCTTTTGCACCAAGTATTTCTAGGCACCTGCTAGACAAGCTCTGTAGCTTGAAGAGCAGTGACTGGAAGCAGTTCCCAATAAAGAACAAGCAACTTGACCAAAGAGCTGTGAGTGAGAGGTGGACAGGGGCAACTCACCGG
This sequence comes from Amia ocellicauda, assembly GCF_036373705.1. Classification (NCBI taxonomy): domain Eukaryota; kingdom Metazoa; phylum Chordata; class Actinopteri; order Amiiformes; family Amiidae; genus Amia; species Amia ocellicauda. Next base: position 4,420,132 of record NC_089856.1, read on the forward strand.
CCAGGGAGTTGGTGAGGGCAGCAAGAGCCCGGCACACAGCGGGGGAGTGGGAGACTGGGTGTCTGTCAGACAGCTGTTGCAGGGAGTCCTGGAGATCCTGCAATTTGAGATCCACCTGCCTCTGAGAGGGTCTGGGCAGCTCTGAAACACACGAGAAACAAAGAGGGTTCTTCCATCCGTCATCTAGAATTTTTAAAGAAGGGGACACGTTTCCACAGAACACCCTCAGAGGTGCCCGTATGCATAAGTTAATTTCAACACCTCAGATAACAACATGAATCTTCAGTATGGCAGCCCTACCTAAAGCCTTTGAGCACCATTCACTTTGGTTATTATTGCAATTGTCATAAATCTGGTGAATTGTTTAGCACAAAACAGCACAAACACACAGTTATAGTAAGAAGCATGCTCACATTTGACCTGAATTGAGTTTTTGTATTTGTTGGTTTGTTTAATAAATGTGGTCCACTAAACCAAAGTTAGTGATCTTTGTTTTCAGAGATTGTCTAGAGTCGGCCTAGAGAAAAACGTTCAATTCTCACCATTGATGTCTAATGAGAAGTTGTCAAACACTTACAAACACCCTGCGTGAACTATAGCATCCAACTGTACATGCAATGAGACCCGATTGTGACCAAAACCACAATACTGAAACTGTAATTATTCCAGGTCTGAAGGGAATGTCCTACTGAGAGACTGAGGGAACTGAACCTTTTCAACCTGGAACAGAGGAGACTACGTGGGAACTTGATTCAAGTCTTCAAAATCATGAAAGGCATCGACCACATTAAACCAGAGGAGCTTTTCCAGATCAGCAGCGACACACGCACCCGGGGACACAAATGGAAATTGGGTTTCAAGGCATTCAAGACAGAAAACAGGAGACACTTCTTCACACAGAGAGGCGTCACAATCTGAACAAACTCCCCAGCAATGTGGCTGAAGCGACAATTTGGGAACATTTAAAAATAGACTGGATAGGATCCTTGGATCACTTACAACTCCAATTTCAAAAAAGTTGGGACAGTATGGAAAATGCTAATAAAACCAAAGAGGAGTGATTTGTTAATGTACTTTGACTTGTATTTAAACATGTATAAAGACAAGGTATTTGAGGTTTTACCTAAATCAACTGCATAGTCTTTTGAAGGTAAACGTTTATTTTGAAATTGATGCAGGCAACACGTTAGGACGGGCAATTTAGGACTAATAGCGATGTAACAAGTTGAAATAAGAAGGTGATGTGAAACAGGTGAGGCAATCGTGTAATCATATCATATAAGGAGCCTCCAAAAAAGGCCTAATCCTTCAGGAGCAAGGATCGGTCGAGACTTGCCAATCTGCCAACAGATGCGTCAGTGAATAATCCAACACTTTGAGAACAACATTCCCCAAAGACAAATAGGTAGGATTTTGGGCATTTCACCTTCTGCAGTGCACAATATAATTAAAAGATTCAATGAATCCAGTCAAATCTCGGTGCATAAATGGCAAGGCCGAAAACCACTTCTGAATGAGTGTGATCTCCAATCCCTCAGACGTCACGGTCTTAAAAACCGTCATGAGTCTGTAATGGATATCCTGACATGGGCTCGGGAATACTTTGGTAAACCTCCGTCAGTCAACACCATTCGCCGCTGCATCCACAGATGCAAGTTAAGGCTTTACTATGCAAAGCAGAAGTCATACATCAACACTGTCCAGAAGCACAGCTGACTTCTCTGGGCTCGGTCTCATCTGAGATGGACAGTAGCACAGTGGAATTGTGTTTTGTGGTCTGACAATTCAACATTTCAAATAGTTTTTGGACAAAACAGCCGTCGTGTTCTCCGGGCCAAAGCAGAAAAGGACCATCCAAGCTGTTATCAGCATCAGGTTCAAAAGCCAGCGTCTGTCATGGTATGGGGATGTGTCAGTGCCCATGGCATGGGTAACTTGCACACCTGTGAGGGCACCATTAATGCAGAAAGATATGTACACATTTTGGTGCAACATATGCTGCCATCCAGACGTCGTCTTTTCCAGCAGGACAACGCCAAACCACATTCAGCCCGGATTACAAGCGCATGGTCGCGTAAGCAGAGAGTGCGGCTGCCAGCATGGCCTGCCTGCAGTCCTGACCTGTCTCCCATTGAGAATGTGTGTCGCATTATGAAGCATAAAATAAGGCAACGAAGGCCCGTACAGTTGCGCAGCTGAAAAAATGCATAATGGATGAATGGGGGAAAATTCTGCTTGCTAAACTTAACCAACTGGTGTCTTCAGTGCCCAAATGCTTAACAAGTGTTATTAAAAGAAAAGGTGATGTTACACAGTGGTAAACCATCGACTGTCCCAACTTTCTTGGAGTGTGTTGCAGTCATCAAATTTGAAATGTGTATATTTTCAAAAATAAAATAAACTTGAAACATCAAATAATGTGTTAATAATGTGTTTTCAATATAGTACAGGGTGAATTGAATTTTCAGATGAATCTTCTTGTTTGTTTTTTGCATTTTCCATACTGTCCCAACTTTTTCGGAATTGGGGTTGTAGTTATTAATGGACATGAAATGAGCACGATGGTTTGAATGGCCTCCTCTCGTTTGTAATCTTTCTTATGTAATAAAGGAGATTTGAATGTTTTTTTTTTTTTTTTTTTTTAAGCAATCACCGTCCCAGGATGAATCAACAACTGCAAATTCATCCAAAAAATCTAAAATATTCCAGCAACGCAGTAGATAAACTGTGTTCTTATCTGTGACCTTTATCTCCAATTTCTCCATTGTGCAGGTTTTCAAAGATTCCTCACACAGAGTTGCTTGTTCAAATTGTATCTGTAAGTGTTATCTAATAGCAATAGTGTTTCTGTGTTCATTATCATGAGTAACAATTGGGACCCGAGTGCATTACTGGAATAGCTCGATGACAGATACATCCCTGCTGTCAGTCTTTCAACTTCTCAAAACGAACACAAAAACATACCTCTTACATCTCCACCACTCTGCCTCAACTGTAATTTGAACCTTTAACACAAATTCTGATATAACGAGCCACCATAAGTGTCATGGAAGGTTTGACTCACAATGCCCCCATGTGCAGCAGTGTCTGTGCAATTGTGTGCAGATCACAAGACAATGCCAAAAATGTTCTTGAAGTCAACAGAAACAAAAAAAATGCATTTGGACTAGACTTCGAGTTATGAGGCTGAAAATGTGTGGGAAAATATGAATGAATTCCATGGCCCGAGTTTAACTCCAATTAAACTTTACACGAAACACTTCAAATATAAAGATGTTTTAATTACTATGCAGGATAATTATCCGTTCCGAATTTAACAAGAGATGGGGTGATTTTAAAAACGACTTATGCTTTAGTGATTTGTCCTTCAGTGTTTTTCAGTTGATTGCTTTTTCTTAGAGTTCTGTACTTGGAAGCTGTTTGAAATGCATCTTAAATTTTAAACAACCACAACAAAAACAATATTGTTACGTTTTGTTATTTTTGGCAATACAGTACTGTATTCTAAAAACACAATTACTACTTGCATTGATCGCCTCCTAGTGGTCAAAACAGTAAAATATCAACTTTGCAACTGTTTACTATACTATCCAAATGACTGTATCCATCCTGTTAATAGATGGCCAGAGGGATAATTTAACATAACCGTAACAGTTTATGACAGAGACATAGTGCAAGAGGCATGAGTCTGCAAACAAACACCTTCCAGGCAGATAACGACATAGGAGCAAAGGTCAAAGCCTGACCCCTATGTTATCTGGAAGGCGTCTCTTGCATGCCTCACTGTGTTCAAAGATGCACCAGTCCTAACCATAACAGATCACTACTGTGGGCCTATAGCTATACAACCAGGAATAATACTACAAACTAAAAACAATCCCCGTAGTTCGTGATGACGCTACACCAACTGCAAAGCGAATATGTATTTGGAGTTTGAAATTAGGCCTAATTCTGAAATGAAAAGGATAGTATAGTTGTCTTTCTTTTTCTTCTTCTCTGTCCCCACAGACTGGAAGGCGCGTATATCTGGCGTTTCAGATATACAGGAGCTCCAGACTGGAATTGAAAATATGTGCGGCATCCTGCAGTAACCTGATGACCAGATTAAGAGCCGAGATAGAGAGAGAATGCACCTCCATCTCCGTAAATCCTGCCTCGTTATCCTGTAGATCGACTCTTTTTCACTTGAGGGGTCTTAAAATGACGGACGCTGTCAGGGAAATGCGTCCCATATCCTGTACACAAGGTTTCTGCACATCCCTGCACTGCACTGCCATTCCCCATTCTCCACCACTTACAAACTCAAGGAATAGCCTGAGGACAAACACATTATGCAATACAATAAATAAATATTGAACAAAGCTCATGTTTTGTCGTTCCCACATTAACACATCAAAAGTCAATAGAAAACGTTTTTTTTCTTTCAATTCATTGAGCCCAATGTGTTCAAATTCACCAAAGTACAACACAATAATGTGTCTTTATTAAGAAGTCTGTGTGGGCAAAACCGCAGTACTGTGTTATGAAATACACATTATTGTGTTAAATAGACACTATTGTGTGGTAATTTAAAGTTAAAGTTCTGTTGTCCTTGTGTTAAATTTAACATTAGTTCTAAGAGTGCAAAATAAATGCATGTAAATGTTAAAATGTTTAAAATGTTTGTTTGGATGCAAAATATACTACACTCTATAGATACATATAGAGAGATTTTTAAATGTAGGATTTTTTTGTTTTTTGTTTTTAATACCTTTAGAAACACAATACACACCTAATAGGCTTCTGTTCCGGATATGAGGTTATTTGTATTATCTTTATTCCTTTAACCACATAACCTAAGAAGTATTAGAAATATGGCTATGGATGACATTATAAATGTGTTTTTTAGGTCATTGTGCTCACCGTCAATTACAATATATTATGGATTTATAGGGGTTAGAGCCTAGGCGACTGTAATTGCGCAGTATAACTGAACCAAACAGTACTATCTGTAACCCAGACCCACACAGAGCAGGAATGGGGATTGTGTTTGATGAGCCCCAGCTCTGAATGAGTTCACCTCCAACATACATCATTATAAATAATTACTTTAAAATAATGTTACCATACTACACAATATATGGTAGCGCTGGAAAACTGCTTTAATATGGAATGTATTTAAAGTTGAACCGTAATAAGGGAATAACCATTAGATTTAAGGATGGCTGCATATATGGTTAGGGTTTGTTTCTCCTTCGGTTACATAAACTGTTTTAGTCCAAAACAATGTGGAAACAAACAGAAACACACAGCCAGCTGAAACCCCTTATAGCAAAGCAACAATAATAATGAATGTCATTCATAGAAATCGGAGTGTAGGCGTAAGTCTCCAAAAAGTGTACAGTTACATGCAATAGCTTTCATTTTTATTTTAAACTGCTCTTACCAGCGCTGTCGGTGAACAGATCTCGCAGCTGTTGGAGGTCGTCCACTACTCTCCTCAGTCGTCCGGCAATCCTGCTCAGGTCGTGGGAGAAGCAGCGCGGATCCGCCGCCACGGGAAACGCCAGAGGCCGGGTAGCGGCGGGGTCCGGCCCGGGGTCCGAGTCGCAGCCGAGCCGCAGGAGAGCAGCCCCGCTGCGGGGGGCGGCCAGGTCGGCCAGGCTTCCCGACTTGCGCTCGTTGGAGCAGGACGACATTATCGTGGCGTTTAAAAGTGTAGCACGAAACTGCGCACACGCTGCCTACGGTCTCCCAGGAGGTCCCTTTCGCCCATATTTCACCCCCACATTAAAGCAAGGAGACTTTATCAGAATTAAACTCACCCCCGTTTAAACGGGCACGTCTCCCAAACAGTAGCCTACATCTGCCGCTGTTAAAACATAATTAAAACCCGGCACTACACTCCTTCTAAGAGTATAATTCGCCCAAAAAGTTGTCACGACCAATGACTAGGCGCACACAATGAAAAAGCTTGTTACGCTGAATTTCTCGACTCCACCGGGTCCATCCACAATACGTGCCGATACAGCCTCGGCTCCTGCGCGCTTCGTTCAGCCAGGCGGTCCCTTTGATATGGACCCCCGGCGCTGCGTGACGCGTCAGCACTTCACACGGCCGGCCGAGGGACGGGGCTGGATCGACCGCATTCCTGCCGCTGTGAGGCCGGTGTTATCCGAGCTGAATGGGAGGGCTGCCTTTAAATGCGGGCTTTAACTAGGGTTTACATTCTTGCTGTGGATAGACCTGCCCGCTGAAGGGTACTGGGGACATTGCTACAGACTCCAATGAATGCTGCTAGCAATGCTGTCGAGTTGGAAAGAGGTGTTCATGCACAGTATCAGCACAGGGAATTTCCACATAATAAACCTGTCGACAATGAATGTCAAATACCGGCCTAGTGACCTAATCTGCTTAACAGTGCGCTGCGTGCTGTGGATGCTGCTGAAGCACATGGGTGGATGCTGAGGCTCTTCTCACCTTACCGGTTCTCAGAGCAGCCTTTGCAACGCGAAGGGGATTTATGGGGAAATGTCTCCCCCATGCGGAGAGGCTGCATATGTAGGTTCCTCTGTACCTGAACACTGTTATTATTGAAATCCTGTGCTGTTTCTCTGCAGCTCGATGTACCACTAAACATGAACACTTCGTAAAATGGGTTCAATTACTATTTGAATACCTATTGGACCGAAACATATAGCTAGTGTCGGCACTATTCCCCCCTAAATGCACTGTATTATATTCGATCATTGATGCAAATGCACTGTGATTAAGTAAATTGAAACATTTTTGTGGTAAAAATGCATTTTATTTTAAGAAACTGATTACAGTGCGTCTGCGATATACAGTTACAAAATACAATAGTATACAATTAGCAACAGGCTGTTTTGGCTGTACACAGACATGACTATGACACCACAAGAGAGAGATCCACTGTACATATCAATTGATAGGAGACTCTCTCAGTTAAATTACAGCTGAATCCCCTGAATATAGCACCACTCAGTTAGAACACCTTGAAGAAGAAACATCCATGACATAAAACAGATGCAAATGTGAATACTTCCTATAAACAGAATCCAGATGATTCTAGTCTATTGTACCCTGTGGATATTCTTTGAATCAAAAGTGTTATTTTGGGTTTGTTTTTTAGGTGTAGACCTCTTGTTAACCATTAAGACTCCTCCTTTCAATCTATTATTTTCTACTTATATATATAATAATTACAATTAGCCCTTCTTTTTTAAGCAATGGTCAAACATTTGAAAAACATATCACAAAGATGGCTCCACATAAATGTATAAGTGACCTATACGGTTTCCCCGCATGCCTTTTCTTATCAACTAGTAATTTCTGTATTGAAAAGAAAAGCTAGTCAGTTAGTCAGCAACAGGGTTGCCTAAACTCTACACTCTCTAAGGCACTAATCACTCACAACTGCACTACCTCTCAATTACTTAACATTAGGACCAACCAATCACACAATTCATGATTGCAGACACACTGAAAAGACCCTGAGGTTAAACAGATGTGAGATAAGTAGTGATAGAGTGGGAAAGTATGAAGTTAGTGTAGAATACTTTACAGACTTCAGTTCTCTTATATTAAGGAATAGCCTCGGAGTTCACAGCAACTCCACACAGGTCTACAGCTGTGCTCAGCCTGGGCTTGGTGCTTCTTGATGAATGTGTCTTGGTTGTGATCGGTCTTGTGTTTCCTGCTGTTTTCTTGATCCATCTGCACTCTCAGTTAATGAATAAAATTGGAATCAAATCCTTTATTGAACATAATTTGCTTCATTCCAATTTGTAAAATTGTTTAACTTACAAAAAGGTGGATAATATGGATAGAACTGTTTGTTTTTTATTGTGTTTTTGTTTTTGTAGTAGTTACCAGTATTTCTGTGGCTGGAATATTTGTAGTAAGCTTTGGCAACACCAGGATGTCATGCCAATAAAGCTCATTCAAATTGAATTGAATTGAATTGAATATGGTTCCTTCTATACTTTAATCTCCAATGGTTGAACATTATTATTAAGCTCTGATTTGGCCAATTATTAGTTCAATCAAGGAACTGACATCTCATCTGGAACTAAATCTAGCAGCACACTGAATTCCCAGGACCAGGGTTGGGAACCAGTGGTGTAGGGTGTTAACTTATGTTTCAAATTAACGACCATGTTGGACAGGGTCCAAAAATACTGCAAATCCCTGGACCCAAAACCTCTGGAGGCAATCCTGCACTACAAGAAGATTATTACTAAAATGTTTTAACCATATCTTGTACTGTTTGCTATGCGCATCTCCTCCTCCCTCACGCTCAACACTCCGGTTCGAAACACATGGTTTAGCTTTTGCCAATCCCTGCGGCTCATTATGATGTGGCCCCTCCCTCACCAACATTGATTGGTTCGGAACTGGCTCCTCCCCCCACCCCCAGCACTCAGCCCCAAGGTTCCTGCCCTTTACCCTCCCCTTCCTCCTCTTCCTCCTCCTCTTCCTCTTCCTCCTCTTCACCCCACATCTTTGACTTCTTTTTCTTCTTCTTCTTCTTCTTCTTCTTCTTGTCCTCCACCTTGTACTTGAGCCGGCGCAGGGGGTCGGTGATGCTGCGCAGATGTAAGTTGTCAAATTCCTCTGCCAGCATGAAGCTGCGGTCGATGATGTCGGCGGCCTCCTGCCAGTTGCGGAAGCAGTCCGGCCCCAGGCGCGAGATCTCGTCCACCGCATTGGAGGTGATGACTGTGCAGTCGGGCCTCAGTACCACCACTGTTGGGATCTCCTCCACGTTGAACATCATTTCCAGCTCCCTGTCGCACAGAAGAGAGAAAGAGAGAGTGAGGTGGGGAGCTTCATAGTACTGTGTCATTTTCCATCATTAAACATATGGGTTTTAGCAAGTATTCTGGCAAAACAACCAACTTTTTGTGACATGTGACAGCATTACTGCCACTGTGTCACCAATGATAATCCAACCAAGGGTCTTCCTTACTGCTGTTGGATTTCATGATATGAGACTTTTCCCTGTACTGACTACAGCTGTTTATAACGTCATTCTTGATCAACACTGCCGTGTTATTAGATACAATGGCCTCTTCCCAGTGATGTCAAACTGTTTATTAATATGCAGAAATTGGTTATCCTGCTCATATACACACAAATATCTGCTCTACAATGTCATCCAAACCACACCATTTGCTTCAAATTAGCCACACTAGTCTATACACAAATATACAATATTATTGTGTACAATTGTTCCGTTAAAATATATGGTTTCTGTGACTTGGACAGGAAAAAAAACAAACCTTGAAAGAAAAAACTCAAATACGAACGGACTAATTTTTGTATTTACGAACACTTTAACATTAACAACAACAGTGTACTTGAATTAACGGTCATTCTGTAGTTCAAGTTCAACTGCAAATATGTCCAGGCCTCTGGTGCTAATAAAATATATGTGCGCTTGATTTAAGTTCAGCTGTGATGTGCCGTACAAGTACATGTGGAGTCTACTTACTTCTTGTACAAGTCCTCATAGGGCAGAAACAACCACCGCTTGGGCATGTCCTTGAGGAATTTTTTTTGTTGGTCTTCACTCTCGTCCATGGAGATGTACAGCAGGACCAGCTGCGCCGAGCGCTCCACGTAGAACTCGTCAGTCAGGTGGACAAAGAACTCCTTCAGGGTGGGGGCAAAGTCTTGGCACTTGGGACAGTCTGCGGAGCCGAAGAACAGCAGCACCACCCGGTTCTGCAGCCGGAGCAGAATTTCCCGCTCAGTGTCCAGTTCATCCTTGTCTCGGTTGTTTGTGACCAGAACTTTCCCCAAGAACAAGTCCACCATGTCGGCGCAGAACTTTTTGGCGAGCTTATATGAAGTGCACCAAAGCTTGGAGAATAAAATTAAACAAAAAATGTACTTATGTACACTTATGTATTCATATAAAATATATACCCATCAGTCTTTATTTTATTCTAATTGGTTTTGGTATATTCTCTGCTTTAAAGATATTAAAATAATGTCTCTTTATAGAATATATAACATCACTTAAATGCAAATGCATCTAATTTTGCAATATTGATTTGGTACAGGTAGCCGATAAAAGTAATATAACATCACAAAAAAAAATTGCAGTTTGATTTTCAGGTCTTGAAACGAATCTCAAATACAAAGCTAGCTTCTTCAGAGAGTCAAGTGATGAGAAAAACAGATTTTCTTCATAGATCTCTAGCACAAAATCCAAAATAACAGCTTTAAATAATTCCACCTTCAGGTAGAGAGAAAGGAGTTGGGTTGAGCAGATATGGATTTAGCATGTCACCATCAGTCTTCCTTCAGATGGTTTCTAAAGTTCTCGTGCTGGTTTGCAGTCAGTGGGTTGTCTTGGTGGAAAATGCAGGGCAGTTCTCCGGAGGAAAAAAACAGGCCCAGTCTGCAGAAGCCCTGGGTTCCCCCAGCACACCACAATGCTGCAGAGCTCCAGCAAATGGCTAATCCCACAGCGTCTGCACGAAGCAGAAAGTGCTCTTAAGACCGCAGGGCTGAGCTTAAAGAAACTAAGAAACCAAGGTGTGTCCAAGTGAAGGGGATTAGTAGAAGTGTCTGCCCCCCCCTTCCCAATCTCTAAATAGCGGTTAGGTAGTAATTGTCTGTTATGTGAGCTAATATATAGAGATATTTTTTATTTATTTTTATTATAATTGTGAACCTTGCCAATCAACCCCAGAAATGATCTTCTTAGGGGCTACCAGTTTTCAGGTCTGCTCACTCAGTGATTCACAATAAGTGTTGTCCCATTGCTGTACTGCCCGTCTTTAGAGATACTGGGTTCAGAACAATATTTGTCCCAATTTCCGGTCAGTACCTTTGAGGAATCTGGCATTTTCCTTTGGGATTAAAATTAACTGATTTGTCTTGACTGGACAAACCTCTTATAAAAACAAAACAAAAAACAAAACAAAACAAAAGCTTCAGCCAATCTACTTGAGAGACACTCTGATGAACCAGCCCATTGTGCGACTCCCAATAAGAGTGGGCCTAATTGAGTTTGTCATAAATCCACTGAGCCTCCTAGGACAGAAATACACCCTGTTAATTAATCAGGCTTATAAGGATGATTAGAAGACGCTGCAGTCGCTGGTGTAGTCTATTTTCCCAGGCTGGCGACTGCAGAGTTGTAACAGTGCGGTATTGACTGGAAACAGGGAGCCCACAGTCACCACTTTGCATATTCCCAGAGAGGAGCCGAAAATGGATTCAGCCACTTACATCCGATCAGAATGAACTCCAAACCCAACACTGACCGGCACAGCTAAGATTATGCAGCTTTGAAGGGGATTTTAGAATAGGATTAAAGGGGCCAATTTCTCAGATTAAGCAAGTGTACTAGAGTGTAACTGTGACAAGGTATGAGCAAATTAACAGATGGGACCCCAGACAGCAATTTAAGGTTGGGTCAACGTTTGACTCATGTTTGTAGTTTGGTTGACCCAACATAGATAGCGGACAGTCGACCAACATAATTTTGCTCAATTAGGCCAATGTTTGCCCAAAGTTAGCGGGCCGACTGACCGCTCGCCAACCATAAACCAACATTGAGCCAACTTAGTTTGCTATCTGGGACCAAACTGGATTCACCAGAACCTGTGCAGGTTTTATGATCTTACAGACCCTTGGAATTTGCAAAAGGATGCTTCCCAGGATAAAAGTGAGACTCCACTGAGACTGAGTCACTGCACTTTGGAAAACAATCAGATGATTTTGCAATTTGCATCCTACACTAGTTAGCACTACCCTGACTGGAGAAAGAAAAGCTACACACATTTAGAATTGATTACGTGGCTTTACAAAATAACAAATGTTTATGCAAGAAGGTAAAGTGGATTATATGATTGTCCAATTACGTTTTGTAGTGTTGGGTCACACCACCCTCTTATTTTCAAATTTAAAATCAGACACTTTAAATCGTATCTAGATAAAGGTTAATGACACACACTCTACTCACTTCACTTCCTGTTAAAAGGCTTTATTCTTTGGTATAAAGGCACATTTGGAAAGAAAATAAGTGAAGAATGAGATCTCATGCAAGTCTGTACACAAACTGACCCCACCCCCTCGTCTCTATTTTCCTCCCTGCTCTACAGTACAACAAGTGGGGGGGAAGGGGAAGGCGCTATACATTACAAGAGTCTCACTATTAACAGTCTTTGTATTTGTATTTACAAAACAGTTTACAAAAAACGAGGACCACACATCTGGCCATCTCTACTGAATTAGCAATAAATTACCAAGCTTGAGTGAGGTTATTTTACACTGGTAGTAACATCTTTCGGCCACAGATCATAATCATGCAAAACAAACAAACATTACCAAAAGGAAAAGAAACAGAAAAATCACAGACAAAAAACTGGCGTACAGCCTTATGCCATTTTCATTCACGGTCCTATGGCCCAACTGTGGAAAAATCTGCATTTGTCTGAAATTCACTTCTTCCCAATTCTGTTGCAGTATGTCTATAATTGTGTTACCAGGTTCTGTAACATTACTAAATGGTCAGTAGCACAAATACAAAACAAAACAAAGTTTTCTGGAAGCCAAAAATGGAGACTGTCTTCTCATTTAGCTAAAACAATCTAGCTGGTGGATGGTCAAGTCACATACGTACAATAAAACCGGAGAGGTAAAAAGATCAAACATTTAAAAAGAGGAAGACACAGATGAGCAAAAATATTTGTCATCAGTAGTACTCTACCTCAACTTAAACAAGCAAATATTATATATGACTGTGTTGGGATTGCACCTTGTATTGACTCACGAACTCCCAAAAAATACATGACCCTCTGATCTGTAAATAATTTGGCAATGCAAGTCTAGGAAGCCAACCTGTATACATGTTGATACCAATCTTGAAGCTGGCTGTTCCAAAAATTCTCTACAATCTGAATTTTAACGTTTTCAATGTCTATTTGTTACCAAATATGTGTTCTATGGGGTAAAATCCCCTCTTTGGGGAAGTATTTCAGTTTGACGCTATTTGTTAATGATGCATACAGTAATGCTGGACTTCAGAGCATGATATTCACCCATACATATCCAGAAAACAGCTTTGGGAAGTGTTTTGGGAAGGTGTTTTCAGCTGGGGCAGTTAGAATGTATTACATAGAATGCAAGAAGGAATGACAGTTAGGCATTGCATTGAAAACACAATTGGGTTCACAGCTTGGGGAAAATGAATTAAGGAGGCAAATGCAGACTCTTTGGTTATTCTAATGGGGATGCATCCAGTCTGGGTCACGGAGACTCTCTGTGCTTAAAGTAGATGAAGGTCATGCGAGTTTTGACTGATGAAGCCAACAATTTGTTAAATTAATTAACTGACAGCTTGCTTGGAATGGAAATGAAAAAGCTCTCCATGACTGAGTTTAGAAATCCTCTCTCACCATTGATAGATATGGACTCGGGGGGGGGGAAATCGTGTGGCTTTTCCACACCATGGTAGAAGCTCCATTGCAAGGTGTGTGTGTATTTTTTTTTTTTGGTGACAGGATAAGTCATTGAATGCATTGTGATGCTTTTAACTGCTATACCATAAACCACACATCCATTAAGAATTAAGTGGTCAAGCGCACAGGATCAAGTCCCAGGATTGTTCAGATGTTGCGTGGATTCTTCCTTTGTTCTCTGAGAGTTTACAGAGCTGTCACGCGTGTCTGTTTGCCTGCAGCAGCTCTCCAAGATGGCTGTGCAAGTAAAAAGTGATGTTTCTACTTTTTAATTTATTTTTGATGGGGAAATAAATGTAGCCACATCTCAAATCTGCAATCTTCAGGCATGTGTCCAGTGTGATCCTTCCTCATGGATGTGTAGAATTCCACCATGTGATATAGGTTACGCGTTAGAAGCAATTAAATGGCTGCCAAAAATAAAATAAAGGTTATTCTGTTTAAAGAAAAACTGTATGAAAAAATAAAATATAAATAAAAAAACAACAGAAAAGCTCTCAGTCATTCCTTTAACAAACGGCCACCTTGCCTGTCTAATCTGGGCAAGGTCAGATCGGAGGGCTGCAGCTTGCATTGCCTTAGCGGATAAAATGAGATCAAATTCAGCTTGATTTGCGCCTCATTAAAAAACAGTCCTCCATTGCTCACAGGAATGGAGGCAGCCTTGGAAGATCCAAAGACATGCTGGTAGGTTTCTGAAAGCCTAACAAGGAAGATTGTAATGGAGAATGAGCAGAACTTGAAGACCAAGACCTACTAAAAAGAGTCTCATTGTTTTCCTTATGTCCAGGATAAAAAAAGTTCCAAAAAGACACAACCCCCCCCCCCACCCCGAAAGAAAAAATCTAAGATGTTAGATAGGTCTTCTTATGGAAATCAGATCAGTGGATCAGTGGATCAATCCCCCTCCCCCCAAAAAAACTAAAAAACTAAAAACTAAATGAAACGGATGGCGGCGGATCAAGCACGCAACCCTGCTTGCCTGGGAACTGAAGATCATAGCTCGTCCCTGGCGGTGCTGTCCAGATCTGACTGGAGCACGTCCGAGTTCTGGGCCTCGGTGCTCAGTTCCGCCTGTTCCTGCGTCTTCTGTGACCTGGCCCGGTCCCAGTCCGTTCTCATCTTCTCATTGTCCCAGATAGTGGAGGTCTCGGTGTCGCTGATGTAGCCCGCATCACCAGTGTAGTGAGTGGGAAAGACTAGGAGCGGCTCTGCAGAAAACGCCTTGAGGTCCCGCTTCTCAAACTGCTCCATATAGTCCGACCTGTGGGGAGCAGAGGAAAGGTCATCACTGTGGACATTTTATAACTCTATAGTATGTACTGTATCTCTCTACCCCTCTAAGAGCAACCTATATGACAGCAGGAGAGATGGGATAAAAAAGCAAACCTATCAAGACAAGAATTATATGTACTTCTCCAATGAATACTGCTGTTGTAATTCAACCGTACCCATTTAAATCTGCCACTCAAAAGCACAGCATTGGCCACAACAAACTGGCACACAAAAGCAATGCAAAGGTGTTGTGCTGGTGGGTACGTACACAGGGTGCTTGTTGTACATGACTGGCAGGAACTCATCCACCGGTAGCATCCTGGTGAGGGGCTCTGCTGCCAAAAGCTTGCGGGCACCCTGCAGTGACATCGCATAACCCAGTGTCCAATAGGAGTAGTCCGCTTCCACCAAGTTGTGGATCTTAGGGACAGACTTCTCTGGGTGCTCCACCTGCATCCTCTTGCGCCCGATGTAGCTGAGAGCGGAAACGAGGAGTAGAGGGAAGGAGCGCAGAGAAGGGGGGAGGCATATTAATGACCGATCATTTGTCAGTTTCTCAGTCGCAAATATTATTGCCATTTATCTTGTGGCGCTTAAGATCAAGCTCCGTGATCACCCCAGTCAAAGGACATATGGTATTTTAGTCTATAAT
Source organism: Amia ocellicauda (assembly GCF_036373705.1). NCBI lineage: Eukaryota > Metazoa > Chordata > Actinopteri > Amiiformes > Amiidae > Amia > Amia ocellicauda. The sequence goes on from NC_089856.1 coordinate 4,435,540, forward strand.
GCAACCGCCTCTGTGGACAGGAGCTGATTGGGGCAAGCTTTGTACACAGCAAGAAGGTAGGGGCCTTCCAAATACAATTCAAGATGGAAGTTGTCATTCATTTCTATAAAGAGTGACATTTTTATTTTTGTGAGCAAAAAATGGCAAATCTTTAAAAGGGGCTCCAATGCGTGTTGACAGGGAGTGGTTTATCTCTGGGGACAGGCCTGCTGAACTCACATGAGGTCCCAGTCCAGTTTCTCCTTCTCCACCTCGTACATGAGGTTCTGGAGACGTCTCTTGAAGAAAACCTCGAACCTCAGGTCATCTTCGATCACCAGGGAGGTCTTCAGACCCCGGTCCACAATCTGCACTCCAGAGAGGCATGAACACAGATCCGTGCAGGAAGAGGAAAAGAGATGGAGATATACATAAAAACAGACCAAAGGGAGGGAGGAAAAATGTAGGAAGACAATTATAATAAATATCAGTGGAAACCTCAGCAATCCAGACGAAGGAGCTGTAAAGGTAGTGTGGGGAAGACTATAAAACTCAATTAATTTAATCTAAATCTAAATTGTGGAAGAAGCAGTGCAAAGGCCTCAAAGCCTGGGCCTTGCCTGAGCACCTCACCTCCTTCCAGATGTTGTAGTGGGAGAGGAAGCATCCCAGCTCCCCTTTGGTGAGGGGGCGGCCGTGGTAGGGGTCGCTGTATCCTGGCAACATGTGAATGCCCATGCCCTGGATCTGACTGACGTTCAGAGCTCTGGGACAGACATGGGGAGAGACAGTCAGAATCCATATGTTAGTAGGCTGCTCAGGCAAAAGGGAAAACAAAGACATTTATTTTCCCTTGTGGTTCAATAGTACACTGAAGTAAGTAACGATGTTGATCTGTGCTCTTTTTGAGCTTCATGAATCCATTAAATACTAGAATGATCTGACTGTAAAAACAGTTGCAAGAAACTAAAAATAAAAACACTAAATAATTCTGTTCCTTTCTTGTCATTACCATTTTTGGGTTTCCATGTGTGGATTACTTCAGACACCTAGTATTTATATGAATATGAAAAACAGAAATTCCTTTGTGTAGGACTCTGTACTCTCAACAGAATCCCCATATTTTTCCAGACAACCTGAAAACGATGACACATAGGCACTGTCCTCTAGTTTAGTGCGGTATTCCACCACAAGGAAAATGAAGCCCGCCGCTCCTCTTGCTTTGAACAGCAGGTTAAGCTAGACCACGAACGTCAATGCTGTTATTATAAATTGGGCCTTGGCGGTGCCTTACTTGCCGTCCACAGCAGACACAATTTTGCAAGCGATCCCTTGCTCCCCTAGCGTCTGTAACATCCTGTCCCTGCGATCCTTCCTCCTCTTCAGATTGATCATGAAGACCTGCAAGACATCAATGCGTGGGCTTTTCAAGGAGGAAACTGTTGTTGGTCAGCTTTTACCGTGTAACAGGATCGCAAAAATATTTGTCATAAAGTATAAAAAATTTGGATGATACACATTTTAGGGACTTTAAACTGGTGTTTATTTTAAGCTGCTGGACATCTAATCCTCTGTGCAAGTCTGTGGCTGTACAACACAGGGAGTGACTACGCAATGCACTTGGGAATTCTCTGACTTAGGAATGGCTGCCCTGGTTTCCTGCTGGAGATCATAAATCACAGCTTTCTTATCCTTTTACATTGAAATAGATTTGAAACCGATTAGCCTTGAGCTGGATAGATGCGAGGCAAGTTGCCGTGTTGCCCTCCCCCCCAACCCCAACACTCCCCGAGCCCCCTTTACCTCATCGAAGCCCATGTTGTCCAGTGGCTTTGGCGCGACCGAGATGAACTGAGAAGTCTCCACTGGGGGGTGTCGTACTGTGGAGAGACAGACAGGATAGGGGGAGGTGGGGACGACAGGGAGGTTTAAACTCTGGATGGAAAAACATTTCACACTTCCATTTTAGAGCAGTTTATAATTTTGGATTGTACTATCTCTGCTGCTTATATCCCTTTTCACAATAGCACACCAACCCGGGTTTGGACCCACTTTTTAGTGTAGTGGGAAAATGTACTTTTATTATTTTCTTAATTGTTTATATAGTTAATGGTTTAATGTTGTTCATTCATTCAATCATCAGTTTGTTTTCACTCCTTTCTGGGGACTACTTTAATTATTAGTTTCCTGGAGTTGTATTACACCTATCGTCTTTAGGTTATTCAATCAGCTATTGCCTTCTAGGATATTCAATCAGCTAAAACAGTTAAACAGTATAAAAGTTGTGTTTGGGTAAAGTATTTGGTTAAAAACATGTCTTTGATATCATCTGCTGCCAGAAGAATGCTGACCAGCACGAGTCAACTCATCAAACACAACAACAACAGTAATAAACTCAGGTCTATGTTAATTATTATTATGTGCTAAATCTGTATTTTAACAAGATGTAATCACTTCTGATAGATAAAACTGCAACCTATTGTCTATCTGAAGATACAAAAAGGCTTCTCCAACTCACATCCTTAATCCTTTTTTTCACTTCATGTGAGAGGTTAATCTGTATACATTTTTACAATAAACTCATTACTTCTTCATCAGTGTTTCCTGAGAATTTACTACATTAGTAAGCTGGGTTCTGATTTTTGTCAGTTTGAAAGCATGGACCCCCAGTAAAGGATGCTAGGGTGCAAGGGGCTTATCTCAAGACTGTCATCTGTTGACTCCTGTAGCCCATTCGGATCTTCTCTTAGACACTCTTTGATCTCACCCATGACCTCCAGCTGTGTGTGCAGGAAACTGTCTGCCTCGTCCTGGAGGGTGCTGTGGGATCGCAGGGGAACGGGGAAGAATCCATAGGACTCGCGGTTACAAAGAAACATCTGAACGTCTGGGAAAAAAAGAGACAAAACAGATTAGCCGGAGAAGAATCTTGGGCCATTTTAGCGTGAAATTAGTTTTCGTTTACTGGCAGCTTTGAAGGAATTTTTCACCAAGACAAAAACAACTGCATTGTAACCCCCCCGAACTAACAAACATGAGCTGATTTGGGTCTCAAGCTGGGCTGGGACTGATTTAGGCCTGGATTGTCAGGTTGCAGCAGAAACCCACGCGGGATACAATAGTTATCTAATAAAAATAGATTCTGATCTACAGATGTGATTAGGTTTCATCTCGTTAGATGAATATGGCAAATTCCTTTAAATAAAAATGGATCGAGTCCTGGCAAGTTTTGTACGCTACACTGGGTGTTTGAATTTGGTCTGTCATCGTAACATAGATAAAGCTCCTTCATCAGGAAACATGGTCTCTTGTAACAGAATGATCCTGGTTTTGGAGAGTCTCCCTTTTGGACTTCCTCCATCAAAGATTTGTTTCTTGTGTGTTGTTTTGTGCTTGAAAACGTCTCTCCCTCTCTATTTACATCTCTCATGATGATTTTTGTTTCTTTTCTTCTTGGTTCAATAAAGGTGCTTAAAAAGTCTAAATTTTCGCTCCCTCTTATCTCTCCTCTCTCTCTCGCTTACCAGCCATACGGGCCGAGAACGCAAAGACGATGATGTCATCGAAGGCCCAGGTGTAGTCGGGGTGGGGGGGGTAGAAAGCCAGCTCGCGTGACGCCTCCTTCCTCAGGTCAATGAGGAAGGTGGAGTGCACCATGGGCACCGCAAAACATCCCTGCCTCTCCTGCTTCCGAATGGGCATGTAGGCCGGAGTGCGCTTATAGTAGCCCTGCAATTGAGGGACGGAGAGTCAGGTTTAAATACTCTTCATAGGGAAGTACCCAATAAAAGCATATATATTTGTTTATTTGTTATAGTTCCTCTCCATTACAATGGGGAATAATAATTAAGAACATAAGAAGAACATAAGAAAGTTTACAAATCGACAGGAGGCCATTCGACCCATCGTGCTCGTTTGGTGTCCTTTAAAAACTAAATGATCCAAGGATCCTATCCAGTCTATTTTTAAATGTTCCCAAATTTTCAGCATCTACCACATTGCTGGGGAGTTTGTTCCAGATTGTGACGCCTCTCTGTGTGAAGACGTGTCTCCTGTTTTCTGTCTTGAATGCCTTGATTTCTGTCTTGAATGCCTTGAGCTTATTATTAGCTTTTTGTTATTTCAGAAGTGTTGGAATGTTCCAAGGTGTTCCGGATTCCTAAAATCAGGAATGTTAACCATAGCTAATGACCCGGACTATATTTTCCCAGCAGCCCTTACTAGGTGTGCTGTACCAAAGACATGTTGATCACTGAGGTTGCCCACCACCCTCTGCCCCTGTGCCCCCCAGCCCTGCCCCGAAGGGTACCTGGGTAGTCATTCCACACCAGAAGTTTGAATAAGCCGCCCTGGATTCCAGCATAGGCGCCACTACAGTCTTATTCTCTGTGATCAGCTTCCAAAGAACATCTGGATTTGTCAGGAGGTTGTCACAGTCCACCACCTGCATCACACAGAGGGAGGGGGGAGAAAACCAAACAAGATATACACTGTAAATCTGCAGGCAAATTTTCCATTGGATCGATTTTGGTAGGTGTTCTCGGACAGATTTGTGGTAGCTGGATGGGGAAAACGAATTCTGGGAGAGTGAGGGGGAGGAGGAGAACAGGGAGAAACGGTTTGAAAGAAAGAGAGGAAAATACAATTTAAAAAGTGATTTGTTTTGTCCCTGGGGAGTGAAATTAAGCAAAACTGAGCAAAGCAGTTAGTTAGGATAAATACTACTAATAATAACAATAACAATAGAATTATCATGAATCTTAATGCGTTCCGTACTGTAGATTATTATTCAGTTTTAAATACTTAGTGCTGTAAATGCTAGTAGTAGGCTTAAGAACTCTTGGCATATTCCTACAGAAGGTGCTATTACAGAGAGCACCACAAGAGTGCAGTACTGATCCACAACTCTGAAGCTTCAGGGCAGACCTAGAATTAAACTGATTGAATAAGCATTGTTTAACAGCACTGAGGTTTGCTTGAAGATTATAATTCTGTTGTATATATATATATTTTTAAGATGACAGAGGAAACGGTGACACACGTTTCGGGATTCCAAACAGTCCAAGACCTTTAGAAGGACAGCTGTGCCATAATTATCTCACACAAGGCACTGGATGTTTTGCTTTCTCTTTGCTTACTGCCTCCTGTGTATCGCTTGTACTTCAAACGGGTAGAAAAATGGTTGAATGACAGAAACATTTAAATAAATAAGCCGATGAATGCATCAATGGCTTTTGAACTAACAATATAGATCGCCCAAAAGAATGGTGAAAAATCAACCAAAAACTATGGGAATTGAAAATGCAATTTTTGCTCAACCTTCCATGCGTTTCCTTAGCAATAATGTTGTTGTTTTTCATCATTATTGCTTCTTCTCTACCACAGAACACACTTATATGAGTGCTGGGCAAGCTTCAGTGCCAGTGCGCCTTTTAATTCCATCCCCACACAACACTTCCTGTTTGGGGCGAATGCTTACCAGGAAGTAGTCGGCCCACATTTCCCTGGAGGCATCCAGTGCGGCCTGCCTCAACTTCATGACGTGCTCGTAGCGGAGGTTCGTCCAGTGTTTGGGCCCCGTCTCATCCTCATAGGCCCTTGAAAGACGACATGGATCCCAGTTCAGACCAGATCAAGACCTTGGAACTTCTCTACAGCTGCATTTTTTACCCCATTCTAGTGTTCCTAGACTCCTACTGGGAATATTTTATACACAAGGGCAAAAAGAGGAGCGCTTCGGGATTTTAAAGACTCAAAGAATCAAAGCCCTTCATAATCTCCTGGAAAGAGATTCAGATTTTTGAGGCCAGGAATGATCCAGAAATGAAGAATCTCAACTAAAGGAAAGTATATTACAGAAATTAACAACTAACTATATATGCTAACTATACAATCAGATCTCATTTGCAATAAGGTGCCCAGTTCTGGTCACCAAACTACAAGAGGAGTATATAGGTAAAGGACAAGAGGGAACAAAAATGATTAATTGGGACATCCCTGCTGTAAATTTTAAGAGAAAATATCTGGATACAATCTGCAGCCTCCTTACTGTGGGTCTTCCTGAGGCCTCCACTCCACGTAGTGATACAGACTCTGCACTTTGATGAGCCATTCACGCAGGATGGCCGTGGTGTTGTCCGAATTGTGGTCCGTTGCAACCCTGTGGACACGAGGAGAAGCGTCCCATTAAACAAGCAGAAGATGCCATCAGGGAGACGGTTACTTCAATTTCAATGAGTTCCTGACAGGATTAAATCAAGATTGGAGTAGCAGAAAATGTGCAGAGTTTCAATGGCTGCATCTTAATGTATGACATAAGTTTCCCTCACACCGTTAGACACAGACATGCTTGCTTCACTTCACTTGATAAACATAGAACATTTACCTGACACCTAAATAATTAACAGAATTATGAATTTTCCACATTTTTGCTCTGATGTATTACATCAGTAGATTACCCCAATTTTTAGTCCGAACAACAGTCTAGGGCCCAGCCCCAGACAACATTACAATTTCAAACTAGGCCCATACAAATCTATACCCAAGTTAAATCAGTTCAAAAGCAAACCTAAACTTAATGAAAGCCTAAGTTCACTGGGAAACCACACCAAAATGGACCCCTAATATCATCACCCAGCCTAATGTTATTCTAATGCAGAATGATGCTAAATTAGTCCAACTGATGCTCTCTCAGGAACCTCAGTGTAACCATCAGACCATTCCTACCATCACCTGTCTCCCAAATTTAAACTTAGCATTATAAAATTGAAAACTGAGTGAAAGGAAGGAGGAAGACAATCGGTGTTGCACTAGGCCTGTTCACCACCAATACCCTTCCTCCCTCGACTCACTTCCTCCCTGACATGCACAAAATACCAATTTGCAAGCACAGAACGGGCAAAGTTAAAGCAGGAGACATGACCTAATCCTCGAACAAGCCAACATCTGTGCTCTGGGGACAGTTTTGTCTTCAGAGACCTGCACTGCTTTAAACAAAGTACCATGTGTGATGATCGTTTGATATATTCTACATCTGCAGTCTTTTAAATAGCAAGGAAATGGATCGCATAACCACCAACTATAGCATGCATAAAACTTTATTATTTTTCGGAAGTTAGTCACAGTCACAAATGACGTAGAATAACATTGTATTTCCGTATATCCTGGTATATTGTTTGGCAGTGAACACAGCAGGCAGAATCTTTAAGGGATATTGATCCAAAATACGCTTCAAAGCACCGTCAGACTGTGGGTCATGGCTTTGGAACTGGTTTCAGCTCAAATTAATGTTGAACATAATTGTCTTAGTGTGGGGGATAGCCTATACATCTAAGTCATAGCGCATTACATATTTCTTCCCAAACAAACTACTACTACTTCTACTGTAGTAATGATTATTACGATTATAATTAAGCTATAATGTATTAGTGATCTCTTACTAGGCATGCAAACCCCTAAATAGGTCAGGAATACAGTAGAGCCAGTGCACACATGAATACAAGCCCAGTCCTCCTTTTCTTCCCTGGATTGAATGGCCAGGTAACTGTGTGACCATACTGGGAGCATGAGAGCAATCCAGCCCCCACACAATAGCAGCCAACAGGAGTTTGAGTTTCCTGACGCAAACACAGCTCTGAACAATCACTTCGCAACAGCTTGGCAAAATAACAATGGCGTTGGGTTACAGAGGAACCCAAGACGGGCGAAATGAATACCCACTTGATATATGGGAATGCGTGCAGTTCATGTCAAGCCTCTTCACTTCCAAGATTCCCTAAACTCAATTTTGTTTGTTATTTCTTCGCCCGGGTGGCTGATCAGTAGGAAAAAGTTTCCACTCTGAGCACAGGGTGGGCCCTGTAATCCAGGCAGCGCTGGCTCCAATATAGACTATGTCAGAGTTCAGTGGTTCCTTAAATTTCCTTATGGAATTTTACAGTATAAGCCTACAATATACCCAAAATATCCTTTTTTTTTTTTTTTGCAAATTGTAACTCTACAGCATGATTGTAATTGATCAAAATGTGACTATTTGTAATTCAGACTCACAAAAAGCTGGAATTGCTTGTCATTTTAATTACAGTTGGTCCCGGTTCTCTTAACAATTGCCAATTCCAAACTGGGATTGTATATAAGAAAATGATGGGCATGCTCCTTATTTATGGAGGATAGAAATAAGACAAAGCAACAATCCTAACTGGATTCAATGATACAAGGACCCAGAGGACGATGACTAAGGACAAAGGAGACAAACAGCATGCAAGTCTGAAGGACAGGAGTTTCTGGGACAGGAAACCGGAGACCTACACACAGAGTGGCGGGGGCTGGAACTCTCCAGTCATGTTTATCACTATAAATCCATGGGATCATCCAACAGGCTGGATGAATTTCTGAGCTCATGAAGTACCACACAACCCTCAGGTTCCTAAACTGTCCCAAAACATTTTTTTCTATGCATGCTTTTTTCTAGGCCATAAAAGACGGCACCCTTATTTACACAAAGAGTTGCGGTAAGCTGGAACAATACCTCTCCCGATTGTGTCAGCTTGTAACCTGTGCTATGCAAAAGAAACTGCAGAAGAGAGTCTCAGTATATGTTTGTTTACGGAGTGCAGACACTTGTTCCCTGAATCAGCATGAGGCCAAAACCAACCCTCTAAACTATTGGAAACTGCACTGGCAACGTGGACTTCAGAATCACTGGGACAGAAGAAGCGGCTTTTTAATACTCTATACTTAAACCAGACAGATAAGCAGCAACAGCAACAACAACAACACATGGGATGAAACGGTGTTTTTTAATGCCATTTAGAAATCTGTTCAGTCTAGTCTTACTTCTGGAAGTGTGGTATTTAAAAAGTCAAACGCATGAATCTCCAGAGATTTTTGCAGGATTGGCAAGTGAAGATTTGATTCTTTCAGAACAACAAAAGCAAAAGGCAGATTGAATAGATATTCACAGCACTGTATATTTGTTGTATATGTTGGTGTAACACTATATTTTAGAAAAAATGTATATACACAAGCTGCTAGGCAATCAATTAACCAATATCAATAAAATCAAATGAAAAGGTTGTAGGTTCACAATGTCACTGTCCTTTTGTGCTATAAATGTAAACCCTCATCCAATCGATTTGAATATTGTGATCTATATCCTTACACTATGCAATGTCCAAAATACTGAGATATTGTATTTCATGCATACAATTCCCTCCCTACCCTATCAAAGCAGACCAGGAACTAGTAAACTGAACCGCAGGTGCCCTTTCACTTCTCCATCCATCTGAGGACTGAAAACTGATCTGCAGAATGAAAAAGACAGTAGCTCTGACCACCAAGTTACAAAGAAGGACTGCGCTACCTAGAAATACAGCTCAGATAGTTCTGGGTTTTGTGGGTATTACCACAGCTGAAGTAAATCGCCCAGAAGCACCATGCAATGTGCAGTTCGAAGCATTCTTATGTGAACACTAATAATAAGTAAGCGTACTATTATTTTTTGTATTTATTTATTAGCAGATGCCTTTATCCAGGGCATCTTACAATTTACACATGCAGCATTATAAAACATTACAAAAGTGCATAGTACAATCAATACACAATACAATAAACATACATCCTAGTTCAATGAGGTAACGTGCAGACATTGTACACTTAAGTATGGAGAGATGGTCTCTAGGAAGCTCAGTGCTGCCTGGTCGAGATGAGGAGTAGTCAAGTAGTCGATGAGGAAGGGTCACATTCGGCGTATGTTGCTCAAGAAGAATCTGCAGGTGCGTGTCAGTGTGGAGATGTGCTGAGTGTAGGAGAGCGCAGGATCGAGGGTAGCTCCTAGGTTCTTAGTAGAAGAAGAGAGAGTCATAGATTCTAAGGGAATTGAGATGGAGAGATTAGCAGAAGGTGAGGAGGAAGGGGGAAGAGGAGGAGATCAGATTTGGAAAGGTTGAGCTTGAGGTGGTGTGAGTGCATCCAGGAGGAGATAGCAGACAAAGAGGAAGAGATGCAAGAGGGGATGTGGGGGTCAGAAAAGCGAAAAGAAAGGAGGATCTGGGCAACCTCAGCATAGAAATTGTATTAGAAATCATGGGATGCCCAGAGAGTGGGAGTGGGAGTTTTTAACCATCACTCCACTCAGTTCTATAAGTGCAGAGCTGTGTTGGAGGGTTAGGTAGTGCATTTGTTTAGCATCTTTCTCGTTCTTCAGAAACGGCCAGGAGAGATAAGGATCTTTTGGAACAAGGCAAACTGGGCTCCAATGAGGTGCAACGAAGTGAATTGTGTGTGAAACCTGAACTGACATACTGTATAGAAACACTTGAGTTTCAAGGACCAAAATTATACTTTGCAATCACAGTCAAGGACGTTCAAATTTAAAAATCAGGCTGCATGTGTCAATCTGAAAAACGACACCCTTACGAAGTGGTTAAGGAAGGTTAGTGCCCTGAGTTAAATTGAAGAAAGAGCAAAGAAAGAGGCAGTAGATTTGCGCAGTGTGAGCGGGGTCCAGGCAGAAGGATCGAAAAGCAACTTTGGCATCCAGAGCATGGGTGTTGCCCTCGCCGAAATGACCAATGCCTTCTTACAGTTGACAGGAGGAGAAGTGAAAACAGCCTTGTGTTCGAATGCAACTTCCTCAGAAGTCTTGCAAAATTCCCTGCAAAGAGCTGGACTGCGAAAATCTGCTCAGCTTGCTTTTGCGTGGGGGCCACCGTTAGCTCAGATCTCTCATCATTCACAGAAAGATCCTACCCATATCCAATGCCTTCATGCCCTATTTAATGCCCTCTATTCCAACTATCCTACTGATGGAATCTGTGCTTAAGGATTCAATATCTTACGCAGTGGAGCCACAATACACTCGGCGGCAGAGTTTTCAAATAAGGGAGAGGATCAACTAATGAGTATTTGTACAAACTGGCATTATGGGAGACAAATCCAGTCAAATTATTCAAATGAACTTCACAATGCTACATGAAGTCATTAGAGTGCAGATTAACTATTGGCTAATCGTACTTTCAGTTTGGAAGTATTCAATAGTCCTTAGAAAACAAAACAAAAGGTGCAAAACATACTGATCTTTTGAAATGACACATCAGTAATTACACGGTCAGACAACTTTACTGGTTGTACAATTTTCATCTTGTGGAAACAGCAATTTGATATAGATATTCCCTTTTCAGCTGACCTGCAGCAGAGAAATTGCTCCTGCATTTATTACGTTTCTTCAGAAAAGCATGTAGTTTGCAATGATTTACTTCCAAGGGAATATTAGCACAAACAAATGCATGTAAAAAACTAAAAATACATAGATATAACTTTCTTTGCCCTATGTTTTCACTGGAAGAAGTTTCAAGTGTAGACTAAAGATAAATTACAAGCCATGCAAAACAAATTATACCCATCGGTGAACAGAATACCAGGTCTATATTGTAGCGTGTGATGGCTTAATTAAACGCTTTTTGATCTCAATGTTTTTGAATCCATGTTTAGTATAAATGGTAATTGAATAAATTACCTCATCATAATTTGTTTTTATTTTTCAAATAAGTCAAAGTGCAATTTGTTAATTTCTTATAGGAGAATTCAATTGCCATAAATGGGGAGGCTGACGGGACATCTAGGGACTGGACTGGACAATTGGGGAAATACAAAAAAAAAGAAGAAAATGCAGGGTCCTAGTCATAGGAAATGATTCTGTGAGCCCAAGGGCAATATTAAAGATTTCAATTTTTAGGTCAAAATGGACTGTTTTAGTTCTTGTCCCAGTGCTTTGGGTAAACCAGTGTGTGTGTAATCTGATGTACATGTCGACCTATTTTTAACAGGAAATATAAACAGTGTTTGGCCTCAGTTTCCTGTGTTTGGCTCTTAGGGAGGTAATTAAGTATATGTCTAAGGATGTTCATGTTTTTTTTAGTGTTTATCTGTTAGTCTACAGCCCATAAATGCTGAAATCAATCATTGCAAAGCCCCTCCATTTGGATCACCACTGGTAAAAGCCCCTCCTGAAAGTACAGGCTGACCCTATAATTGAAACTCTAATGTTAGCAGTTTCTGGGGAGCCTGGATTCCAGTAAAATATATTTTGTTTAATAACAATAAATCAATTTGCATTTAGTATAGCTTCCCAATAAGCCGTTTCAATGCACTCACGGTCACAGATTTAAGACCAGCAAGGACAGTTTACAATAAAATTCACTGTGACAACAAAAGTAAATCTAGCAATCAGAGACAGAGAAAAACAAAACCTCCCCAAAGGGAAAAGCTCTGTGGGTCGAAGGCCCAATGGTTTGCCTCTACTCCAGACAGTCAGTTAGTGGTAGCAGGACTACAATAAAGTCACCAGGACCATAAATGACACAATGACAACCATGCTGCAGAACTGCAATGGTTTGAAAGGTAATATCCCCTTCAGAGATGTTTGCATTTGTGCCTGATGGAGGTTGGGTACGCAACTGCACACACAGTTACTGAAGGACATATACAAAGCAACACAAATACTTACAGTGTGTACTGCAATTATCAGCCAGCAAAATTAGCCTGTGCAGGATCATACATTTATCAAACTAAGCATGACTCTAATTGAGATATAATTGATATACTACATTAATTACAAATTTCTGTCATTGATTCCAGATCTGGGTGGAGAACTACAGACGGGGCTGTTGCCTATATGTGCTGTGTTATAGCTCACTGGGCCCACGATCGCCCATGAGGTGGAGGCCTACAATTGGACTGGGTATAGTGGGCTGGAATGTGCCATGGCTTCCTCAGCTTGTGCGAGATCAGGACCATCTCCGACCTCAGAGTTATCACTCTTTATGACACCACAAACGTGTGCAGCACAACTCTAAATCAGTATAAAACAAACTTTCAACACAAGGACAGCCACAGGTGGAAACTGGAGTTAGCAGATACCTGACCCTCCTCTGTCTCTCACACTCGGGGACACACAGGGAGAGCATGTATACATTTTGAGTCTGTCAGCAGATGGAGTTTACATTGTTCTCGCCCAAGAGCCCTGAAAACTAAACAAAACAAAACCAAATATTTAAGAAGGTTTACTTGACATGCTGCTGCAACTAGACAGGGAGGTCAGCACCACGGGGACAGGAGAACAAAGTTCTCTGTCAGACAGGTTAGAACTAAAGCGTAATTGCACATTTTTATAAAATGAAAAATACAAAATTCATGATCCAATTGCAATGGATTTAAATTGAGGCAAAGATTCCTTAGAACTGGACAGTGGGCAAGTAAGGGTTTGACTTCTTCAAAGCAAAGGAAATATTTTATGAAATGCTGATTAACATTTATTTGGTTGCTGGGAAGACCAATCCACTGCATTTTGACCATTTTGGGACTGACTGAAATGACCCTAAAATACAACTTTGGTGTCATTTATGGTATCATGACATCAAAACGTTTCTGTTCTGTCCCACTTTGACTGTGGTCTTCTTACACATTTTACTCCTTTCATTCTGCTACCCCATGCTTTAACCATGCTAACACTATATTAGGCTACACTACAGCTTAATAACACTATAAGGGTAACCCAGCTCAGGTGCAAAAAGCCTTTTCTATGATGACTCATTGCACAATGATTGTCTAAGTGGAGAGAAATCAGGATTATTAAAGCACAGGCGAACCTAACCGCATCTTCAAATAAAGACATTTGGCATCAGACCCAGGAACAGAACGCGCCAAGCAAGCCCTGCGGAAACGGACATATCTATTGGCCATAATTCACCATAAAAAAATAAAAATGAAAAGAAACAGAAGTTAGTGCGTCTGCTTTACCACGTAGATATCAGCTTTTAACTGCAGCTGCTGACCTAGCATTGCGCCACGCACTAGTGTAACTGTACAGTTTCCACCCAGACCTACAGTACTGTGCTGTGCTCTGCACGTCCACCAACAGTACAAGGTATGTATTCATCTCACACTGACATGGTAGCATAACAAGCTGGTGCCAAATGTGCCAACAGTATGACGACACGTGTGTCACTCTTTGTCCATACAAAGATGTTTGCCCTATTTATGTTATTTCTAGTGGATAGTTAACAGTTAACCCATTTGGGAAGATGGAATCTCCAAAATCTGCTCCAAAATGAGACTGCTTTTTCCTCTGTTACCCTAGCATTCATCTTCAGTTGGGTATGGTGATGGTACACGTAAGGAATGCGTGTGCCCGCCCGTCCAAATGTGTTAAAATTTGCCTTTTAAAAGGATGACGAATAATTGGACGTAGTATTTGTGTCATACGTTATAATGATTAAAACCATAGAACGTGCTTAGTTTGTTCGGGAACATTTATTCAGGCTGTGGAGTAATGAATGCAAATCCTAGCTGCCAGCTCTTTTGCCAGGTAAGGGATTAACATACGTTGTAAAAACCTTTACCTCATCAAAAATCTCTACAGTGAACTATCTATGCTTGGATTTCTGTGCAGCCAGGGGCTTAGAGACACAGAGACATGGGAAACATTGAAAACAAGTACAGAAATAGAGAGAAGACTAGAGAACATGGCACTTACGGCATTGAAAACAGTACAAGGAAAATAAAACGGGTCTCTGAGGTCAGCATTAGGAGAGGTGGGCCGGCTTCAGAATTCATGTTCTCTGTGATCTTTTTATCTTGAAAAAACAATGCACTTCTGGCTCAGTGAATAAGAAACTGACTTCTGTCTCAGCCTGCAATATTCAAAGCTCAGCTGTCATATTTATTAACAATTCTCTACCACAGAGCGGTGTTTGGCACCAAACTTGCAGCAACAGTCTGGCCTTTAATAGCAGAGCTGTTAACTTCATTTCCTTTGGGGTTCTTTTTTCCCCTTATCTGTTCCTCACAACCCCCAGGCTAGCATAACGTATAACGTGGCTGCTTATTTTGTTTAACTGCCTAACCTAGTTCTTTGTCCGAGTTCAGTTATTTTTCAGGTCCCTTGAATGGGGGAGAGATTTTAAATGACCCACAACAAGAAATTACAACAATCAATAAATAACCAAACAAATGGAAGGAATATTTTAGATTTTTATATATAAATCAGGTGCACATGCTGTAGCTGGTATGTTCTGCTGTGTAAGTGGCTGCGTTTCCCAGTTCTATGCAACTCAGTGTATTGGCAGGACAAAATTACTTGTGTGGCCAAAACACTTTAAATTATGGAAAATACCATGACACAGTAGCACACACAGATTCAAAATTAATAAAACACACACACTGCCTCTTTACCCTCCCACTCCCATAAATCCCTATACACCCTCCCTACACTATCCTTCTATATATGAGACCAATCTGCTTATATATGTGTGTGTGTGTGTGTGTGCGAGAGAGTGGGGGGTTAGAATGCTCCATTTAAAAATGCTAAAAATCTTTATAACTTCCCTCATAACCCCTCCACCCCCTTAGCGAACTCTCTTTGCCCCGGTGCTCCAATAGCATGCCAATTATGCGGCGAATCGCCACCAGGCACAATAGCAGTGAATTTCCTTTCTGTTTTGTTTGGAGATCTGTAATCCATGTGTCCAAGGATATCAGTGCACCGACGCGTTCCTTATTCAGATCTCTGGTTTTCTAGACACGTCCCATTCCAGCCATACGGAGAGCAGGCTGGCAACAGAAACCTGTCTAAAGTATCTTACAGTGAGATCATAACAAATGATCATATGGCATTTATTTACATTTTATCATCATTAATTATTAGTAGTAAACTTACTTACAACCAACCAGAGAAAGACACAGTAATGATAATAGCAGCAGGACTCCAATTCATTTTATTGACAAGGAAAACCCAGGTTACAGGTGGATTGTTACTGGCACAATCTAGTTAAAATACCATTCCCGGTTACAACTCCTCATCACTGCCCCATAATCCAGACTGCTGCTACAGTTGTAGTCCTTATGCACCACTGATCAACTCCTGGCCCTAACTGACTGCCTGGGGGGTGGGGAGGGGCACCAGGCCATCGAGGTATTTTTCTCCTGGGGAGATTTTTTTGTTTCTCTCTTGTCTGTGGCTGAAGGTTTTGTTGACTTTTATGGTCAGAGTGACCATCAAGTAACAGTCCTTGTTCCTCTGAAATCTGAGAAGGCAAGCGCGCTGTTACAACATATTGTGAGGGGTGCCACACCAAATTAGGCCCATTATAAATAAGTTAACAAAATCCACTGATTGATTGATGCAGTACTGTTCTCCAGCCCTAGTCCTGGCCAGCCCACTGCACAGCTAAATTAATTCATTCTGACATTTTTTTATGCAGGCAGTGTTGTTAGCCACCCTGCACACCCTGTAGCCCCTCAAGGACCTTCGACTCACATAAAAACAAGGCACTGGCCTTTGCTTCATGGATTAACCTAATATGCATTCCCAGTTAGATAGATGCTTTAGGAGGAGAGAGGAGAGAGGAGGGTGATGTCTATATAACCATCTGCATTGGGTTCTTCACTACTATACTCCCAGTCCCTTCCACTTGTGACAAAGGGCACAGAAACCACAGATATTTGCTTGAATTAAAATAGAGTACAAGGCCTCATTTGTATTCCTTTAAGACTCTTCACTCACTTGCCAATTTTTGATGCCCTGCACTGTATCAACACACCCGTACAGCAGCTCTAGGGAAAAACAGTAACGTGAGCCACCGGCTTTGGGAGGCCGAAAAATACCTTGCATTGTGGGACATGCGATGTGTGGTCTGTGTGTATCAATCCAAGCCCTGTCAGTTAGACAAAGGGTGATTTACCCTTATGTTCTCTCACACCAACTGTAAAGTTACAATATTCTCACATACTGATTAAAGCACATGTACGGCACAGTAAATCCTTTCGCAGCTTGAATGGATTTGGGAAAAAACATAACAAAAAACAATCCCAGAGTGGGGGCTCTGTGGTCTCATCAAGCCAGCACTCTCTGCATGGGGACAATGTTAAACACTTTGTATATTTACTGTGCTGCAGTCTGAACTGGACAATGACAAGGGAAACAGACACAGGAGGATTCCCGAGAACAAGGCTCCAACGAAGCTGAATGAGCAGCAGCTGTGATCAAAGTAATGGACGAGACACAGCTGTAATACTACACACTTGAGACTATGGCGTTGCGATGACTGCATGACAGTCTAATATGGTGAAAATCAAGAGAAATCTTACTTCTTAGAACTGGGTTGATTTGAAGTGTCGCTGTATGTGGTTTATACATACCTTAAGTCAACTGCCAAGTCATCGGCGTCAATGCGAGAATGCAAATAACATTGTGGAATGTAAGCAAGTCCGCATTAACACCCAAACACAAGACACTAAGGCTGAGAAAATCTTTGGACGCTCTGTCGATCTGCAAATTAGACACCGAAAGAAACACCGTTTAAATCCAGCAGGCTTATGTTATTCCGAGATGCGATTGCCAATATGCAGTTTTGTTTTCCAGGGACATTGGAGCTCAATCAGAACATCTCTTGTAGGAAATACTATAATTCCCCTTGTGTTGCTATAGCAAAGTCAAATAACGAATTTTCCCATTCAAAAATGAATCTGAGTTTGCCGTTTTTACAATAAAGATTTTACAATGCCCATGTTTTGTTTAATTGGCATCTCTCCTGCATTGTACTGTACCGTAAGTATGCAGGGTTGTGGCATTATCCTGCACTCCTATTAAAAAAACAAGTGCTTTGGCTTTGTTCGTGCTGCACCGTGGGATGGGAGTATGGTAATTGACAGTTCAGGAATGTAGGCAATGACAATAAAATCAAAGCATTTTTTCTGGAAAGGGTCAAAGGTCACGATACAAGCATGCCACACCCACCTACCAACAAAGAAAAATAAAAAAGGAAAGATGCATCCAAGACCGACTTGAAACTTTAACTCTATTATATATATTATAGATAAAAATGTGTTATGGAAAGAGAAATTGCATCTTACTTAATAACCATAGCAACATGTAGGTATACATTGCTTTGCGTTTACATAGTAATTTACAGGTTCTCTTTTCAGGGTTAGTGCAGTCCTGCATCTTTCCATTTTTACCAGACTGAATCTTTCATTGAGCTAACGAATTACTATATTACGCTTTTTAAATCAAATTCTTCTTTTGTGCTGCTGAAGATTTCAAAAAAGGCCATTCACTTCAGGAAACTTGAAATGTCTGTGTAGAAAGTTCTAATTAAGAAATTTTGTCTGCTTAATTAAGGGCTGAATTAGGTAACCCGGTTCACATCGTAAAATAACAGAAGAAGCCACAACACACAGACCTGAAAACAGCTACCAAAGTCACGCGACGTGGGGAAGCCTTTCAGGGTGGCACAGGCTTCAGTTGCTGAATGCTTCGGCAATGGCCGACAGAACACGTCTGCTTCCCCCGCTGCACTCCGAGCACTGCAAAGGTTTCTCTGGCACCGTTGACCAGAGAGCGTGCTTGCTTAACATGTTAAAAGACTAGCACAAACACAGGAGATCCAGAAAGACTGAATATACCAAGAGGTGAAGAGGATAGGACAACTAGCAAGAAGGAAGGTATAAGCCAGTCCTTTGAAGGAGCGCGTATTAAGCCGAACTAGCGTTTCAGTTCTTAGGTGCAACTGGAGTTTTAAAGATGAATAGACAGTCTCTATTCGGCATGTGTAAATATTAAAAGATTTTACCTATTTCAAGACTTCTTTGGACACATGCTCAGGGGGATCACATAAACAGCCCCTTTGTGTCTCGAACGTCGGCTGCGTAGAAGGAGGAAACCAGGGTTCCCTTCAGAAGAGACACACAGCTCTTTCATTGAAGTAGATTCAGATTTGGCTTTCACATGAAACACGCTTTTTAAAAGAGATTTCTGTCACATATCTCGCTGACTGCATAGACACTGACACACACAGAGTCAAGCTCAGAACTGAATTTTCCATCATCGCTGCTAAAGCAACCCCAGAATAAATGACTCCATCAGAATACTGTTTCTCTCTCTCTCTCTCAATACAGCATGCACAGATACAGCTGAAAGAAACAACCCCTTCAGTCTACAAAGTCATTGAGAGGTGTTGAGTGCAGGTCCTCTAATTAAACTGCATTCTGGGAGGTTCCACACTTGATCATAGTCCAGGAATTGTGTATTCGATTGAAGTGAAAGTAATGAGTGAACAGACGTCCACGGCAATCGTGCAATAGGGGTGTTGATCAGCAGTGAAGCAGCTAAAGTATTCTGGCTACTATGTGGAATACTATTTCCTGTGCAACAATTTAGCGAGGTGATGATGGGTATTTTACCGGAAGGCATGCTTCCCAGACCTAACAGAATCAAGCAAAATGTTTCCAAACAAAGAGCTTCACATTTTTTAAGCCTCTAAAAATTAGTAACAAACAGCCTACAGCCAAGCATTTTATGATCATATCAACAACAACAAAAATCCCTCAAAGTCTTTGAAGAGTCAACATATTTGTTATTTACGACACTTCTGTGGTGTTAATAACTACTACCAACACAACTTTGTCTCCATTAATGATGCGTTCCTTGAAGCTGGTGTAACAGGTTGGTTCTTGATTTGAGTCAAACAGAAAGGAGCCTAAATACAAAGCTTACAAACAGGCTTCTTTAACTTTGAACCCAATTTAGCAACAACAAGCTTTCTGTATTGGACATAGAACAAAATGGATAATGAAAAGAGATCAAAATGAACTATTTCAATTCATTACTTATATTTTGTTTTGTGCACAGACAGTGCAATGATGTTGTGTCCATATCTAAATGCCTATTACACTACATCCCAAACTATAAAGGCGTTTATCGCACCGCAAATTATGGAAAAGGTAAAACAATATGACGTCACTGGAAACACAAACAATCTGAAGTTAGCTCTGAACAAATGGGTCTACAATACGATTCCTGCAAGGATTACAATATAGCTAGGCTACACCAGATGGCTTTTTGCATTGTTTTCCTTCTACGGGCCGATTATGAAACTATTTTAGGATGCATTTTTTCATAAATATACTGATTAAAACAACAGATTTGTTTCCATTTGTTAGATGATGGAAACTTTAACTGAATACTGCAGCTGTAGAGTAATTCCCTTAATAGCACAAACCAAAAAGACGCATTTAATGTATACAGTAAGTGAAGTACGGTTACAGTAATCACCGCCTGCAATGGAAAACTAATGTTCCGGTTTCAACTACAAGCCTGCATTTGAGGCTTTCTTGCAGATACGTGATACGGTATAGTCCGATTTGAATCCCGCGTTGAGATGCCAGGTAAATCATGGCTCGTTTGGCATTTTTGGAGCCCGACTGTGATGAAACATAACTCGTTTCACACAATATTACTATTATTAATAACACAACGTGTATAGTCGTGCTGCTGTTCATATGCCCTCCCTTAGGATCCATGCACAGCGCGGTCACCGTCTGAAGAAGAGGGGGCGTCGGAGACTGAGCGACCGGTTTTGGACAAGTCTCTCCCTCTCTTTAACAGAAAACTGAAACGAGTGACGCAGGCTGTTACATAGGACGAGATCACCCCCGTTAGCATTAGTCCCGTTCGTGCTGTAGCGCAGATCTGCACATCTGAACCAATGGCGTGCCAAGAAA
Organism: Amia ocellicauda; assembly: GCF_036373705.1. Lineage (NCBI taxonomy): Eukaryota > Metazoa > Chordata > Actinopteri > Amiiformes > Amiidae > Amia > Amia ocellicauda. Next base: position 4,456,078 of record NC_089856.1, read on the forward strand.
AGTGCAGAACTGCGGACATATGCGCTACAGTTACCATTGCCTCACATCAAATGCCCCCGATTGCCCCACCTTGATCCTTGTCATGAGAGCTCGTTCATTTCGCTCGGTGACATTATTCTGAGATACCGATGTGGCACATGTGCAATATTGTATCTACAGCGAGACAAGGATCTACTGCCTGCGCCGGCATGTAGCTGCATTCCGACGGTACATACAGATCCCAGTACATCCCGGTACAAATCAACTCCCATCCCAATGGCATTGGCGTGTTATTTCAGGGGAGGTTCGAGTGATGCACTGGGACAGTTCCTGCACTTACCATATCGCAATGCGGTCCTTCGGGAAGTTAAGGCGATCTATAGTCCCGAGGAAGTAGGGGAGGGAGTGCGCCGAGTTGCGGCAGATCAGAGCGATCAATACCCGGGGAGCGAGCAGCGGGGACTCGGGGCTCCAGCGCTCCTCCGGGAAGTATCCACGGGCCGGCCCGGGGATCAGAAGCGACAGCGCGGTGGACAGAAGCAAGTTGAACCGGAGCATGGCAGGCGAGGACCGGAGGGGAGGATGCCGGCAGGGGAACACACCACAGACGGAGAAAAAGGAAAACGAACTGGGAAGGGAAAAAAAAGAGCCAGGCGATTTACTGACAACCGACAGAAATACAACGCCGCAGAGCTCCTCGGCGTTAAAGGGAAAGGCGTTTCTTAAAGGGGAAGAGAAGAGTCTGCGAGATTAAGCGCTCAGAAACGGACTGATTTGACCGACTTGGGTTACAGTTACCAAGAAACGCTTTTGTGGAAATATAATTCAGTGCCGATGGATGGACTGCTGCTGGTTCTGTGGATTTCATTCCGGGCCCCCCTATAGCGCAGATGCAGTAACGCAAGGAAAAGGATCAAAAAAGAACTGCAGGACTCATACGTGCTGACATTCCCGTGCCGTACCCCTTTAAGGGGTGAGTAAGCCCTCCCACCCCCACCCGCGACACGATGCAATGAGAACCACATGGGAACGACTGCGGAGGCTCCCATTCCCTCCCACCCCTTTAAGAGGAGCCAGGTGCGGAATGCTCGGTCGAACTGGAATGTGCCAGAATGTTCTGTGGGCGGGACGGCGGCCTGCGATTGGAGGAGCGGGGGTCCAAAGGAAAGCCGACGGGGCGGAGCTATTAAAGAGACAGGCCAAGACAGGGCAGTGGGACTTGTAATGCAATTTCAAATGAACACATGAATTTCTATGCTCATGTGAATGGGCATTTACTAACAAAGTAAGAGGTCTAATTCTATAATATTAATAGCAAGAAGTCTTACATGGTGTATTAAGGTTGGTTACAATTTTGTTTCACCCTCAGTCAACAAAATATGTGGTTTCTATCCTGACTAATACCCTGGTCCCTGCTGATGAGACACCCCCATAACCTGATGCTGCCCCACCATGCCTCACAGCAGAGGCGGTGTTCTTGGGTGATGCACGGTGTTGGGTTTGCTTTCCTCGCACCACAGCCTGCAGCCCGTACAAAGTTTCCATTGGCCTCTTGGTAGCCTCTCTGATCAGTCTCTTTCTTGCTTGATTATCCAGTTTGGAGGGACAGCCCAATCTAGGCAAGGTCTTGGTGGTGCCATATGCCTTCCACTTCTTAATAATTGCCTTGACTGTGTTCCAAGTCTCCAAATTATATATATATATATATATATATATATATATATATATATATATATATATATATATATATATATATATTATATTCCTACACATCCCCTAATCTGTGCCTTTCGATAACTTTGTCCAGAGTTCTCCTGAAAGCTCCTTAGTGCTCATGGATGTGTCTTGGCTGTGAAATGCACTGCCCAGCAGAGGGAATCTACAGGAACTGCTAACTTATTCCTGAAATCATGGGAATCATTGCAATTTAACACAGATGGAGGCCTTTTAACCGGGTGTGTGATTTTGAAGGCCAATATTTACAGCTGAGCCAATTTAGGATTGTTATTATGGGGGGGGGGCACTTATCCAATCAAGCTATTCAGTTTTTATTAATTTTCTAAAAGTTTCTAGACACCTTTTTTTCCGCTTGGAGGTTGTGGGGTCAGATATGTAGTTAGATGAAAACAATAAAGATACGATTTTACTGCATTTTAATTCCAGGCTTTAAGGCAACAAAGTAAAATACTGTTTTATTCAAGTATTTTATATTACAAACGTAAAAACAATTACAAAAATCTTTTGATTATTTTTTTAAAATCCAATTCTAAAAAACATTTCTAAAATCATTAAAATACTAAATAAATCATATTCAAACAGTGTAAAATGAAGTCAATATTAATTAAGTGCATTACATTAAAACATTAATGCAAAAGGCAACAAAGGGTAAACGTTTTGAAAGGGGGTGTAGACTTTCTATAGGCACTATTTATATTGATTATTTATGAAGTTCCCACGCTCTAGAAGTTGAGGGGTGCAACTGTTTCATGAAAGGAAATAGCTGGAAGATGTAGTTTAAATGCAACATCATCCTCAAATCAACACATTCATTAATTTACACATACACAAATGCACACGTACAATTGTGGCATTTAATTTCCCATGATTTAACCGTCTATTCAGATTCCATAATATATTCATGGTTGTGGTGCCGGGAAATATTAATCCCATGATGTCATTTCCCGAGCTAGACTAAATGAAAACCTCTCAGGCGTGAATCACATCTCGCCAGGAGACAGAAAACCAGATACTCGTATTCAAAAAATAAAGAGACTCAACATCCACAGCTGGAATCGTCTCATCTGGACGTCATATTGGCTGTTCTACCAAAATCTGTTCCGAAACATGGTGATGGCAGGGTTGACTAAAGAGCCCGACAACTTCAACAGCTGTTTTCACCATCAACAGAAAAACGCGGATCTTGCGCCGCCTTGTGGTAAATAACTCAATTGCCATTCACTCGGAAGGACATTAATAAAGGTACATTAGTTTTAGGGACTTACCTGCAGGACATGCTGAATTTGCAGTAATGTACTTGATAATTTTACCGGGTATTTGTAGTAATCTTGAACATCCGCTCTTGTCCTCTCCGGTTTTCCATTTGTGACGCAGTGGTTGCTTTTTATATTATTATTATTATTATTATTATTATTAAGTGAATCATCATAACACTGCATTATAATACACACACACATATATATTACAGAGATTAAGAAAGACCTGGAAGAAGTCCATGTTAAAGATGTGAGGATGAAAGAAGATTTGCCAGAGTGACCTGGTAAGGAGACGCTGTACATGAAGTAGGGACATCTTAGGGAGACCTTCATCCAGCAGTGTATCAATAGAGGCAAATAATGTCGATGATATTGATGATATAATTTGTTTTTATTAATTTCTGCACAAGAGAAAGTAAACAATAGCAGATTTGTGAGAGCGTTAGCTGCAGGTGCTCGCTTTCAGAAGAGTATTCTTTTGGGCCGCATAAAGATATTATCCTAGAATACAAACCAAAGTGAAATACACAGACAAAGCCTCAATAAAACAACGATCCCACTAGTAATACTAATGATAACAATAATGGTTAAAGTAATGCTGTTAATTAGTAAATAACTCTTGGAACTCACTATCTGAATTTACAATGATGACCTCTAATCTGTACTACAGGCTACAATGAGTGAGTGTTCAGTGCAAGCGAATATATATACATCTGTGCAGTAGCGTGCAGAGAACAGTTTAGAGTAGGGGCACAGTTAGGAAATTAGGGCAGTTCCTGACAGTCCAGAGGGGGGGTTACACAACCTGTACACATCACTGCATATAGGGACCTACTGTAGAGAAAATAAAATAAGAAAAACAATATGCACAAGTGAACAACATTATTTCAAATACACATGAGCAATTATCTAATCTATGACTATAAGAATTAACATTCTTCTGCAAACAGATGATTTTTAATGACTACCATTTGATTGGGTATTTTTCCCATACAAAGTTGCAAGTTGTCAAATATGGGAACGTTTTGCTGATCTGTCAGTCCTGTTAGTTCAGGAGGACGGGGCATCACCGGAAGGTGTTCACAGGAGCTGCCTTTGTGAGAAACTAGTTCCAGTTTTCTCCAGCACCAACCAGGCAAATATAATCCCCGTCCGGTCTACTCTCATGGCCGGCAGGCGTGCCGACCGGCCCCACCTTCGGAACAAAACTCATTCCATCTCCGTTGTGCCCGCATTTGCACTGTCCTGCGTCCATCTTCACTCCACACTCTTGGGCTGGAGCTTTATGGTGTCCGTCCACAGCACTTCCCTCCGTGGCGATCCACACGTTCTCGTAGGAGCCGGTGCTGGGCGTCATGGTGCCGGAGCCCGATAGCTGGCTTCCCAATGGATCCCAGGAGCCTGGTGGCCACCCCCCGTCTATGTTGCCAGCATCCTTCAGAACTGCAATGCCAAAGAAGAGCAAAATCAGTCTGTGGATTAACGTGGTTATAAATTATGAATTATGATACCTTTTACAGAGCAACTGATCTCTGTTCTTTATTATAACCTCAGATCTCTTCAGATTACCATTTCATAGTTTGTTTCTTTCTTCTTCAGGCATCTAAAAGCTATAAAACATATAGTAGGGCCTTCATTGTAATGTAATCTATCAGAAACCCAATAAGATCTGCACATTATAATTATGTAATAGCAAGGAGCCTACTGTACTCCACCAAATGAGTTGTAGTTTTGGAGCCTGACAAACCCCTCAATTTTTGCAGTTGGTGTTTGGGGGACATCCCTTTCATGTGTGCTGTTTTGCCTTCGTTGACACTCAAATGGCATTGAGAGACAGAACTCTTACCGCCATTAATCTCTCGCACCAGTGCCTCCTTCACCACCCCCTGGTAGATGTTGTCAATGTGGAGGAGGTTGTTGTAGTCGGAGAACACCATCTGCTCATATTTGGTCAGGTCCTGCTAAAAGAGTGGACTTAGAACAGAAGCAAATGTAGAAATGGACAGCACCCACTTGATGCTGACCACAAATAAAACACGCACACGCATTTCTAAATCTTGCACTCAAGCAGTGCTTTAATCAAGAAGGGTACCCGTGCGTGGATCCCTAATGCTGCCCAGAAGAGGCTGCCACTCTGCTCACCAGCTTGTATCTGGGCACCAGCTCTTTCAGGAGCACCGGCAGGACGATTTCCAGGAGGGTGTTATGTGCCAGCTGTGTCTGAACCACTGTCAGGTCATGATCCAGCTGCTGTAGATTGAAAACAGAGGCGGTTCATTTAATTCATAGGCTGTTCTTTGTTTTTTTTAATACGCAAGGAAACCCATCTGTAGTTTGTGCAAAAACTGGAGCCCATTTTTACACTGGAGCAAAAACAGAACAGCACTATTCACATAATGTAGTCCTCGCACAAGTTACCACCACTGCAAGCTGCATCCAGACACAAAATCACTACTAAATCCAGCACAAGCACATGCATTCATACAGTGTGGAAAACTGGCTTCATGATATAAACCACGTCTTTTTTGTGTGGTACAAATGTATACAAATGTTAAAATGGCACATACATACGCAGAGAACATGGTCACATATGACATAATTGTGACATGTACAGCCTGACTATTCCCAGTTCCGCCACCAGAGGCCGTCCAAATCTTACCTTCTTCAGTCTCCACTCCCTGATCTCTGCTTCCAATAATTCTATCAGTCAGTCATCTTTCCAGTTTCAACAATTACCTTTCTCAACTTTTTCATGATCCCTTGCTCATTAGGTCTTGTATTTATTCTCCATTGTCACACTCTCTCGATGCGAAGTCTTGTTTGCCTCATTGCAGCAACTCTAATCCTTTTTCCAAGTGTTCCATGGTTTCCCTGTGTATTCAACCTTAGCTTTCTCTTGTTATTATGCCTTCTGGGTGTCCTACTTTGTCTTGTTCATTCGATCAACTGACCTCCTGAATATGACTCCACTACGCCTCTTGCCTAGCCCTATTTTACCATGCACCAGATTCCTGACCCCCAGTCAGTTTTCTGACTTGTTACATCCTGTGTTTGGATCCTCTTTTCTCCTGTCATTTGTGACACTGTTCAGCAGGTTGTTCACTAGGCGATCAATTTACCTTAAGAACACGGTTGTGCACATTCTGCAGGGCCCGGTTGAATTGAGCTGGGCTTAGCCGGTAGTTGAACTGCAGGGACAGCAGACGCCGGAACGTAAACACGGCACTGTCCAGCAGCTGGAAAAAGACCCAATTGGCAGTCAATTAATATGGCATTGACATTGCATTCAAGCAAGATACAGCCTAATAGAGTTTATACATTATTTTGCGACAATGGCATTAGGTTAATAACACATGCCAATTAAACATATTGTTGAATGTGTTACGTACATAGAATTAAAACGTGAATTATATTATACTTGCTAAGTTTACAATATTGTGTTAATAAATGTCCGAATACAAATATTTTTGACATGTAACGTATATAGCCTTGTTGTAGTATAATCTGTATCTTGTTTTTTTTATACAGCTGCTAGTTGTTAACTATATTAAATATATTAACTATAACTATTGTGTTCAAAAACATCTGAAGGGTTTTCTTTATTGATTGTCTTTAGTGTGTGTGATGGTATTATAGCAATCATAACTTGTTGACTCAAAACAGATTCCAGCTGTGAAACAAGTGTGTGTGTTTTCAGTCACCCACCTGTTGAATTGAGTTCTGGGCCTGGAGCATAAGCGACCTACTGCTCTCAATCCTCCAGCTTTCCTGCAACCCTGCCTGCCTGCCTGCCATCTTTTCCAACAGGGCGAGGCAGTCCGTCGCCCGGGCCGAGCCTCTGCTGAGCATATTCAGTGGGCTTATCAGCTAGAGAGAAACGGAAAAAATAAATTGTCCTTCAGCAGTTTTCCCAAACCAGCTTTGTGGAGACACTGTCCTTTCTGGTTTTCATGCCAAAAACGGTCTGAACTTATCTATAACAATGTACAAAGTTACCATTGCATTTATGAATATAAACTTAAGTCAACTTAAGTTATATTCACAAAAAAAAGTAACTTTCCTAAGCTTTGTGGGGTGCTTTAGTTTGTTTCATTTTGACATAAAATGCCACTGATCAACTTGATGAGGGCTGTTCTTCACTTTATACCCTGACTAGCCCCACCTCCTGCAGCGATTGGCCGGTGCAACCAGCTCTGATAATGTCATCGCAGGCATCCAGGAATAGCTGTCTGGCGCCGGTCAATCCTGCATGGAGGGGTGGGGCCAACTCCTGGAAGGTGGTGCTCAGAAGTGGAACGGCCAAGCGTGCTACACATTGATCTATCTCTCCAGACACATCCTCTGCAAGAGAGAGAAAAACACACAAGCACACAAATGGATTTGTTTACCTACTTTAATATCCAAAGTAAGACTACTTTCGGCTAAACAATTCATAATTTGTCCTAAAGCTGGTCTCCAACGTCAGCTATACTATTGTAGGCTGTTATGACCTGCCAAGTGCTCTTATCCAACCTCTGCCCATGACTGGTTCTTTATCTTTACCCTCCACTTGTGATTAGCCCTTTATTTCAACCCAGGTCCCTATGATTGGCTATTTAGGTCATCCCCTTACCCATGATTGGCTATTAATATCAAACCATACACAAGATTGTCTCCTTCAAGCCAGCCCTGCCCTATGATTGGCTCTTTAGCTCAACCCCCCTGCCCTATGATTGGCTCTTTAGCTCAACCCCCCTGCCCTATGATTGGCTCTTTAGCTCAACCCCCCTGCCCTGTGATTGGCTGTGCACCTGCAATCCTGTGTGCGATGTTGTCCTGCAGGGCAATGATCTGATCCAGGTCTGAGCGAATCTGTCGTTCCAGCAGAGGACGCTGCTGAGCAATCTCCTCCCTGAGGGAACCTAGTTCCGCCAACACCTGAGCTAAGACCAGACTATACACCTGTGACACCATCTAGGGGGGAGAGAGAGAGAAAGAGAGAGGGAGAGAGATCAACACTGCCATCGATTCATTCTCTCAGTGGAGGTAGATCAATCAAAACACACTAAGAATCCTAGAAGTACTAGGAGCAAATAGGATTTTACAGTGCTTTCGACTTGAAGGTTGGAAGAAACTAATCAAGAGAGGGTTTTTTCTCACCTGTGTCCAGCCATATCTCTTCCTGACCTTTGACTGAATCAGCCTGGGGAAGAGCTGCTCATACAACGCAGGCAAGATGTCCTCCATAATAACGTTGGACAGCACCTGGCAGAAGGTGGGGAAAAGACACTGTGCATGGTTTCTGGGAGGTATATCGACAAAGTCACATTTGTTACAAGCCCATGAAAAAGCAACTGGATCTTTATGCAACATGAAACTCAATGCACTTCTTCTATGTTTGAGTTAGGAAATTTTTTTGGTGCTTTAAAGAAGGGACATATCAGAATTGGCCATCCTGCTCACCTCCTCTTCTGACCCCATCATCAGGACCCCAGTGGTGTAGCTGCCCCTTTCCTGCCTGTAAAATCGGACAGCCTCCACAAATGCCCGGGTTTCAAAGTTCTCCTTCCTCTGTAGCACTGAAAGAATTAATTACAGGTGTGATTTAACTGTCAGGGGCAGTATTGTATTATTATTATTATTATTATTATTATTATTATTATTATTATTATTATTATTATTATTATTATATTGTATTTCCCTCAACACCTATGACAACCACAGTCTAATGCACCTCCACTGTTCCCCACCAGAGGTCGCCATCGCCCTCTCCATACCAGTCATCTCTCCCAGTTTCAATCGGTCACTCATTCAATCTGACAACAGCACTCTGATTATCTGCTCCTCCCACCAGCCTTTATAACCCCCTCCCTGACTCTCACTCACTTTGAAGTTTTGTCAATTCTTACTACATCTCCAAGCAGTCTCCTTGTGCCTTGTTATATCTTTGTATCCTCGACCTCCTGCTTTACCTCTTGACCACAACCTTGGACTTCCCATTTGCCTGATCGCCCGACCCTTGCCTGTGACCAGACCATGTCTTGCCTTGCCTTTGTTCGCCCTGTCTCGCCGGTATCACGGTATGATTTTGATCAGACAATCATGTTAACAGAGAAGAAACTATTTTCTATTCAGTTTTCCCCATCTATTAGTTTAAAAATAAGTGAAATAGAAATCTGGATATACTGGATATACCTTCACTTTAAGCTGTAATGCAAACCAATTCTTATATTTTTAGAGCCTTAAGAAATAAATCTATTTTTTAAATTACTTTTCAGTTAACATATTTGCAATAATCACCCAATGACAAACAAGTCAATCTGTATTTGTGAGGATGACGTTCCTAGGATACGGGGCTCTTTATTTTAGGCATCGGCCTTTCTTGTCACCTGTGCTGTGGTGAAGTATGGCGCTCTGCAGAACGCGGAGCCACTCTCTCTGCCCTTCCGCAGATCTGGCACACAAACACAGGGGTGCACGATATGGGTGGTGGAGAAAGAGCGGGAAGTCTGTTGGGCACGGGCCGAAGGGTGACCTTCCGTTCCAGCTTCCTAGAAGAAGACAGATCCCTTCTTTGAAATCTTGTGCTCTAACAATACATAATTGAGTTACCAAGCAGAATGCATGGCTGCCTTGGTCAGAATTCAAACAAGATCGGTTACATTCATGCAGTTTATTACTTTTATTTTGGATAGAATATTTCATAATCAAAATCACAGTAAATACAGATCTTAATAATAGCCAATCTTTTCAGCTTAATCATGCCAGTGTTTCCTGATAATTTAAGGCATAGCTACTTAACTTTAACATTTTGCATGGCTCACCAACCCCTCCTGCCCCCCCCCACCCACACAGTCTCCCCTTGTATAAACTAGAAAAACATAACTTTCACTGAGAAACCTCAGCTGGTCTTGATGCACAGATATATTTGATTTTGTTAGAAATTCCTTTATTATGTTTGTTTTTCTGACATGTGAGTTTTTCATGTGGCCAGATCTCAAGCCAAAACCCAGCCGATGCCACAATCTGAAGCACTAATTGAGCAGTAGTGAGTAGAATATCCGTAGATTCTCGACATGTTTTTTTGTTGGTTTAATGCCGATCAGTACCTGGGATGTGCTGACATGCGATGTCCAGTAGGTGGCAGTGTTCCTCTACAGAAGTGCAGATCTGGCAGGCAGTCAGGATTAGAATACTTTTGCACTCCCAGCCCTTCTGATACACCTAGATGACACACAGCATCTGAATTATGCCAGCATTTGGCACAATACAAAACAACACACACACACTCATCTCTCTTGCCAGTTATCAACCCAGTTAGGCCCCCCACTAGGTGGAATGAGCCAAGGAGCTGCTGCAGAGGCAGTGTTTGTGGTGGAGGAGGGATGCAGAACAAGGAATGCTGGCAAAGTGTGTTTGTCAGACATGAAAATTGGGTTGTCCTACTCCTGAACTTCATGAGGGGTAGACATAATTTAATGACAAACAAAAGGTCGAGACTGAAAAAGGACTGCAATATCTGATTGACTTCCAGTAATGAATAATAATAATAATAATAATAATAATAATAATAATAATAATAATAATAATATGGATTTCCTACCTCTTTGGAGTCTCGACTCTCCACTGCAAAGTCTTTTGTGACTGATAGGTGGCGCTGTCTCCATTTGTCATCCTGGTATTGCAGCAAGGTCCCCTCCACAACTACCTCCTTGCCTGGTAATGCATCCTTGGATTCAGGAGGAGACAGACAGACAAACACAGATCTCTGAAATTGTCTCCATTGTCTCCAGAGAGAGAGCATTGGCCTTAAGTCCTATCAGGAAAATAATGACCGGCACTGGAGGGAGATGGAAAAGCAGAAGAAGGAAGGAAGCAAAGAGACAGAAAGGGAAGAAAAAGATGATCTGTACATCTACATCTGAAGCAATTCTGGGCAAAGCTCAGCTTAACTTTAATCTCAGTGCACTTCCCAGCATTTATCCTTGGGCATTTGAATCAGATCTATAGAACTGGACTGGACATAGAAAATAATCTGATGGAATCCAAAGGTGAAAGGCTGGTATAGGCCAGACCAGAGTCATGCACTACCTACAACTCTTATATCTTGTTCCTGCAAAATGGAGTTTGAGATTTGTACTTTGATCTGACAGTGTGTGGCTGTGGGCTTAGGGACGGATGACGGAGTGGAGGTCTTACTGGCTGCTGCAGTAGTCTGGTTCCCTGGCTCTCCCTCTGTTCCACTTCATCTCGAACTCTCTCCAGGAGACTGGCGGCAAACTGCCTTCGATAGTGAGCAGCAAACTCCTTCAACACGGCCTCAACATGACCTAGAACCAAACGGGCACAGACAGTCTAGCAGAACTATCCAAAAGAGTAATGCAGCATTTAAAAGAATTCCCTGAAACGAATATTCAGATTTGAATGTCAAGGCAGTTGCTGTAGAAAAAAATGTGTATTTCCAGTTCTCTGTATTTGAATGTCACTGTGCTGTATTTGTATCAATGGGATGATTTGTCAGCTGCAGAATTTAAAGTAGGTTGTTAATGTTAGATTGCTCTATAATGGCAAACAATGTGCGAATAGAAGCTAATTAAGTGGTGGTACAAAGCAGTTTTTCAGATTATAGTTAAATCGATTGAATACACATTTGTCTGTGTTGGAGTATTTGTACATTCTACATAATAATAATAATAATAATAATAATAATAATAATAATAATAATAATAATAATACAAGATGTCAGAAGAAATTATGTGGCAAGTTTCCATTCACTACAGCTCAAGTACAAACGTATCTTTGTTTTTTGCTTTTAATAATAATAATAATAATAATAATAATAATAATAATAATCATAATAATAATAATAATAATAATAATAATAATAATAATAATAATAATAATAATAACATTAAATGTCAAAGAAACAATCTGGAAATTATGTTGCAAGTTTCCATTCTCTCCACAGCTGTTGGGCGTCCTGCGTTGGACAGAGAATGATGTCACCCAACTGCCAAACAACAGCACTGCATTGTGGGCTAGACAGCAATAAACTCTGACATTTGCCCCCATTTGGGGGACAGAAAGGAGTTACCATAGACCTTAAAGGGGAAAACAGGCTGAACTGTCCGAGGCTTCAGAGGAATTGATTGTTCCTCTCTGGGGAGGAGGAAAGATGGCACTAGACCAAGTGATTTCTTTCCATTTCTTTCTATTTTTGTAACCGTCCAGCACGGGTAGGAGAAAAAACAAAAACAAAAAAGTGACACCATTTCGTCCCCGTCTTAAGCTTCTCTCTGTGACTCTGGTTGTGACTTGTTTCCAGCCCATAAAAGTTTCAGGGTTGAATTAATAAAACTTTGTCCAACTCAGTGTAACACCCCTTTTTAATAAGATGGAAACACCCAAATGTTACAAAACAATAATAACAAGTATTTTTTATTTGCTTTGGTTGTCATATATAAGCACTAAGACTGTTCTCAACACTGGTCCAGGGTGACTTATAATTGTTACAACATATCACATTATTTTTACATTTGTACCCATTTATACAGCTGGGCATTTACTGGGGCAATCTAGGTAAAGTACCTTGCTCAAGGGTACAAGAGCACTGCCCCACCTGGGGACTGAGCCCTAACCACTACTCCACACTGCCTCCCTAACACACTGCATTACCTTTAGAGATGTGATATGGATCCACAGCAAAAACTTTTCTTTACAACTGCATCATCATAATTATTATAATAACACCACTTTCCTAAGTTATACGTCCTATCCTGACCTCCCTATCCAGCTCATTTCCTGAGTTGTTGCTGCTGAAAACGCAAAGCCTTGTTGAGTAAACAAAGGTCTCAGTCCAGTGTCCCTTAGAGACAGCTATCTTGCCTAGAGATCACAAATACCACCAAATGACTGCATTTTTGAACTCTGAAATATGTGCTAGCCTTTTTATTTAACCCTTCTGTATGACACACTGACCCCTCTGAAAGTGAGGGGTTAAAGGGCATAGATCCTTTTTGTGTGTGTGGGGGGGGCAGTTTCATCTGTCACTGCCTTGTCATCTGCCTTGTTGGGCCACCACCCCATCGGTGTTTCCACTCTGAAAACAATAATACTGTACTTGGCCAGCCTTACAATACAATGCTTGTGATTTCAAATAGGATTATGTTATGATCTTGACTTTTCTCTGCTATTCAGTGACTGTCCTGTACCCTGTCTCTGTGAACAGTGAACACTGCTCCTCCACTGAAGAGCTTCTTCCAAAATACACAGCACTGTGAACATCCTTCAGCTCACACAAAGAGCAAATATGTCCTGTATGTTTTTGGGCATAATCAAAGCGTAATCTATTACCAAAATAAACATGACTTAATTCCAGTAGGCATTTCTGTTTCCCTGCCCTATTCTGTAAGATCACCATTGGTGTGTTGCAAAGCTATGCTTTTGACCGCACAAGCAATCCAAGATTGGGTTATTTCTTGTGGTATAATAGGACCAGACATCCTGTAGAACAGTCCTTGGATGTGCATTAGTAGGAGCCTTTTTCATCTTCCATATAATCCAAGACATACTGTTTGTTGACAAATGTTTAAAACAATTTTGTTTTAAGAAAGAAACAAAGAAAACATCTCTGAAATTGCCTTATAAATGACTGGTGAGTAGAAGGTTGTACACAAACACAATGCAACCAAAGCCCACCTTACCTGCTAGATGCTTTCTCTGTCTGGCATCTAAATGTCCCGACTGTAGTATTCCCATTTCTCTGGATAAAAGCCTTAGATTATCACCAAAACAAACCAAAAACAAAACTTTTGAGCACAATCACATACTATCAGCTCTCCAAGCAATCCGCAAAGCTCCTCTGAAGATTTTGGTTAGTCTTGCTTGCAGAAATCCATCTGTCTCCAGATCTCAAGTGTGTAACTTGTCATTGACTTCGGTCACTTTGCTTTATGTCCTGCTCTTGTCCCCGTGGTTGTGATAGCATCAGAATCTGACTGAGATTCCACTCATTCTGTCCAGATCCCAGGAGGCAACCCTGCAGATCACTCTCAAGGCTGGTACATTGCTTTGGCTCTACTTGCCCCGCTCACAAAAGTCTTGAGATTTCCAAAGTTCTCTGTCCTCCTTATTCGCTTTCCCTCTCTCTCTCTATGTGTATCATTCGTGACCAAGGCAAACCAACTGTTCGGGAGTAGTTTCTCATTTTGGATTTCTCCCTATCATCTCTGACCTTGGATCTCTGCTTTTAGTCACTTTTTCTTGCTCTCTTGCTTGCTCACTTTCTCACTCTCTCTCTCTCTGTCTCTCTCCAATCCCTCCCACCTTTCTCCCTCTACAACTCCTTCTGTTTATGCTACTGTGGCTAGAGTCTTATTATTTTCTAGCTCTCAGTCGCTGGCCCCTCCCATCTCTCTCTCTCATTTTCTTTCCTCCCTTTCACACCCCCCCACCCCCTCCATTTGGACTCCATAATTATTTGCTCTGTGCTTTCCAAATACTCGTCTGTTTTCATATCTTACACTCCTCCATTTTCGGTCCACTTTCAATAATGTTTTTCTACACTACAGACCTGTCATTCTCTCTCTCTTTTGTATCTCCACATACTACTACTACTGTACAGTTTTCACATCCACCTTAGTCGAGTCACCTTAGTTCGAGTCCGAGTCCCCATGGTCCTTGATTCTTTATACTAAAGTTGAATTTAACCAGATTACAAATTCTAAAGCTTAGCTGGTCTGTTTTTACATTTCTCTTCATTGTTTATTCATGTTTCTTAACATTATCAACATTAAATAAAATAAACTCTGTAGGAAACCATTTCCACTGTCGATTTTCCTAATGATATACTTAACATTAGTTAATAAAAGTTATATAAAGTACATTTTCTATACAAACACAACATTTTTGCATGTTGTATATTATTATACAATTATACAAAATTATATATCACATTGTATTTTAGTGCTTGATAACCCTGTAAGCCTTGGACAGCCAAATAATAAATAAAAACAGTGAACATTTTTCTTCAATTAACCCCTGTTGGCCCTCTTGGTACACTTTAAAAATATTAGCTGAGATCAGAGGCCACTTGCAGGTCTGGGGGAATATGTGAAAGATGCCTGTTGTTCTCAGCTTTTCTTCAATCTTTCTCCGGCAAACATTGCATTCAGCACTTGAATTTAACAACGCTGCACTTGTCAAGTCATAATCTATAACCAGAGGAAGAGCAGCTGCTATTGATATCACTGTAAGTTACCCTAATACAGGGAGTGCCAAGTGTGCCAATGATAAATTAGGGATTTAAAATTGTATACAGTTTCAAAAGTTTAGAAAACAATATTTATATTTATTTATTGTTGTAATTAAATTATTTTGCAAACATGCCAACAAAACTAACAGTGATCCATAATACAAGATGTGTATAGACAGTATTTTTTGGGGCATTTTGGGCAATGAGAATTTTTAGTCCTCATTCAAATAAGATCAATCAGTCTTAATTGTATATGGCAGAACACCTTTCCAAAGCATGTCACAACCTAAAGAATTAAGTGCATCATACAATTAATACATAATTTGAATGATGCAGTATTGCTAATGCAGTAAAATGTATGGATTACATTTCATCACTCATCAAACCCACTGGTCCGTTGCCCTCCAGAGAACGTCAGAGCAGAGGTCTCCAACCCTGGTCCGGGATCTTCTGCTTCTTCCATTCCAGCTGGATTATTAGTTACTAACACATACCCACAGTAGGCCTGCTTTGGTTCAAAACTACTCAGTCTGTCCTGATTGACGACACCTGCACAACCCAACAGCTGGGCCGCTCAAGACTAGGGTGGGAGGCCAAAGATTTCGAGATGCCTGTGGGGAAAAAGCAAGGACAGATGTGGGACCCCTCTGTGGGGTTTCTTAAAATGTGGGGTGATGCCCCTTTAAGAATAAAAAACTGCAAGGTCTCCATTTGACAGAACCCTGGCCTCCACCCTTCCCCAAAAGAAACCGTTTATGCCGGTAGAACAAGCTATGAGGGGAAACAGTTCATGCAACTGTTCTGGACCAGTGGAGCACAACGCAGTAGTCTCAGTTCAAACCTACAGGTTTAAAAGGGGAAAACAAAAGGGGCTCCCCCAGACACTTTCAACTCCAAAAGTGTTATCAGTACCTGGATGAAAGGGAGATGGTATTTTGGTATAGCTAAAATAAGACATTTAATTGATGTATCTACCATCTACGCTACCGGTCAAAAGTTTTAGAACACCTAAATTTTTCCAGTTTTTAATTGCAATGTACTCAGTTTAATGTCTCAATGTACTCTGAAATTAAAGCATAGAACTAATTAACAATTGGAGATAAAAATAAATAATGGAATAGTTTTGTTTAACAAAATTGAATCCCCTAAACTGACAAACCCCTTTGGCACCAAATCAGTGCACTTCTCTTTAATCCCATGTGTACTCTTCACTGTACTGTCACTGTGTTATTTGCCAAGTGTTTGGTATCCAATGACAGATGAGACTCTCAGCTTTCTAACGATGTGAAGCATTCTCTGATGTGAAAAATGTGTTTTTTATACCCACTCAATCTGAGTAGGAATACAAAATCTCAAAAATATTGACTATTATGACATTCTGGAGCCAGACAGTCAATATAGATCAAAACAAGACCATCCATGTTTTGGTAGAAGCAACACACACCCATAGAGAGCTCAAAATGTCAAGATGGAAAACTGTCTACAGTGTACTAATACACAATGATTTTACATAATAGGATCTGAACTTCTCTGTTTGATAGAACATCAAATAATATATACTGGATAAATCGGTAGGTTGTTCAGAACAAAACAAGCCATTTGCAAACACATCTGATCGAAACTGAGTGATCTGACTGTCTGAATGAGACCCCCCTGGAACAGACTGCACGTTTACCCCCCTGGGCTCTGAATGACGGCGGGTGACACACAAACTGTCAATCGGATGTGTTTGAGAATGAAACGCCCTGGTAGCCAAGAGAATCAGCTTTCAAACAATGTGTGCATTGTAGGAATACAGCATAACTTCTATGCACAGGAGCTGCGTGTAACACTGCCAAATAATACTTAAGAGGGTGTAGGAACGCAGCATAAACCTCTGAAATGCACATTATTACAACTTAACTTTTTTTTTTTTAACTTCTGTCAGTTTACCACTTACCTTTTGTTCCATTTCAGGTTATTCACTGGACTTGAACTGCTTACATTTCAATAAAAACTGGAAAAATTGGTGTGTTTTTGCTATTTCTTTATTATTCGCATTAAGTTATTTAGCAGCCTTATCACAGGTGGCTTGTGCATTTAAACAAACACTAACATACAATTTTCTAGATAATATTACAAGGTTAACAACATCACCACAACACAGGAGAATCCAGAACGCCCTAGAGGTGCCATCTACATGTGTGTCTGACCAAGTGTCTGAGAGCACTGGTAGATATTTACATAACTTGTGTTTGTTCTATATAACAAGTAAATGAAAAAATAACAACAGAAGCCAGATTTCAGTCAGATTTATGTCTTGGCATTTCAAAGATTACTTAGGTGATCTAAAATCACTGCAGTAAAGAGCACAGTGGCTCTTTAAAATAGAGGCAGATGTTATTCCCCCCCAACAAATCAGGCTGCAGATTATTCAGACTTGTTGGTTAACTTTTCCTTTTATGAAAATAATTGGTGTTGGGCCCTCAAGAGTTTATTCTCCGCTATGTTTGGGGGAAATACAGACTCCAGTAAGATCTGACTTTGTCTGCCGACTCTGGACAGAACAGTACAGTACTGGGTGTCAATAAGTAAAGCTGTGTATACTAAATAGAGAGCAGAGCTTTTTCTCGTCTCTGAAAACACTTTCCTCTTTAATGCATGCATTACCTAACTCCAGCACTAGTTGCGAGATGGTTAATAACACAACACAAGGGGAGACTGGTCTGTTCCTAATGCCTAATGGTTTATCTGTTGTACTACATGTATACACTGACATGTACATGAGGTATACTTTGTTTCTGCATCCTGGGGCAATTCCTTTGTGAAGGGGTGGTAGATTCAAAACATATTGGTTGATCGGTGGACAAAAAGCTAAGAAAACTAACGACTTCAGCATTTTATATACAGCTCTGGAAAATAATTAAGAGACCAATGTAAATTTTTCTTCAATCAGCATCTCTACATGTATGGCAGCCATTCCATTCCATTCATATTTGTATTTGGAATTTGGGAGAAATGTCAGTAGTTTATAGAATAAAACAAAAATGTTCATTTCACCCAAACACATACCTTAACATAGTAAAACCAGAGTGGTCTCTTAATGTTTTACAGAGCTGTATGTAAACAAGATTTGGGCAAAAGTACCAGGCTTTTGCATACCAATTGTAGCCAAAATGGGAGAAACAAAGACAGAGTGAACTGTAGAGAGAGAGAGATTTTTGAAACAGCTGGAGCAAGAAACAGAAAGAAAACAGCAGATGTGTGTGTGTAAGAGAGAGAAAGAGGGGAGAGGAGCACATAGGAAATAAAGCATGTAGGCCCATAAGCTTATTCCTTATTCTTAAATAAATACTGCCAAAAATGTAAGGATTTTCAGTCCTCAGAGGCAAAATTACAGAGAAAAGGGGGTGAAAGATCATAGTGGCTGAGTGAGAGAGAGAGTAAGCAGGTGGGGGGCTGTCAAAAGAGGAAAAGAAAGCTAAATGAAACAGGGAATGGAAAAAAAAGACAAGAGGAAAGCAAAAGGTGGAAAAAGAGGAAGGAATAAAAAGACAAAACCGAGAAATATTTTGAGAAGTGTAATTAGGGGACAGTCAGTTGAAGAAGACCTTTAATTCAACCCACACCCCCATCACACAGCTGTGCAGCGCCCGAATCTGCGGTGCTGGAGAGGGCAAGTGTCACAAGAAAATGACACAAACAAACTACAAAACAATTCTGTCGGGGGGAACAAACAAACAAAACTAAAAAATCTGAAACCAACCAATTTGTTTGGGGGGACGGGACTGGGTGGTCTTGAGAAACCACAATAGAAGAAAAGGTCTAGGTCTCCCACCCCGGTCCCAGAGAGCCGACAGCCCACCTCAGTGTTGTAGTTCATGTTTAAATCAGCTCTTTTTACAGACTGGGAACACATTAGTTACTGGTCATTCGCGCCATAGATGCTGCTTGTTCAATTCAATCATCTCTGGTTCTTGGGACTGAATGAGTACTTAGTTCTTGCTTCCAAATCTCTCAATAACGGCCTTCACAAACACACTATATGCCCAATGAATAATTTTTAGCCTTGAGGACAGAGATGTAAAAAGTGAGTAATGACAGCTATGGGATTAGGGTCTCTTCTGGTCTTGTTTGCTACTTGGGTTTTTGCGCACACTGCTCACACATGGGCCTGTACACCGTAACTGAAGAGGAAGGGTCTGGGAGACTCTGCAGAGGACGCCCAGCTCTGACTATCTGACCGTACGCTCACAAACAAAATGTGCTTCCTGTTTTTTTGGCTCAGCTGTTCTCACATCCTTTGTTACGGCAGCTGTCAATCACTTGGGCTTACACCAATTCTTTGACACAAGTCTTTGTTCTATTCACAGCTTTTCTAAGTTTACACCCTTAAAAAAAAAAAAGAAACCAAATGCCTCTAACTAAAGTTGCTCTCGAACTCAGACTCAATCCAACTCTGGACTGCTAGGGTCTTACACTTTTCTTTCACTGTTAAAGGGCATCTAACATCCAACACATGTTCCTAGATCACTTTTATAAGGAGACCCCATTCAACAACTCATGGATAATTTATGTAGTGGAGCTGGGATTAAATGCTGATTAGTGTGTACACACATTTGTATTTTAACACAAATTTATTTTAATTGTGTCCCCTGCGGTAGGGAAGTGTATTTTTTTTCTGGGGGATGAAGGATCCTGTTTCAGAGAAGCACTCAAGCTGGGGGCAGCAGAGCAATGGAGTCTGCATTGCAGGTGTGTTTGCATTAGGAGTCTCGTTGATGTAACAGCACATGGGCTCCACCTAGTGGCAGGTCAGAGCACTGCTCCGGCAGACGGCCTCTCCACACTCCGGGTCAGGGAGGCAGCTGCCGCCTCATCCACGAACCACAGCAGCTCCCCGGGAGACGGTCTGACGCGAGCGGCGGGCATCGCCGGGCCTTCGCCTCCCTCGAGGACATGCTGCAAGAGCCGGGGGGAAGAGGAGCAGGAATCAGAAACGACCAGTCAGGTCAGGCTCTCTCAATCCCCTCTGCTTGTTGGATTTTACGCAAGACCTCAAAGACTCCAACAGTGTGTAACTTGTGATTAGTGTTTCAGGGGTAAGATGTGGAGCAGTAATTCAGTACAGTGTCAGTATTTCTGCTGCCTGCGCAAGGTGGATTAGAAAACACGGAAATATGTAGGAGGCAGGAACACAGACAGGTGACACATTAAAGGAAACCCTGAATACATGAGTGGTGGAACATAACGAATGCAGATGCCTCCAAACAGTTGTACTGCATGATTCAATTAAGTCGAGAACTACACAGAGTGGGATATTATAGTAGGGTTGCAGTGCATAAACCCCTCATTACAAAGACAAATGCACGTTTGAGAGTCCAGTGATGTAAAAACCATAGGCACTGGTCTACAGAGATATGGAAAAAAGTGATATGCTCAGATGAGTCATCCTTCACCATATTCTCGACAAGTGTGCGAGTGCAAGTGTGGGACACCAAGAGAACGGTACAGGCCTGACTGCTTGACCCCTAAAGTGAGGGGGTCCGGAGGCTGTTATGCTGTGGGGGGCATTTTCCTGGCATGGTTTGGGTCCACTTGTCCCCTTAGAGGGAAGGGCCACTGCGTGATCACCTTTATCTTATGGAGAAACATTTCTATCCTGATGGGAGTGGTCTCTTCCAGGATGATTATGCCCCCATCCACAGGGCACGAGGGCTCACTGAACGGTTTGACGAGTATGAAAATGAAGTGAATCATATGCTGTGGCCTTCACAGTCACCAGATCTCAACCCAATTGAACACCTATGGGAGATTCTGGACTGACGTGTTAGACAGCGCTCTCTACCACCATCATCACCAAATGAGGGAATATCTTTTGGAAGAATGGTGTTCATCCCTCCAGTAGAGTCCAGAGACTCATAGAATCTGTGCCAAGAGCACTGAAGCTGTTCTGGCAGATCATGGTGGCCAACACCTCACTGAGACCTTATGTTAGTTTTTCCTTTAATTTGTTACCCGTCTGTATATAGTCTAATCTTAACCAGTCAGTTGCCTCAGAGGAACCACAGAGGTCACAAGATCATTGCATTTAAACCAAATTCCTGGTTCGGGAGAGTGCAGTACAGTTCATTAGATGATCCAAGAGTCTTTCTACTGTATTTCTATTGTTTCTACTGTATTATTTGATTTTGTGCTTTTCTAGATGAAAAACGCTGTACAAATTCATTATCATTATTTATAAGTGACTTTTAAATCACTGACACTCTCAGAACTGCAAAGAGCAAGTTAAACTGTTTCTACTAAGGCCATAACACACTGAATTAGGTAATCAAGTTCTCAGGGCAGAACAAAAAACATGACGACTCTACAGCCCTCTGGGACACAGATCTGGGACGCACTGACTGACGAGCTCTCTGATTAAACCTTACCTTGAGCACAGGTGCTTTGCTGCCCCCTGTTGACACAAAAGCGATACAGCGGGCAGAGTTGAGGACCGGCAGGGTGAGGGTGACTCTCTGAGGGGGGGGCTTGGGGGAGTCACTTATAGGGGCCACAGTGAGCTGCTTTTCCTGAGAAAGAATGGAAGAGGGGAGATTGTCAAGGCTTTTGCTGTTGAGCTACACTGCTGGCTTTCCAAGTGTTTTTTAACTCATATTTGTGGTCCAGAAAGTGTGCTTCTCTCTTACCTCCAGGAGAGGGTGCTCTGGGAACAGGGAGCATGTGTGTCCATCGGGGCCCATGCCCAGCAGCAGCAGATCAAAGGCCGGAATCTCTTCATTGGGGAACGCCTGCAGAGAAGGGTACAACCAATCACAGCAAGGCATGGTGAGAAAGAAACCAATCGACTCCTCTCTCACATGGAGGGGTTACTTGTGGTGATTGCCCTGTCCCGAAGTCTGATTTACTTATTCAGTTATAATTTTGAATCCCATTTAAAATCTTAAATCTAATCAGGAAGCCAAGGAAGAATAATTATTGTAAGTGTATTTGGCAGATGCTTTATTCCAAACCGATGTACATAAATGCCCATGTAGGTAGATTCTAGGTAAAAAAAAAACTAATGGATAAAATAAAAACAGTACTGGTTTGTTTACCTCACTCAGTTTGTGGGCGTAGTCTTTTGCTGCTTCATCCACGGTCAAGGCGGGATCGATGGCCAGCACTTGCGTCTCAGGGATGTTGATTTTGGAGAGCAGTTGACTCTGAAACACACACAGCTCAGTCAGAGCCGCGGCTTGTATCGGACAGCAGGGATCTCCAACTCAGATCCTGGAGGAGCTTCCAGTCTTTGTTCCAACTGGGGTTCTCAATGACTTATTATGCAGTTCTTTTGGCAGTATTTTACAGTTTATGGCTTATCTACCGATCCAGATCTGGTAATACAATTTACAGCCCATTGAGAAGTATTTATTTCACCCAGTTCAATAGGCTGACAGTGCAATTTGGTTACGGGGGGGAAGGAATGGGTTTGAGGAACACAAGCCAGAAAAAACTGGCTTTCAGTCCTAACTAACTATAGAGATACAGGTTTGAGTATTGATACCCTCTGTGTTATTAACCTTCCAATGAGCAGGAAGTAAACATTACAGTTTGTCAAACAATATGAATGAAACACAATGAATAAGGAAATAAACTTGGTCCAGAATCTTAATAAACAACAAGATTTCCTTTAGCATTTCTTGAGTTTAAGGACACTGTACAAAGCACTTAATTCACATTAAAGTTATTACAATAGTTAAGTGGAAGAATGGGTGTATGTCTTCCTGACGCTATCATGTAATTGGGTACTACTAGACACTAATGCAGTGCAGACTTTAAGCAGTTTTACATTACACACTATAATGTAGCCTATATATGATCTCCTTGCCTTATACAGTCCATAGGTGCTTTCTGGGTCTTCAAAGGAGACCAGTCTTTCATCGCAGAAGCCCACCAACCACTTGCTGCAGTCCAGGCTGGGAAGAGTGGGCAGGTGCTGGGACAGCATGGAGACCAGACTGCCGCCGGACAGACCCAGCGAGAAGCGGCCGCGACTGGAGGCCAAAGCCAGCTTCGCCCTCGCAGAGATGAAGCGAGCCAGAGAGGGGCCCAGCTCCTCGGAGGACGGGAAGACGAGAACCCGGCAACTGGTACTGCTCATGTCTGAGAAAGAGAGAGAGAGAGAGAATAACAAGACTGAAGTACATAGCAGACTATCTGTAACTCTGAAGTGATGTTATAACAGATCAACACACTGTCCATAATATTATTATCAATCATGCATTTCTTGGTTGTCTTGAATTCCGAATGTTTCAATAGCACCTCTGCCAGCTACTGCTCATCTATTGCTTCCTTATGTAAGGGCAATACTTCAATCATTGTAACTTGATTTACATGATCAAGGTAATTGTGTTCCCAGTATTTTTCATACTGTACTGAACAGGTAAACTGGTGCATAGTTTGGTTTATAAAAATCAATAAAAAAGTGAAATTCATAGCTTGGCAATTAGTTGCTTAATTGGGAAATCACAACTTCCCTTTCTGTCCTGTACTTGTTGACTGTGTAGTTACCTTCAGTGCTGCATGCACACCGTAACAACGTGTCAAAAAACGTAAAGTAAGTCAAAATACTAAACACAATTAATACTGTGCTCACTAAAATATTAGGGGGCGTCGCTAAACTTCCCAACATGATTTGAAAACAATCATATTTCAGACACAGCGAACATAGATTTTTTTATTTGTTGGCTACTTCTAGTACAAGGTGTCGCAATCAAGCAGATTACTTCCTCACATAATAATAAGATTAATAATAAATAATAACAACAATACATATGTTACTCTCATCACTCTAATGTAATATCCTTCATTTTCAGTAACACTTTTGTATCATAAAAAATAAAGCACGATAGTATATTGCAATTTCTGTGTAATCAAAGAAAGACCCGAACGACCTGTGCAGATACTTAATTGCTCACCCGTCATCTCATCAACATCTCCAACACAACTTACTGTAAATTCAGCTGCTGAAATAGGTTTAAGAATCACCAAAGCTTTACCTCAAACCGACGTATTTGAACCCGTTTCCTCAATGTGACGAAATCTTCCTTTATTTCTGCTCGCACTTCATTCCCCGTGAGCCGCGACCGGCGACCCTCCCCGTTTGCGTCAGTTCCTCCTGCCGCGCCGCCAGCCAGCCAATCCGAACACAGATCCCACGGCGACGACCCGCCCCCAGAGGCAGAACACCGCCTGCACGGTGTAGCGTTGCATTCTGGGATTTGTAGTCTTCACCTCGGTTCAATTGCGTGATTCCACCAGCAGGCTGCGCTGTTTGATCTGTCGGTGTTGTTCAAAAATGCCCAAGTTACCTTCAGCGTTGGGTCTAAGAAAAAGTATTTACTAACTTCCACAACCTTTGGCTGAACTGTTATAGAATGTAACAAGCTGGAACCAGAATCAGACAGCTTAAGGATGTCAAATAAATGTCAATATCAAGATAATCCTTTTTTATATAGTTACCTTTGACAGCTTTTACTCTCAGTACTATTAATTGCATGTCATTAATGAAAAACAAAACACCCCCCACCAGGATATTTCTAAAATATGAATTTGCTCAAGATTAATCGCAGTGGTTCGAATTAGAATAGATCTGCACATTTGATTTAGATTTGGTGTGAAGCCCTACATCCTACACTTGCTAAAGCCTTACAATACAGAATAGGGCCCTCTATACTATCTTCCAAAAATCTTACAAGTATGTCTTTGGGCTTTGTGTGTGGGTAGTCCACCTGAAATTAAAGCTTGTGTATGGAATCAAGCTCTCTGTGGACAATAACGTGGTCTTCTTTCTCTGGCTCGAAGAACAGAGCCCTACTGTCAGTGACTCTCAAGGCGCAGTTGTACCGGTTACAATTCTGTGGCAGTCACTATGCATAATAAATACAACTTCTGCTTAACGACCAGTTCCACAGTTAATATGAATACATATATTGTGCACAGCTCTACTAAATGACCTTTCCTGTGTCCTGAATACATTTGCACATTGTGTGTAGGGGCTTCGTCTTGGAGAAACACAGGCAGGAAAACAGGAGAAGGAAGAATAAAACCTGAAAATAAAAAGCTGATGTACTTTAAGATTACCTGCAGAATAATTCATCACTCATATTGGCGGCACAAGCACAGCTGTGAGTGTGGGCTGATGTTAGAGGTGATGTGCTCAATTCTCCAGGCCACACAAGACAGTGATTAATGGTCCAAAGTTGGAAAAGAAAAGCTGATTCTCCAACTTTCACGCTTGCCTCTGCAATCTGATGAGTCCCAGCTAAAATGACTCAGCACTTTCTTCCATTAGAAAATCAGGAGCAATCATGTGACTGGGCCTATCAGAGCTGATTGGTTGCCTAAAACTCACCTTA
Source organism: Amia ocellicauda (assembly GCF_036373705.1). NCBI lineage: Eukaryota > Metazoa > Chordata > Actinopteri > Amiiformes > Amiidae > Amia > Amia ocellicauda. The sequence goes on from NC_089856.1 coordinate 4,481,661, forward strand.
CCCCTCTTAAGAAACACATTTCAATGAAACAAAACAAAAAGTCCAGTCCCCTTCCACTTTTCCTCATTAATCCCTTTCATTTGCATCGTTAATTCTGGGGTGATGGAAGCACCCAGTTCCTCTCGATTCAACGCTTAAAGCTAGTGAAAACCAGTTGGCTTGATGGCTAAAACGGCCACAACACCAACGACCAAAGCATCACGGATTGCCAAACTTGTTAATGCAATTCATGCACGTCTGAATGCAATTAGTCCAGCCTCTTCAAAGTTGTGCGTTTCTTGTTTCCTCTTGCTTTGGTTTAAAGAAGCCGGATGTTTTAACATAGAAGAACAGGTCTCAATCCAAAATGTTTGTAGTGCCTCCTTAAATAATGCATTTAAACACTGCCTGTATATACATGGTCTTCAACCAAAGGACACATGATAAAACCACTTAATGTAACTAGTATTTTCAGAACAATATCCATCCATGATATTTAAAACTGACCTGATGCATTTCCCACACACAAAAAGCCAAAACAGTTTAACAAAATTCTAAAGTTTTATTAATGAGAATGGATTTTCTTTGACCTAAAAAAAGAAAATATCTTTGTAAGTGAACACCCATTGTTTAATATTTGTAAAGAGCATGAAACATATTCTTCATGGTCTACATATTATCTGAACCTTCCTCACCAGTAACAAGTTAAACCTCTCTCCACCTTAATGGAAAAAAGCAACAAAAAACATAACAGGAATCATAATCCACTAATATCTAGATCAGGCCCAATTAATATATTTTTAATGAATCTTAATTGTTCAGTAATGTTGGAAGGGAGAAGACATGTATAATTAGCAGCATAGGGAATTTAGTCACAAGAACAAACAAAAGGCAAAATACTTTCTTGTTTTTCAAGGCACTTCATGGTTTGTACTTTGTGTGGAGTAACATGCAAATGTATTTCAATACCTGCACAGCTGTCATTTTAACCATAAAGGTAGGTTTGAAATGTATATGTATTTTCTACAGATCACATTTGAAACCTCAAGTGTGTTGGGTCATTAAAATAAAACCATGAACTAAAATAGACAAGTAGAAGAAGTGAGGCTGAAAAATGCCAACTATTTAGTGGAGATGAGCAGCATTTCATTTGAACATTTTAAGGGAATTGCATTTGCTGCATATTAACTTCTGCAATAAAACAAAACCATTTGCAATTGATTTTGTGCCAAACTGAAAATTCTGCACAATCACAGACTGTAATAAAAAATTACATAAATGTAAGTTCATTAACAAGAGGGGTTATAAAATAAAAATAAATAAACATTCAAAGTCCCAGGATAGAAGTATTAACTAGCTAGCCTTCAGCTTGCCCTGGGCTGAAACTTGGATCCACAAATGTTTATCCAAAGATTAAAAAAATAATAATTATACAAAAATAGACAATGACAGTTATCAAATACTTAGTAAAGTTATTTCTTTGTCTGGGCAAAGACTCAGGAAACAAGCACTTATTTTCTTATGTACAGTGCGTTGTGTCTTCAAACAGCTTTTCCAACTCTTCCGTGTGCTGGCATGGAAAATAACAGCAGGGAGGCATAAAGCTCGGAGGTTTAATTCTGTGGAAAAGTCTGTAATTCTCTCTCAGGCTGAAGAGACTGTGGGGCGGGCCGGAATGGGCGGTACAATGTAAAAGGACTTGTCAAATACTCGACACTCCCTAGGGTTCTTAAAGACCACAAACAAAGAAATAAAAACTCCAGCTGACCTTTCATTAGATATTAGCAAATTATTTCATCTGCCCATTTCAGCAAAGCCAATTGAATTGTACAAAGAACTGTGTTACAGGGAGCTGTCAATGCATTTCATTTTGTACTTAAAGTTAAGACTTGGCCGTCACTTTGTTCTAAAGACGGAGAACTTGTCCATGATTCCCAAAACACGACAGAATCCCTTTAAGTCATTAAGTGTAGAATTAAATCCCAAATGCCACGAGTGTGGCAGTTTTGAAAGCTCCAACCTCAGGACTTCACGTGGTTGGCACCTAAAGTTCATGAAGTTCGTCTAAAAACTCTAGTGCCTTGACATTAAATGGAAATGCTTTATTTTCTAAAACGATCCTATAGAAGATCCCGATTTGAACTATTCTGTGTATGAAAGTATGCAGTGACTAACTTTCACAACCCAAAAAAGACAATAATATAGTTAACATGACATTCAAAAGAAGTACTATGCACATGATTAAGGTGTAGAAATAAAAGAGACTGCAACTTTTCTGTTAAATCCACAAAAATAAGAAGCACTACCGTACTGTTCTCGAGCTGATTTTGTTCGTTAGGCAAGAGTGAGCGCACACGTCCACCTTTCTAAAATAAGGCCAATTATGGATGATTTTAGGCTCATGTGAGGGAGGAAAAAAAAAACGTCTTCATGCTTTTTCTTGTTTTCTTGTTGTTTCTCAGCTTTGGGGCTGTGATTCATCCCAAACGAGGAAGAAAAATAAATACTTAGTCAAAGCCCTTTCTTATCCCATGTTGTGACCACAAATCATGTTGTGCCATATAGAAAAATATGCTGGTTGGCTCATTGAAGGGGGGGCATTCAGTCAGTATTTCCACCCCCCCACCCCCTCCTTTCTTTGTGTATCTGTCTCATAGAGGGACTCTGCCCCCTGTTATGGCACTATACAACTCGTCATCCACAGTCTCGTAACATCCTGCCCGTGAGTTCATAAAGTAGATCCGGTCGGGCGAATGACGAGGATCAAATCCCTCCCTCTGAAGTCTGGTCTTCTGGATTTTGAAGGTGCCTGCGAGAAAGAGAGAGAGAGAGTAGGTAGGTGGTTATTAGTATTGATTTATTATTATTTATTAGGAAAAAAAATCCAACGGGTTTCTGAAAGAACATTAAATCAATTCACTCAATACAGTTGAGAATGATTTAAAAACACACAAATGTTACAATCTTGCACTGCATTTTGTATCCAAGCTGTATTTTGCACTAGAATGTACCTCAATTAGCTGTATTATAGAACATACTCTGGTCTTTCATTAAATGTTTTGGGGAAATATGTATATTTTGTGACATTTGGAAACCACCCAGGATGGTATATACATTATGTGTGCTTTAAATCATTACAACTGACAAATAGGAAGGTATACAGCATTTAATTTAATCAAATAATGCTTATTTTAAATCAGAACAAAACACAGGGTATTAAAATCAAACCTAACAAATATTACTACAATTATCATTATTATTAATAGTTCCCAAACTGGAGTGGAAAGTCTAGCCGTGTTGTGGGCTCTCCTTCACCTGTAGTGTCGACTTGGGGAGAGATTCGCAGGAACACAGGCCTGGCGTAAGGTGGGAGGACTTTCTGGACCTCTCTGTAGAAATGCTCTTGGTTAAACAGGCCATCGCTGTCTGCAATGGCTGCCATTCCAGCCTTGCCTTCCACTCCTGAAACAAACGGCCAACAACAATCAGTCTCAGGAGGCTCAGTCAGTCAGTCAGTCAGTCAGGATGGTCTATGTAAAATCCCAGAAACCCAAGTCCAGCTGATGCCAGTTTCCCTTCCCAGGTCTTCTCTGAAATGAATAAGGCTCAATCGAGTGCTGACATCATCTGATATCACACGATGCTGTTCCACTTGAACCAAACCTCAGCCTCCCAAACCGCACACGTCTGCCCATGGCAAGCCGTTATAACCCTATACCCCTGCGGCGTGTGAGAATGGAGGTACGTTACTCACCTGGAACCGGCACCCCATACACTGCCACGTCTGTCTGGCCCAGGATGGAGCTGAGGGTGCCCTCGACTTCAGTGGTCGAGACGTTCTCCCCTCGCCAGCGGAACGTGTCACCGCTGCGATCCTTGAAGTACATGTAGCCCAGTTCATCCATCACCAGCACGTCGCCTGATGGGGAAACAGTATTGAAACAAGACAAACAAAACCCATGGTTTCTAGTAGCCAATCACATCCCAGAATCTTTTTTTTTTCCCCTCTTCTCTTCCAAGTGTGTTCAACCAAAAGGCTAGGCAGCTTTGTTCCCCACCACCACTACACTACTATTTTCAGTCCCAGACTAGAGCTAGTTTGAATATGAACATAGAAGTTTAGAGTGCGATCATGTGCATGATGGGCATGTTAGGACGTAGCGCATATAAGTGGGTGTATTGGGGCAACTAATGTGAGAGAAAACATTTCAGCCAAAGACTGGTTTTTATACCAGAGAGATAGGCCGAGTCTCCCTTCTTGAAGACGTTGTAGGCGATCTTCTTGGAGGTTGCCGAGTCGTTCGCGTAGCCGTCAAAGCGTCGTAAGGGATCCTGCTGGTTGATCCTTCCCACCAACAGCCCAGGTTCACCTGCAATCAAACACTCGATGTATTGAACTTGTTCAATGAGGACTGGTTGTGTCGCGTGTGGGCTGCTACTTGTAGTAAATTTATAAGGAGGTATGTAGTGATGCTTTTAATTTTACAAGTAACTGAAATGGTATGATAATAAAACACCCTCTATATATCTGTATGAAGCATGTGTTGGCAGATGTGTTACAAGCTTTGGAAGCCTGATGTGTGCTATACATTGCCCTTTCAGAAAAGGCCGGGGAACCTTATATTATGCAGAAGAGTTCTAAACCAATGCAATGGACCTTGACCACTGTTGAATACACATTTCCTATGTACCTATGTAGACTATTTACTGAGTTGTCTAAAATATCTCCATCCTCTCCCCTCTCCTAGGCAAAATGGCATTATTAAATATGCTTTATGTATGATCAAGGCAATAGCTCTGTTAGAGGACTGGATTATTTCGGGTAATTCAGAGCTCAGATGGAACAAAAAATAGATGACGGAGGTTTCCCTGGGGACCTCTGTGCTCGGACGGATCGATGGGCTGACTCTCACCAGGCCGACAACACACACACAGCCCACTCTGGTCTCGGATCAGCTCCATGCTCTCCTCGTTGACCTTGACCAGCCTGATGGGGTAGACGTTGGGCAGGATCCTGCTGTTAAAACCACACGCCCCCACCTGGGCCAAGGACACACGTCCGGGGGAGGAGAGAGGGAGAAAGCTGGAGAAATCACCATTGCAGTGTTCAACGTCGTCAAACTACATTTTTTTATAACTTTTGTATAACATTGCCCTGCATTATATTCCATTGTATTGTATAACACTGGTCTTACCTTGCCGTCCATGTTGGCGATGCTGCAGTTGCACTCGGTGGCGCCGTAGAACTCGCCTACTTGCTTGATTTTGAAGCGCTGGGTGAAGGCCTCCCACACGCTGGGTCTCAGCCCGTTCCCCACGGCCAGCCGGACCCGGTGCCTCCTCTCGGCCTCGCGGCTGGGCTGGTTCAGGAGGTAGCGGCAGATCTCCCCGATGTACTGCACCACCTGCCAGCACAGCCATAAAACACAAGATGTCAGTGCAGAATGCGACTGTGCCCAGCACACCATGCGGCCGGCACCATTCCGATTTCATGGCTTTAAATCCTAACGGCATGTTTATAAACATGGGCTATACGAATATAGATTACTACCTGTTAAACGATGGCGATGAACATTTTAATTATTCAGTAATAAGTATTATATACTTTTCCACCAAATATGTACAAAAATGTCACTCTTGCACTTGTGTTAATAACATCTTAATATCTTATTCAACAGGTGTGTTCAGGTTTCGTTTTATGAGAAGAGAAAACGGTCAAATACGCAAAATTAGTTTAACAATGAAAGCTGATCCAGAAGTCAACCTGGCAAGTTTTGTAAGCTGGGAACTCTTGAATCTCTGTTGGTAAACAATGGTTTAGTCCTAGAGTATTACAACAATCCTGGGAAACATATCAAATGGTTTAGCCCAACCAAATTGCTGAGTGGGTGGAGACAGAGGCTCATGGGATTAAATGGCCCAGGGGGTCTCTGCTGGCATGTCCAATTGCAACATCTATGAGGAATTCAGTTGTAAATCTGCGAGGCCTGAACAAGACCAGATATGTCGGCCTCTTCTTCCTTCTCCTACAAAATATGCCCCTAATTTAATTAAGGGAAAGTTCTGCCTGGAGGCAAACCTGCTGTTTAAACTGTTACTGTGTCTGCTGTTGCTGTCGTTTGCCAGAAAGCCAGGGGGCGCTGGTTTTTAAACTGGTCAGGTGATGCAGAAACCACAAATCCCTGGAGAGCTGCAAGCTGGTCAACTTTTTTCTTCCGTCTTTTAAAATAAAAACTTAAATCTGGGAAGAAAAACAAAAGGAGAATTCAACCTGACCTCAGAAGCAATTTATTTTCTTCAGTTAACACAGACTAGGAAGACCAATACCTGATTAATGTGGCATCTCCAATTATCCCAACTCAGAAGGGACCATTACTGAACTTGGATCACCTCTACGACTCCAAAACGCGTTTTTTAAGTTTCCCCTCACAGCTATTGTATTGTACCAACTGGATGATTTGATACAGCTGGAAATGCAAATTATCCTTTGACCAGCTACTTAAATGTGTCAATTGTGTACCTGTAAATTAAGGTTAAGGCAGTTGCACCAAGTAGCTTAACAGTATGAAGCCAGTATAGTAGTTAAGGGAAATTCTGCTGTATCTAACAGCAGATGAGGAAGCTCTTACCGTGCAGTTGTGTTTGATGCAGTCCTCCCAGAAGCGGCTGGCTGAAAATTTCTTCTTCACCACCACGGTCAGACCATAGATCAGACACTGGCCCACTCCCATTATATTGCCTGGAAACAAGCACCCACAAAGCAAAGTCAAAGTCTCAGACGGAAGTCCGATTTACACCAGAAAAGCACCTGATTTTCAGGAGGCTTCAGACTTGTTGTTGACCTTTGGGTTAAAACTACTTGGTAGTGGAAGGAAAAGACACACACACAAGACACAAACAGATACAATCACACAGCACAAAGAGACACAGACACACACAGCATACCTGCAGAGTGATAGAGAGGAAGACAGTCATAGATGATGTCATCAGAGCGCATCCCAAAAGCGTGGTACCCAAAGGCAGCAATCCGGTAATACCTGCAGCCACAGACATCAGCAGTGACAGGATTTAATATGGAGCTCTAGAGCTCACAATATGGCTGACCGCTTACTTGCAAACAACTGTGAAAATGAAACGCATGTACGGTGACGGCACACATCAACACAGAAAATATTAAAACATTGTCCCGGCATTGTACAGGCAGGGTGGAGAGAAGTGGGCTGTGCAAGACTTGAATCATCACAGACATGACAGCGCCTCCATGTGGCATCACTGGGCGCCAGCTGGTCTGGGTTGTCAACAGTTTCCCACTGCATCATATTCTCCCATTGGTGGATAAGCTGGGGCCTGTGGGGCATTCTGGGATTGTAACGCAAGAAAGTCACAGGCGCGTTCGACAGCCTGGGTTCTCGTAGGCTCCTGTGAAGGACTGTCAAAGCAGTGATCGGACCCTAAGCTGGGGTGGCAGATAACTGAGATATCTTGGGTTATTTCACAAAGAAAAAGACGTTTGCCATTTCACCTGAATATAAACCACAGACTTTTGTTAATGCAGATATTGAATAGATCTGTTTGAATCTTTTATTTAGTTTTATTCATTTCCCTTTTAATGCATTTGCCAGGTTAGACAAATCAGAGTGTCTCGGGGCAGAACGGGGTGGGGAATAATTGGGCTCATTCATCAGATGTAGACAAATGTTCTCTTGACATTGTTTAGGGAAATCCTTCAGGAGGGCAGGATTTGAGGTCAGAAAGAGGCTAACCAGGACACACCCATTGCTCTTCTGTCCATTCGGAGCTCTACGGGCAGGCCTGAGAGACACGGCGTTGGTAGAAATGCAGAGACTCACCGGCTGTGTACTACAATAGCTGCTTTGGGAAGCCCTGTAGTGCCCGAGGTATAGATGTAGAAGAGACGATCTGAAGAAAGAGAGAGAGGGAAGATGGTGAGACAGCAGTGAGGCAGAGACTGAGCTGCAATCAGTTAATTGCCTTGAGAGTAGCTGAACATGTTCCATTGATTAGACTTGATTAGATTGATTGATTGACTTTGCAGTAGTAGGAGCATAATATACCAGCTTCATTACTGGTATATTATACTGGATCGCATCAGAGCTCATTTGTTATGGAGAGTTTGTTACTGGGAAGGACACGATTACTGCTAGCATTGAAATCATTCCATGTGGATTGCCCTGGTACAGCTCTGCTTTGTGCATGGCGTTTTTCCTCCCCATAGAGACCTTTTGTGACAGGGTATTTTATAACACTGACTGCCCTCAAGATGTATTGCTGGAGGACCCAGCCCCGGCGAATCATGACAACAAGTGTGAGCCAAAGACAGAGGCATATTGGGGGAGACAGCAAGTGGCAATAGGTCTTGGGTGGGAGCAGATTTGTACCATTCTCCCCTTTCACATACCCAGACGTCACACATGAGACTCCGCTTCCCACAAATGATTTCACAACCTTTGAATCAGCAGACCATCAAACCACAGCAGTGACAGCCTAGATCAATCTACTCTTCCACATTATACACTATCAAAGTATTTACCAACTATATGCCTTGCTGTGCAGTGCTCTAAATAGCTCTTGACATGATACAATTGTAGTCTAAAGAATTCATAATTGTCAACTGAAACAATGTGACTCAATACACTACACTGGTAGATTGGTTGATTGCTCAACACTGTACTAAATTGTTTTAATATATTCGTCTGATAAATGCAACTTTCAGTTTTTGGGGAATTTTTAATTCTTCCTTTTGCTCGACCTAGTACAATAAATGCAATATATGCCTTCTGACTTCTTAGACATACAAAATCCCTTCTCATCGTAGTTAGTCTGTATCTTGGTTGGTTGGTGGTTTGTGATGCTTTGACATCAACTCACAGATGCTCTGGTTGGAATGAGGGGGTATGCACATTTCTGTTATCTCACTAATGCTAAGAGAAGCAATCTTTCTACAAACTGACAGAACACAACACAGTTACAGGTTTATAATATGTGATTCCCTAAAAACATAACATAAAGAGGCCCTTGTGTTGCCATTTATTCTTACAAATACAAGTGTCAGTTCCTGTCTGCTGGAGGTTAGGGCTTCTTGTTTGAGTTTTTGTTGTTGCCGTTATTCATGCTGAAACCACAATACTTAGGGCACTGAGACGGAGGGAATCCAAATGGGCAAAACAGTTACAACATGTTTGGCAGATAGGGAAAAAACAACAACAAAAAAAACCCTCTAAATCCAATAAAAGATTTAGCTGCAAGATAATGAGGTTTTGAGGTGCAGAAGACAATGAATCATACACGAGTCAGGCAGCTGTGCCGTAATGTACTATTTTTCTTTTCATGAACATAATATGTGGACCGTGTCAAAATAGGGGCCTACAGAATCTGGTTGCAAGAAAACAACAAACAAAAACTAAAAGTCACAATGCAGTCAGCTAGCTGCAGCCTGTAAATCACTTCGCATGAATAGAGGATTTGGATCTTGCTTAAGGCAAATAAGAGAGCAGTGGAATTCAGTAGAAACCAGCTGTTCCCCTTCGCAAAGCTGGGAAAGACATACAATCACAATTAACAACCCGACTGTGGGCAGCTCACACAGGCTGCGACAAGGGAGAGAAACCACGAGAACGCTCTCAAAAGCATTGCTTTCAATCCATCCAGGCAGTCACTCAAGATGTACAATGATCTAGTGTAGCCATTCCATAACCCTAATTGAGGAGAGTCATAATACTCCAGTTATTTTTCGTCTTAATAAATGGAAGTTATAGATCCTTTTATTCTTGCACACACCTCACAGGTTTTGCAAAACAACCAATTATTTTTAGTAGTGGTGGTGGTGGTAGTATTAGTAGTAGTAGTAGTAGAGCACAACCCGTTCTTTACAATACAATATTATAAACCTGTATCTGCATGGAATTGTACAATACTGCACTGCGTTAGAAATCCATGGCATAATACTGCTGTTAATTGAGAAGTTTATACCGCACTTCTACTACTAATGGTGATCCAAAGGCCATTAATGAAATTATGTAATGGAACAATTTTAAACATGGGGAATGGGGATAGGAAAACAATTAGTGAAAACAATAGTCCAATCATTCTGGCCATGTGAAGATTTTCACAACCTGCAGTTTATTTTTTAAAACAGAAAACTTGATTGCTTGACCGAAATCGTTTCAATTTCACTGTCTGCTTAAAACGCCATCCCTCCCCAGCCACTGGACATTTCATTTTCATCATTGGCGATATTCTACGAGACTCTCTTGCTGGAAAATAACAATACACAATAACATGTCATAATTGACAAGAAGACCCCCTGCTTTGGCACCTGTGATGCAGTGCGTCTATAGAAATAACTGAGGATTTCAACTGCCACAGCAAATGACAGATCGTCTAATTGCAGCAGCACCTTTAATATGGGGGAAGGAAACAAAAGAACGGCCTGTGATTGTTAAAAATGCATGAGGCTGAACTCCACGACCACTGACACACTTCCAGGAAGCATCCGGCTGCCCGTGTTTTTCAGCGCCAGGTGGCTTTCAAATCGGCAATGCAGGGGAGCCTCAGAAACAGCTGGAGCTGCTCGGAGGGATCGGCCCACTCGAGCGATGCAAGCTGACACAGCTGCCTTCTGACTCGAGGATTTCCTATGTTGCCGTTTTGGGTGAAGCTGGTGTGGAAGTGTCTGGTACAGAGAGGCAGACAGAGAGACAGAAAGAGAGAGAGAGACACACACACACAGAGAGAAGAGGTTGTCAGAAGTAGGGGAAAGGTTACATTCCGAGCGAGTGCGGGCTAGTTTAACAAGTGTGTGAGCGAGCGAGAGAGCGAGAGAGAGAGTGTGAGAGTACGGAGTACTACTCCGACTCCACGAAACCAAAGAGAAATAGACATTGTCAAATTTGCATCTGCTTTTTCATATTAGAAACTGTGATCCTGGCTGGGGTGTCACCCCTTTCACCTGGCGCAGTCAGGTTGAGGTGGTGGAGCTTCGTCTGATTCTCAAATCAATGGGCCATGGGCATGAACAGTTGTTGTCAGGGAAGGTTTTCAAAAGTCACACTTAAGAAAAATAATTTAAAGATAAATAAAATTCAAAATGCATTGAAATTCAGTAAGTTCATGACACAATAAAATAAAGATTGGTGGGTTTAAAAATATAAGGTAGGTGTACCTTATTGCATTACACCAAGATAGGTACACATTCTTACTGCAGATGATGTTTTGTGACACAACAGTGCAGGATATTAGCTCAATACACCACAAACTCTTACAAAAAGGGCACAAGGAAGCCAATACCAGAATAGGACCCACGGAGAGGAAATGGATCGGATTTATTTTGGTCTCCTTCTCCCCAGCCTCTTTCTTTCAGCCTCTCAGCAACTGTTTCTGTGGGTCTCAGATGCTTAGCATAAGAAACAGCGGCTCACACAGCACAAGCTTACTCTTTTACTAAACCTCAAAAGGACACAACACAGTACAGTGCTCAGGCATGTACAGATAGCAAAGAAAGACCAGAATAACACAGTCAATATTTGCAGTAAAAACCACAACCAGCCGTGCCAAAACCAAACCCTGAAATTTCTTCAATTTTTCCAAACTGAAAACTAAACCGTTATGTTTAGCTCGATTTTATTTTTCCTGCCCCTCAGGAGCTTGTGTTGAGACAAAAAATACCATGCTTATGTTGCCAAAACACCTAGCTAACACCCCTGTTCAGTCAGGCCTCCACTTGTTTTTCTCGGCTCTGTACCACTCTTAACGGGTCACCAGATGCCAATTGTGTAATTATAACAATTAGACGTCCAGCAGCTTTAGAGAGACCCAGTTCCAATGACAGCAATATTTTTTTCAGTTACAACTACTCTGTCCAATTACAGTGACATTAAAAGGTGATATACCAAGCACTCAAAACCTGTAGGCCCGTTTCTGTAATTGTCGGTGAGTAGAATTAGCCCATAGAGAAGATTAAGTCACAAATCAAGCAAAGAGTTCAATGAACGGACTAAGAGGAAACACTGCATTAAGGGAAGCTATATCATTACACTGAATATCTTTAATGATTCACAGGAATTAACACAACACAGGCAGGTCAGATTTCTAAAAGCTCTACCAAGCTCAAAGAGGGATGGCACTGTTGTGACGATCTCATACACCCTAGCCCCGCTACACATCTATTTCTGTGAGTGGCATTGATGCAGGTTAGGCTTCTCAGATTACTGTCAATTTGTTCCTTCACCCCCCCCCCAGGTCAATGTAAGGCCAATTCAAAGGATCCGGCCACACCAGCACCTTCAGCTGAGTCAGGCTGACAGTATCAATGCATGTCTTTGTCGAGCATGTGGGAGCAATTATTGCATTACACAGCAATTCACCCCTTCCATGGACTTCTATGACACCCTATCACACGTGCACGCACGCACACAAGTTCACACACACAGAGCCTCTTCAATCGAAGGGAAGCGTTTATCTTGGAGGCAGAACATTTCAAAAGCAGGGAATAACATTCACTTAAAAGTCTCAAATCAACTTAAGGGAATGGAGATGGGAATCAGTCTTAATTGGCAGTGGCAGCTGAAGGCAGCTTTGGTTCACAACAACTGGTGCTCTCAGTACGCGTGGGGGGGACCTGCAGAAAATCCTGTTTGATGGAGGGTTGTGGGTTCAATCCCGGGTGGGGGACACTGCTGTTGTACCCTTGAGCAAAGGACTGTACCTAGAAAACTCCAGCTGTATAAACGGGTAATTGTATGTAAAATATGTAATCTAGTTACATACCAAGAACGAACTTAAATGTAATAAAAAGGATGCAGACATTTAAGGAAGTTTGGAGTGTAGCATCAGTGCATGCATAATGGTGTTGTGTGTAAACTTGTGATCAACTGAATGTCTATCCACACACAATTTCTACACGCCTCAAGCTGTTCAGTTTACCGGATGTGTTGTGTAGTGAACATAACACAAAATTAATGGAAGGGGCGGGGTGGTTAACTTTTGATGAGAGATCGCTTTAATGTTGCAGTGCAGCTAACTAGCCAGACGGACAGAGACGGGTGAACTTTCACTCAAGGCTTCGGACACGTACGACTGTGCAGATCGGGGCACGAGTGGCAAGCCCGTGGCGATCAACAGCTATAGCTTCAAGACTCTAAAGTCTTGACACATTCTGGACAATAAGATCCATTGTGTGCCTCCTAAACAGTGGGGCTTCACAGACATGGGAACGAGGTGAGATCGCCACGGCCAGTGCTTTACACAGCAGCGATGTCAGTGCTGTGCAGCTGAAACCCCTGTTTTCTGGCCGTTTGTAGAAAAGTACACTGGTTTGCTGGGGGTTTGAAATGTATTTTAAGATGTCTCGAGAGCAACCGAAGAGCGCTCAGCCCAAGTCTAGCTTTCTAGAAACAAAGTCCAATTTGAATTAATTCTCGTGAAATTAAACTCCCTTCAAATGAAACTCCGTTCCTGCCAGGCAGGGGCAATGTCTACAGCCAAAGCAATCCGACTTCCTCTACTTTTACCATTTTGAAAGTGTAGAGTGCATTCCAAAGGTATGCTTTTTGGTTTTTCGGCTTTCCCTATCCATGCCACAGTGGCGCGCTGAGGGATGCTGCATTTCAGCAAATCGTCTTGAGTTCTGTCTGTCAAGTGAAATGCAAACTGACCACAAACCTCACACAACGCTGGTAGAATGAACGCCGGCTATCCTTCCTTTCGAATGTATACTCGCTTTAATTGGGCAGCCTTCTCTGAATGTTATAATACCACGATTTTACCTCGGGGGGTTCAGGAGAGCTGTGCGGTGCATTCATTACAAATATAGTAGGGGATATCATAGAATTACAATAATCCCATGATTGTCCAATTAGTTGATTTCATAAGCACTTTTGTGGGAAGGTTGGCTTGTTGCTTTCCACACCTTGAGGGCAATTAGTTTTAATTTTGTTTAAAAGGGGGACCCGGTTCAACGATCGTGTTCGCACACAGGGAGTGTCTGCCGAGTATGTCTGCAGCAGTCCGACGGTGTGTGTTCTGACAGGAAGTGCAAGCAATTAGCAGTGAAGCGAGGGGAAATGGGCCGATCTGGGTTTCTGTGGAGCGAGAGTCGAAACGCTCACACACTCAGTTTCAGAGAATTTCGTTTTTCTTTAAAAAATTTTGTTTCTTAAATCTTAAAACTACATTAATAAATGTATTTTGAAACTTTAGCTTGCCACTGAGTGTAATTTCGGCTTTGTACACAACAGCCTCATGACCAGTCCCTAAATATACATTAAACTTTGAACTTGGGGTTGTTTTCTGAGCTCAATGCCAACATTTAAATGGAAACATGGCTGGAATGCTGCAGCCCTACTTCAATAGTAACCAAAATGTACTATTTTTAATCAGAGAAGTTTGATTTTCATGACCCTTGTTGATAAAACAAGTAACTAACTTGAGGTCAATGCATTTCCACGTGAGTGTCAGTTCCCTATGATTAACCAGTCCTGCCTGACACAAACAAACTGGCAACTGGCAGCCAGTGTGTCTCGACCACACCATAATAAAAATATTTATTGGGACTGTACTGTGCAGGGACACAGACTCACCGTTGAAGCCCTTGTTGTGTGTGCGAGGCGGGGGAAGGTGGGAGGCCGAGGCAAGGAGGGGGTCTAAGGGCTGGGCTCCCAAAGCGGCCAGGCGATCCGGACTGAGGTCTCCGGAGCAGAATCGAACCATGCCTTTACCGAGAGAGCTGTTCACCTCCCCTACAGCTGAGCGGCACAGAGAGAGGGAGAGAGAGGGAGCCAGTCAGTGGGATAACAAAGAGTATTACAATCACAATTCCCCAAAAAGGACACATTTGCAAAAATCAATTTGGGCATTCAAAATAAAGAGAGAGAGAGAAATCAACCAGTGCTTTTAAAGGCAGAATTCCTTAGAATATGAACGTAACCTAAACACACTTTATTATTGGAAATTATTGGAAAAGTGAATTTTAGGGGGAATAAAATAACACCTAGACTTTACTGATAGTGTTCGAAAATACAACAAGCCCACTTTTCTGAAACACAGACACATATCGACCCTCATGTCAATAAACTCAATTACTGCATCCACACTGGTATATCTCACCATGCAAACAGTGCAACTCGATCAGAACTTTAACTGGACTGTTTATTTTACGCAGTTTATTAGGTGCTAAACTTCATTGCGAATTCCCCTTTTAAATCCTTACCATCTGCTAATTCCGCCCCAAAGAGGAGGACTCTGGCTCCAGACACGCCCATGCAGTGCATCAGCGAATCCCGCCGCAGGTTGAAGTTGATGAGGGCCGCCTCCACACCGACTTTAGCCAATCCCAGCCAGAGGGCCACCATGAGGGGGCAGCTTTCCATGAAAATAGCCACCACCTCCCCTGAGGCCAGTCCATGGGCCAGTGCCCACTGAGCCACGCCATTGGAGAGTCTCTCCAGCTGGGTGAAGGTCCAGATCTCCCCCGTGGCCTCGTACACCAAGGCGGGCTTGTCGGGGTGAGCCCTCGCTGTCTCGGAGAAGATGGAGGGGATCGTGCTCCCGGCTCTCATGTGCCGCCGCAGGGCCAGTTTGACCCGCAGGAGGACGTACAGGCCACTGCAAACACATTAGAGAGTGTGTGAGACTGTATGTTAGAACGTGGATTACAAAACAAGTTACTGAGCCATGACATGGAATCAAAAACCCATAAAGTCAACTCCACCCAGCAATTTAACCAGGCAAAGAAAAAAGAAAAGCATCCCACAGTGAAGAGGAGCTCTCTGCCCCCGATGGTACGCTGCACACTGCATCAACACATCCCAGTCTGGGGGAGGATTCCTGGTCCTTAGCAAGTGTACAAAACCTATAGCCTATTAATACTCTGACCTTTATGAGCGTTTTAAACAGCAGCACTATTTTCTGCTCCACCGTTTGTGTTCATTTAAGTCCTCCAGGTTTTAAAAATAGCTTAAACTGCAAAACTGGCCGTCTGCGGTCTCTCGTACACATTTTTTGCAATAAACAAAACTGATTAAGAACAGAAACAGGCCTCATTTGGGCAAAATATAAAAACAGTGGCACTCCCCCTCCTCTCAGAAGCAGCACCGGTCTGAATGTGGAGGGTTAATGACAGACAGGAAGGAATTAGCAGAAACGACAGCATGGAGCACTACCCACAGCAGGTACCCAGCTCTTATTCAGAAGTGAACGACTGTGAGAAACAAAGAGGGAGAGAGTGTGAGACTTATTTTAGTGTTATTTTTATTCTTGACCTGTAAATCCACCAGCTTTGCAGTCCTTTTTGTGCATATAACATGCACAAATCACTTTCAAAGTAGGCTGACTTAAAATAAAATAAAAATGGTATCTTCCATGTGGAGGGCTTATCATAATGGCATGTATGTCTGTGTTTTTGCAAAGGTGCCACTCACTAGAGGTCCCTCTTGGCCGTCCTGACCACGATGTAGAAGTAGCGCCAGCCCCCCGTGCCCAGGTATACTCCCAGGCTAGCAGCCAAGCTCCAGGACCAGGGCAGCCCGAAGAGGCGCAGCAGGCCGAGGGAGCCCAGAGACAACGAGACACTCGCCAAGCCGCGCATCCTAGAACCAAGGGATGGACAGATTGTGACAAGTGACTCACTGACACCTTCCCACTATACAATAAAACGAACCCCCCCTCATTTAAACATGCACGCATTTGGATACACAGACACACAGAGCAGTACAAGACATGACTTTGACAAGGTGCATATTTTGAATATTACTTCAGAGGTGCGTTTCCCAACTCTGTATACCTCAAGGCACACATACTTAACTTTCTGCGTGCAACCCCTGCTGCCTGCAGACCCTCCCCTTGCATAAACTAGAAAAACGTAACATCCAGTGATAAACTCTTTATAACGCGCAGACTCACTTGATTCTGGTAGAAATGCATTTATTTATGTATTTATTATTTTAGTCTTTCTCTCAGTTGTGCACACCTGTGCATGTTAGTAATGTTAATTCACAAATGAATCTAGCACAAAAGGACTGAACGATAAGAAAGGCAATATAATATTGCAAGTGCGCTGCGCTGATGTAAGTGACTGTCATGCATTGGGAGAAGCTGATGCTCAGTTTTTGTCCTACAGTATGGATGTACTTTGAGTATTTATCATGCAATACGTTTAGGATCCACTTACTGTACATTAACATATCTGACATGCCCACAGTGGCAAGTATTTACGTGTTACAAATATGTCATTATATTACAAGTAAACAAACCTCGGCTGGGAGGCTTTATATGCAGATCACTGAACTGGAGGTTATTTATCTGTGCATCTTTTCACAGCACACACATTGTGACAGCACTGGTCACAATCCTCCGTAGTTGTTGTTGTTGTTGTTTTTTCCGCGGCCAATCATACCGCTAAATTGGCCATCTAAAAATAAATCACAGTACAGTGCATGCCCGTATTTCTCCCGTGAATATGCACAGTCCGGTATTTACGCGTGTACTGCGCTGGTTTGGCGCTGTTTATGTGTAATAGTAACCCACGGACCTGTTTAATCGCGGATGGCTCTTCTTCTCGCACCCGAGCTGCTGCAGACAATCCTCGGCGTCTCTGCGTGTCCGTCCCGTGTGCCGCCGCTTCCTCCGCCGGCTTGCCGAGCTCTCCCACCCGCCCGATCGACGCTGTGTGCCTCGGTGTCTGTGCGGTCTCCGGCGCTTGATACAGTCCAACACAGACCCCCGTTACAAAAATTAATAAGTGAAAGCCTCCCTCTGTAGATTGAACGGGCTTTCTTTACCCCTTTAACCCCGACTGCCTACCAGCACCACCGAAGCTCAAAGCGGGGGCCCCGGCAAGCGCTGTCCCGCAATCGCTGCACATCTACCGGCTCCACACGCTGACAACAACCGGCGGAGATCCGGCGCCCCAAACGTGCTGCCGAGCTCTGAGCCCCATCTTCAACGCACGCCTCCTGCTCGCCACGCCCACCCACGAAGCTCTGCTATTGGCTGCGGTCAGTGTCCATCTCCTCCAGCCGTGCCTCCATCGTCCCGAAAGCGTTCATGGGAAATGTGGTTTCAGGATCCGCTGCGTTTCCCTTCACCAAGGCGCCACTTGGCGGTAATTTGAAGTAAATGCATAGTTTATTTGAGGTTGAGTGTAAAATATTTAAATATTATTAAACTTAAAAAAATACAATACACACAATATGCATGAGTATATACCGTCTTTAACCAGAAATTGTGACATTGTGGATCTTTTTATAGTTGGCCACTGATTGCATACCTGATTATCTCCATATACAGTTAAACTTTTGAATTAAAGCTATATGCATACCCGATACATATATACACACTTCCAGATTGCTGGAGCCAATTTTAAATGCTGATATAAAAGGTACAAAAGATAATTTAGGTGTTGCGAAAGAACGGGTTACACATCGTCGTCAATAACAAACTGAGCGAAAGACGTAAAAGGCATTAAAACGTGTTTAGAAAGTTTATGTTAGCATTCATTAAAAAACGTGCTTTTTTAGTGGAAGTAAAATGGTCAGAATGTATTTAAAGAGCAAGATACATTTTCGAATCCTATAGACCAGCGGCGTTTTAGGGCCCCCTGTATTTTTTATCAGCCCCCCTAAATAAATAGTTAATAAAAACATACACATAATAATAACATAACAAAATAAGAACCGGTAATGCTTCTGTAGCCTTTATTTTATTCAACCAGTTAATTTACATTCATGACACTTTAAAAACATCTTGCAAATCCAGAAGACGCGTTGCCAAGAAGGAAAACACAACTTTACCAGCACAATAGCCATAATTACATTAACAATACAGATATTTTTTGTAGCTTATTAAGGACTGAAGTAGAATAATGTTCTTGCATTGCTGTTTGGTTTCGTATGGTTGCTGAAATAAGTTTTAAAAACAAAAAACACAACTTTTTATTATTATTTTGGGTCTCAGTGTATCACAATGTGTGCTTCAGTGTGATATTAGATAACCTTTATCCATTAAAAAATGAAAGCCTCATAGCTAAAGCGAATGGAGGGAACGTCTCAGGTGCTTGAAACCTAATCGGTTGGTCCTCCGGTGTTTCGCACATTGACAGCTCAGATCCTGCGGTTGGTGCAACAGCAGCTCGATATGTACCCAATGAAACATCCAGGTGAGGATTGTTGGGATGGGGGTTGGAGAGAGGCATGCGGAGACAGTGCTGGTCAGTGCCGGGAGAAGGACTGCGGCTCTCTGTCCATGGTCCTGAAAGAGCTCTGCGTGAGCTGCCGGTGGGGCTGCATTACTCCATACAGCCTCCTCAGCACGGCCCGCCTCAGCAAGATGTACACCCAGGGATCCAGGATCTGGTTCCAAGAGGCCAGTCGGAGCCCGATGAACACCAGCCTCTTGTATTGCTGCACGTCATACCCCGAGGAGCCCCAGGACATGCTGACCGACAGGGAGATACAAATCTGGGGAGAGGAAGAGAGCAAAGGGCTTGATTGAGCTGAAAAAGAAGGTTTCATCCTCTGGTTGGGCGGGGAGCCATCACTCTCAATACAAATCACTCCACTCAATGGAAATACCTGAAGTATCCTGAAATATTGTCATTATATGCTATACTACTACTACTACTAATAATAATGATAATAATAAGAAGAATATTAATAAGAATAATTGTACAACTGTAGATCAACAGATCCGAACCATAAATCTTGATTAGAAAAAGATAGTCTTCTGGAATTTGGAGCTGGGGGTAATGTTGCCTGCCTTTACAAAATCCTTCCATTAGAGGGCGCTGTTGTACTTTGAATACATGAACTACAGCTAGTGTACAGAAATAGATGGGATGTTTTCAGCTTGTAAAATGTAATAAAGACAGAAATTATGTGACTGACTACCAAAAATGACATTTTACAAAAATGCATTATCACTTCTACACATAATAATAAAGTCTTGGGACAATATCTCTACTAGGTCAGTGTAGGCGTGTCCAGGTGACTTCAATAGTAAATAGGTAGTTCCATAGTATTGTACCCAAGATGGAGTTGGATGAATCAACTGACTTTCCCACAGGAAACACTCTGCTTGTGCAAATATTGTTACTACAGTTGTTCATTGAGGCCAATTGTGTAAAATACCCACATAACCAATGAACATTATTGTAATACTTGTATGAAGTGAACACAGAACAATATAACATTGTGGCAACACACATTGGTAGACTCCAGGGGATGTTGTTGAAACATTTAAAAATAATGTTACAAATAATCTTTTGTATCATTTCACCCCCCACTCACCAGAAAGGGTGTCCAGCAGATGAAAGAGACCAAGGTGATCCCAGCGAGTTGTAACATCATCTCTACATCATGGGATGGAGCAGATTTGCGTTGAGGGACTCCAGGGGTCTTGGGCTTGGATTTGGCCTTGGATCGTCCACGCAGCCTGGCCTGCAGCAGAGCCATCCCGCTCAGGCAGTTACAGAGCAGGGAGAGGCCCAGTGAGGCAAGGCCCAGGCTGGTGAAGGCCAGGGTGAGGCCCTGGTTAGCTTTGGAGAGCCCATCATGGATCTGCAGGAAGCACCAAGTGTCTGGGAACTGGCGCACGTAGCTGCCCACTTGGGTTAAGGGCAGGGTGGCCAGGAGGATGGACAGGGAGAAGAGGAGGGCCACTGCCAGCTTGGCGTGGGTGGCCGTGATCGTGGTGGAGTGAAGCAGGGGCCTGGTGACGCCCACGCAGCGCTCCACAGCCATGGCGCTGCCCAGGAAGAGGGGGCACAGGCCGAAGAACACCATGCAGGCCCCAAACACCTGGCAGAAGACTTCAGAGTGATCAGCATAGTCCTTCCATAGGATGGACAGGTACAGCCGGAGAGCAAAGGCTCCAAGGATGATGTGGCCAGACAGATCAGTCAGCAGGAGTGCCCCGGCCAGGAGAAAGAAAGTGGCTTTTGAGCGTCGGCGGAAACGGGAGTAGGACTTGAAGAGGATGGTTAGAGCCAGGATGTTGGAGATGCAGCCCAGGGTCATGCTGAAGCAGGGCATGGCCAGATTAAAGAGGCTTCCTGGATGACTTCTGTTTAGGAAGCTGGGTGCAGGGGAGATGTAGCTGGAGTTGGGGCCCAGGCTAGGGGAGAGAAGGATGGGCTTAGGGGTTGGGTTCACATGGAGGTAAGCCATGTCGCACTCCAATGGGTGGCACTCACGCAATGGGCCATCTGGGGAGATGGAGAGGGAGAGGGTAAGGGTGAGGGTGAATGTGGGCAAGAATTCCCATAATCTTTAACTCTAGATCTGCAGACATTGCATTGTTCTGCAATTGCAAATGAACAGGTAGTCTAAAGTTTACATACAGTTTGGTCAACAGGAATCTTCACAGCTTTCTATAGGCCTCTAGGTTAGAACTGTCAAGGACCGACTCTGAGAAGGAAGTGCAGCTAAACTGACAATACTGAGTAGTCCAAACAATTCACCGACTAATCTTGTCTCACATGGAAGAATACATTCAGTTTACAAACTTTAAATAATATTAGTGGTTATGAATCAGTCCAGGGCATCAGTTGAATAGCCTGCAAAGAAAACAGATGTGATTTGCTTGGGCTTCCTCCAAGACTCGGTGTAAATAGAAATCAATATATTCGGAGCAAAGATATCTCATCTCATTGTAAAGTTTGCTTATGGCATCCAATCTGACTCCAATCGTCTCTGAATACACATTTTCTTATCTCATTCCATGTTCTGTACTGAGATTAACATGGCATGCATAATAGCTCTCTGATGCAGAAGTGATAAGCTCCTAAATTAAAGCTTCAGGGAAGGAAGAAGATTGCATGTTTTGTTTTTAGAAGAGGGAGAATAGAAAAGAGAGAGATAGGCAGCGAGGGCTAGTGGTTAGAACTGAGAGAAACAGAGAGACACAGAGAGTAAGAATTTGGCTTGAGGTGCCAGACTAGAAGAGAGAAACAGAAAGATAGCGAGAGGCTTAGATAGCCAAAAAGTAGGTAGACAAGGGAGAGAGGAAGAGGAGGGAGGGAGGATAGAGGTTGAGCTGACAGACAGGGTGAGAGGGAGAGAGAGGGAGCAGTGAGGACTAGTGATATGATATGAGAGAAAGAGAAATACGAGAAAAATACAGTCAGACACTGTGACACCAACGAGAAACTGCCAGCTCAAAGTTTCCTTTGTGCTCAGACACTGTGGGAGACGATGGGAAGTCGTGCAACGCATGGAAATGACAGTCATTACAATGCAAATGTAGCAAAGGAGATGCTTGAATGAATGACAGAACACATTGTTTCTCTCTCTGTCTCTTTTTAATTTATTTAAGATTTTTGGCTTCTCGGAACTGTTGACAACAAGTTGACAGTTGACAACAAAGAAAAAAAATGCAAACAGGAGACATCACATTTTTGCCCATTGCCCATTTTATTTATTATATCTTAATTCGTTTTTTAATTGTTTTTAGTTAGATTTGATAAGCCACTTTTTAATCACATCATAACCATACAGCGATAACAAAATAGTAAGCATTGAGTGAATGAATTACACATGATTTTGATTACAGACTAGCAGTTACAGAGATAGATAGATGGTTTATTATTATTGTAGTTTTACTAGTATTGCGATCAAGAGAGACCGAGACAGAGTCTTAAGCATAATCTTATACCTGCCATTATATTAGAGATATATCAGTATACAGAACAGAAGCTTACTATTACTCACAAGTGCACTCTCACACACAGTGAAAAATGAGACAGATGGGCTTTTGTTGGGACTGGGACATTGAAACAACTTCAGCTTTTGTATACAATGCAAAAAAAGATGCCAAGTTTGGTGTCCATGAATTCCAACTGAAAAAAAGGGGGGGGGGAGAGATGGCAAGGATTAAGCTAGCTCTCCTCCAGATCTCCCATTCTTGTGTGGATGTTGAAGTCTGAGAGAAATGCTTATCACAATGAAAAATGGGAAGCAGTCGCCAGCTGTAGAAAAAATATATTGTGACGCCATGCTGGGCGAGGCGGTCATGTACCAGCCTGAACTGCCCTGCACTTCACCAGACCCCGGAGATGACCTGCTGTTCCCTACGTGACTGGCTCCCCTCCTCCATAAACTCAGGTAGCGCCCAACTTCCTGGGCTGGGAAAGCAGGAGGAAGACCTTGCAATAATTGTGAAAATAATTGATTTAAATATTAACTTGGACTTGAATATGAATTGGATTGTGGATTGGATTTGTTTCTGTGTGTTAGTTAGGCTCGAGAGGAGTTTTTTGTGTGTGTTTGATTTGGAGCACGCTCTCTATGTCCTTTAAATAACAGAGCACCATGTTTGCTCTATTCACCTGCCTGTTTCCTAATAACCAAAATAGAATACCATACAATTCAACCCAATCAACAAACACATGACCTCACTTAATATAAAAGTGCTTGGAAACTGCAGTGACAGTGACATAGTGACCAATAGCCAACTGTAAGCTTCTGCAATGAAACCATTTGCAGAGGTTGAAATGTTTCAACTGAACTAGGTATTGTCAGTCTGGCCACCCAATTTCATCGCCTGAACAAACAATGTGGAAGGGTATTAGGGATGACAAATCATGTACATCCCAGGAAAATCAGATTAGACGTGACAGCCTGACGAAAATTGGTTGACCCTCTAATAAACAGAGCCTATTATGTGAATCCAGGAAATAAAGACATCTCATTCTTCAGATTACAGTCACTGATACATTTACCAAAAACAAAAGCAAAGCATGCAAGTATGTAAGGGTATGTAAGTTACATTTTACTATGCCCCAAAAATGTAGAACACCATTCTTAAGGGTACAGGCATTCAGCCACCTTGAACTCAATGTAATCTTGCTTAAATCTATTATTTTGTTGTGTACAGCACATTGAGATAGCCATGTTTAAAGGCAAGGTATTAAAGTTTGTTATTATTGCCATTTCTATTATTGTTATCATCGCCATGAGTCACCTCCCATGATGCTCTAGTGTAACTCCCCACTCCGCACTGCAGCGGCTCCAGACAGTAGAGTGATAAACCCGCTACCCAAAAGACCGGGTCTCCCGATGCAGGAGGCTTAACAATGTAGTGATTTTACTGAAGGGTTACATCACTTGTAACATGCTCATTATACCGAATCAGCCCCGTCACACTAGATCTGCTGTGGGACTGAGCTGGCCTGCGCAACAGACGGCTCACGTTGCAGAAGATACGAGTGTCTGTCTGCATCTTTCAAGAGTTGCTACGTGGGCCTTAACAGTTGATTAACAATTTGCAATGCGATACAAGATTTCCCAATTCCACTATCTCACTGTTCCCGGACACAACTCTCAATAGGGACAGCTTTGAACACGCAATCAAGACATCCTCGATAATTGGGGCATCTGTGACTCCTGCATTTACCAAAACCTTCTACTGTGGCAACTCCAATTTTGTATTCAATCCCCAAGTCCCACAAGAGTAAGAAGTGACTTAAAATTCACAGGCAGTTTCTGAGAGGCTGCTGCCAATTGCAGCATATTAAAGTAAAAGAAAAACAAGTATTTTTTTCATTTATTTTGGACCAGATGAGATGCTTCTCGAGCTGAAACGTTTTGGCTTCTGCATTCTTTCATTGACACGGTTGTCTATATGCTTGAAGTGATAAGACTTTTTCCTTTTGACTCCTTTAGACATGTGATACAGAACAATTAGAAAATGGCAAGTATTCAGGAGGAGAGAAAAAAAAACAATTCTATTCAACCAGCTCATTGTAAAGTCTGACAAAATGATCGAACTGTGCAACACTCACCATTATTAAACTTCACTGAAAGAAAACCCACAAAAAAAACAAGTTTGTTTCCAAGGTTACACTAGCACACTGCATGTGATCTAATCATTATTATTTTTCCATTTACAAATTCCTTCATGTATGTGCTGAAATAGTTTGTATCCTCCACACAGCCTCCGTGTCTGATATATATTTAATATATAATTAATATCTCAGATAAATTCCCAACATCAAGTCCATTTTAACCATTGATGTTTAAGTTTTGAAATGACTTTCTATATTGAAGTTACAAGGAATCTGGTAAGACAATAAACAGAAATTAAACCAAAAATGTCTTGATTGCTTTATTTGTGGACATACTGAGGGGACACAGCCTGGTCTGTAGTATGGCAATCAGATTGTCTTTGTCCTCAGAGGATATCGTTCCCAACTATCGTACAACTTGACTTTGACTGTTCACCATCTGGTCAGGGAGTGTAAGATCATTTAAAGGACATCTGGTCTCTGAAAACAGGGACAAACAGATACTTCTGAACTTAAGGGAGAAAGACAATTCGCTTGTGTGGCATTTTACTGCAGCATTTATCATTCTTATTATTATCACTACTACTACTATTACTATTATTACTATTACTAAACTACCATTACTACTACTACTACTATAAATCATTCTCAGTCCATTTGTCCTGTTAACAAAACTAAACAATATTGACAAGAGGATCCATTCTTTCAGCATTATACATATTTTGATGATCTAAAGCAGGGGTGTCAGACTACAGTCCTGGGGGGTTGAAGTGTCTGCTGGTTTTTGTTCCAACAGGAGTTCCCAATTACTTAATTTACGTCATTATTTACTCAGGTAGGCGTATCTAAAACTGTACATAATATCTTACATATGTTACTTGTAGCTGATATCTTACAGTTTGTTAATTACTGAACACATTGATCTCACTGGCGTGTTCGATTCATCCAGTTAATTGTCTAATGAGACCAATTAAAAAGCCATAAGCTGGGCTGGAATGAATCCCAGC
Source organism: Amia ocellicauda (assembly GCF_036373705.1). NCBI lineage: Eukaryota > Metazoa > Chordata > Actinopteri > Amiiformes > Amiidae > Amia > Amia ocellicauda. The sequence goes on from NC_089856.1 coordinate 4,507,443, forward strand.
AAACACTGCATCCCTCCAAGACTGGAGTCTGACAGCCCTGATCTAAAGTAACCAGGTTTCCCAAGTTCACAGATCAGAGTGGAAATATAATGTTCATCGATCCTGAATTGGTTTAAGTTTTCTCTTCTGTATCACATTGTTACTCTGTAAGATTAACCATCAGAAAGTAATGCAAACGTTCACTATTATCAACTCAAACTAGTAGTAGCATCAGCAATGCATAGTCTGTCCTTGAAAATAGTAACTCACAATTTTTATTTTGTATTTTCTCCATAGATGTTTGTTATGCGGACCAGTGGGTAACTCTGGGCAACTCTTTGAGTATCATCAGAAAGCTGTAGTTTGAATCCCAGACTCTTTTGAAATTGTAAACATCCTTTACATATTACCCTGTATTACATATATAGGGAAATACCCAATACTACACGGTGCCATGCTAAAGTAAGCAAATTAATATGTGCGACATGATTTCCTTTATTCCCCCAATTATCTAGGTAATGATTAGAAGACATTCACTGATAATTGGACAGTTTCTTAAATATCATTAAGGCGACTGTGATATTGCATTTCCTATCACAGTCAAACCACATTGCACAGGTTGAATAGTTCAATGGACACACACTTTAGAAAGAAATCTGTCAATTTACCAAAACATTAAATAATATATCAATTATTAAATTATATATATATATTAAATACAACTACACTGAAAACATGAAAATGCATAGATAATATGTGTAGCTTCCCAGTGCATCCAAACACATTGCTACTAATTAAATTGTACAGGATGTGCTAAGCATACATTGTTTAACATACAGGCCAAGGGGTGAGTGAGAAAGAAGACTGATCATTTCCCAGTCAAATCCATCAAGTGTGGGCACAGCTGTGTCTGAAGTTCGGAATTCATTTTTCATTTACAACTAGACATTGGAGTGTTTCTTGTCCAACTCAAACCCACTCTTAATCTCGCACTCACCGTGCAAGTCAATAGCTCTGTCCACTTGAAGGGAAAATTACAAGTGCAATTAACATAGCAAACATGCAAAATAAGTGTGCCACTAACATGGTCTCCATTTCAACATTGTAAGACTGTTTTGTTTCTTGCAATTGATATCTTGGTTGCTGTTTTTCCTACCTGAGGTCCTTCAGCATATCCGTGACTTTCTCTCTCTCAATGGGCACCAGACATCCCCATTTGGTGCTGGCAGAGTCGGCTAATGCATAGCACTCCAATCCCGGTTTCATGTTCAGGTTGACAAAGCGTTAGCTCCAAAATTGCACAACACCTCTCTCTCTTTCTCTCCTTGTCTCTCCTTTCCTGTCGTCTCTCTCCCCCTCCCTCTCGCTCTCCCTCCCTCCCTCCCTCCCTCTCCTCTCTTGCTCTATTACACCTCTCATCTCACCGAATCTCTCTCTCTCTTTCTCTCTCTCTCAGAGTTGTTCTGCTGTCTCGATTCTTCCACTCATCTCTCTCGCTCTCCCTCATCTCCCTTCTTCCCCACTCGCACTCTCTCTCCTGACCCCTTCCATCCATCCATCCATCCATCCACATCTTTCGGTTTCTCTCTCTCACCCTCTCTTGGAGGTGTGTCTGTCCCTGTCGCTCATTGTTTTCCATATTTCAGGTTTAATGGTTTGTTTTGATTGTTTCACTTAATTGGAAATTAAGCATGAATAAAAGTGGACCAAAAAGTCTAACTTCCTTCTTCACTGCTCTCTTCCCATCTCTCTGAGTACTCTTTATCTCTCGCACAAGCTTTCTTCTTCCCCATCATCCCTCTATCCCTTCTGTCCTCTCTGTCTCTCTATATGTCCTCGCTACCTCATTATTGCTACATATATTACACTCCCTCACCATGATCTTGCTGTCTCTCTGTTTCTCTCCCTCCCCTCCCCACGCCACCATGAATCAAAACAGTTGGCACAAGAAATGAAATCCCATGAAAACTAGCTGATATATAAAAATGTAAATTCCCCATTCACTGCACCAGATGATAAAAAAACAAATAAATCACCAAATGAACAACAAACAAAAAAGCTTGCCGTAAAGAGATGCCAGAACATTTATGAATTATGAAAGTGTGTGGTTTGCTAGTTTTAAAATTCATTTGAGAAACCTTACATCTGAACACTGCACCTCTCAGAGAAGGAATTTCCACTTGCAGGCAGAATAGAGGATTTCTAAAGAGTTTCAACTATGATAGAGTCTAAACAATTTCTAAGCATGCAAAAACAATCTGATGATCTGTAAATCAGTCTCGCCCAGACTTGTTTTCTATCTGATGCCTCCATATTTTTTCATCCTTTAAACAATTTTGTTTTTGTCAGATGTGAAAAGTGTACTGGTCTTTAGGGGGAGGGAGGGGAGAGAACGGTGTATTTTGGCCAACAATGTAGATCTATTACATTACCCGATTTTGACAGTGCAAATACACAAAATGCACATATGTCCAGACATGTGTGACCTTGTTAAAAGTATATTATCAAACACTTGCATGAACTGATCACTGTTTCGGTCCAGTTTTTACCCCCCAAACACAAATGAAATGAATAAACCACTTGTTTTTCCAAAACCATTCAGTGCAGCGATCCAATAGCAAATACCTCACTGCCCGACTCAGTGTTGTGTGACATGGTAGAAGACCAATGCAGAAATTAGCTCAAAAAATGCCCAGCATTAAATAAATCTAATAAAGCTGTTCTGGAAACAGACTGGCACACAAGCAAGCAAACACACAAAGTACACAAATCAACAGCGGCAGACACACACTCCTACAGAGATGCACATACACATCTTAACAAACTCATTAATAAATACATTCCCAAACCAAGAAAGATGCCAAACTAGCACCTTACTGGCTCTACCAAACCTGGAATGCTAATCTCCTAACTGAAGTTCAAGGCCAGTAAGGACTGGAAAGAGGGAAAATATCTCACAAACCTGTGTGAGAACATTTCAAAGTCAAAGGTTTAAAAAAGTTTGATCTTAAACGTGACCATGAGCTGACCAGACAAATACCCATGAAACATGATTTTTCCTCTGCTGCCCCTATTTGCAGGTTAATAATCTCACGTAATAATTTAACTTAATACATAAAAATTAAGCCGCAGCCTTGTGCGGAGACTAAGTTAACACAGTGACAGTTTATCCTAATGCAGCTCTTGTCAGCTAAGATAAGGTACTGGGGAAAACAAACATTGTATTCTTATGCAGTCAGCATGTTGTTTTACTTTTCTTCAGAATACACCACAAAAAAGAGGGGTGAAATTAATTCTGCCTTGGGCATTGTCCATTCCCTGTGAGTTAATTCACTTATTCATCTCAAAGAAGTCTAAAAACAATCGGCCTGAAACTGCTATACAGAGAGAGATTCATGTTAGGAAAAATATGAATTGGGCAACTACAACTTCCTTTACTTGCACCTGCCTGCTCTTTTGTAACCACCTTAATGGAACAAATGAGAAAAAGCAGCAGATGGGGAGGGGGGGGTTGGGGGTTTGAACTGTCAAATACATGTAGCTGTTCTGCACAGAGAATGTATTTCTGGTAATTATAAATGAATCTTTATAGAGAGATGTAGGATTTAGATTGGAGGTTTTTTGTTTTAATGTAAGTGATGGTTTGTGGCTTTTAGGGATTTTTTGTAGGTTTGTTTAGTGGGGTGGAATGGTTTGAGAGGAGTAAAGAATGGGCTCAACTGCAAGGTTAATAAGAAAGGGTCAAAAAGACTATTCCAAAAAGCAATTTATTTGATTTAAACCACTGTTGAGTCTGCAATAGTCAAGTTCTAAGCAAGTATTTAGCTTAGAGGAACAAGAGTTAGAAGTTAACAGGGGCAAATTTTCAAAGCGCTAGAGGACTGACTGAAGTTAGAGACTCCTGGTGTCTGAGCCAAGCCTTAAACATCCACTTTATCTGTTGTGCTTTAGTTCATTTACAACACTTTGCTGGGTATTTCATTTGGCTGTGGAAGACATTCAGTGAAACCCAATGCCACTTACACAGATGGCGGGAGTGTCATGCACGGGCCCGTGTGGGCAGCAAGAAACACGCCTCGCCAGGAAACAAATTCAAAACAAACTCCTACTGACAAGACAGTGGGAAAGAAACATTTGACTCCTATCTTGTTGCAAACCCAAAAACAGAGGCTTTATGGCATTCTCTTGGATGACTTTCTGCCTTAAGTGGTTTGTGGAGGGGACACCTCTTACAGGAAAAATCATGAATAACAGCAGTGCATGTAAAAGGTCCATGGAAGAAAGCTGACCATGATGGGGTTTCCTCTGTTGAGGATGATTGTCCCTGAGGTTGATTCCATTTGCTTCAGAGGATTATATTAATGCATAGGATACCTTAGGGGGGCTCGATATGACATGTGATCCAACTCACCTGTAAAATGAGGTGGAGAGGAACTGTCCACCCCTTCCCTCTCTCCCCGGGCAGGCTCGATGGGACCACAAGACAACACACAGGTAAGGACTAACAATGATTTATTTTCAGAAGGTTGAAATGACCAACACAGGGCACGAAGGCTGCACAACAGAGGGAGAACTGTAAAAATCGGAAACTTAGTATAAATGGAACAACCTATGCTAAAATAAGCTTTATCATCTTTAATAATCCAAGTGAATAAGATGCCCTACCCAAGATAAACAAACGCATTTGTAAAAGTACAAAATACTAGTAAAAGATACCAAGATGCCAAGGCTGCAAAGACAGTGCAGGCAAGTCACTGTCAATAGCAGGACAAGTTAACTCCATACATTTAACTATTCATTGTCTCTCCCTCTGTAGGCTTGGATCGGGGAGTGGACACTGGAGGGGAGTGAGTGGCGACAGCAGTTGGTCAAGAATGTAAAGTGCAAATGTGAATTCTGTCAGTAGATGCCATGAAACATCACTACAACTACAAGACTGAAGATACTTAGGTGTGCAGTGAGCCTCTAAACATCAGATCCTTGTTCCCACAGATCTCGTTCCAATGCTTCTTTATAATTGTAATCCAGTCCGGTTTCCTCAGGTTGCCCTTGCCCAGAATGTCTCATTTAGGTGTAAACCATAAACCAATTCAGAATTAAGAAAATCATGAAAGTAACCAAAAACAAGGTTAGTCATTCAAACTAACAAAACAGTGAAATAGTAAGTGCACAAAAAGTGAAAAAGCAAACGGCAATGAATAATGTGATTAAAGCCAGTCACACCCCCACTTGTGACACACACCCTGTACACAAAACAGCACCTTAACAATTTCTTAATGCTCACATTGTAAATTCATAGGTCTGGACTCATTTAAAGTGATGTGACTTATGATCAATCAACAGCATACATTAACAAAACAAGCATTTATTACCATTACTTTGAATAGTTTATTTGGTGGACAATTTTATTCAAAGCCACTTTGCCTCCGGGTTCGAAAGCAGTCTAGGCTGGGATATTTACCCATGATCCTTGGATACAATTGCAAAGCTCTGTCCACTATGTGATGACAGAGGGGAACAATTGCCACCGTCACGTGACCATGCCACCCCTATTTTATTCAGGTGAGGAGGGGGTCTTAGTATGCTAGAGGCCCTATTGCCAACAATACAATCCTAACTAAAACCGCCTTTAATACCAGGCGATTGTGCTAGCAAAAAGCAAAAAAAACAGGCAATAAAAAAAATCCTAAACCACCCCCCCATCCCAGGAATACAGTGCAAATACACAAAAGGGAGTCTTATCCACCAATGTCCATTTGAGGTTGTAGCAAGTGGAGGTCTCTGTAAGGCTTGGCAGCATGGTGTCCTCCTTACACTGTCAGCCTCCAGAGCAGGCTCTGCAGTGCCACCATTCCTGGGGAGGGAGAGAAACAAGAAAAGGCCAGGTAAGTAAAAGCACACATTACAGATGTGGTTATCATTCATGTCCCTAACCTTTTCCCCAGCGTGTCTCTCCACAGATGCACTACACCACCTCAGACACGGCTGACAAAGGGGGGAACGGACGGACGGACATGGTCTCTACCAGCCCTGGATGATGAGTACAAGTAGTAGGAAGTCAGTCCAGTGTCTATACTTTGATTATTTCTTTCCTCAGTATACTATAATCATTAAGAGGAGACAGACAGCAAATGTGTACAGCAAACATCAACTAAAACTCATTCATTGGACACCGCCCAATCAGACAGGTGTGTCCTTAATTAGAGCCTGGAGCTCGTGAAAAGTGCTGCCTTCATGTGAGAATGTGATTAAGTGACGAAGCAAACAAATAGTGAAAATTAATTAAGTAATAAATCTAACAAGTGTAAATATAAACCCACAACAAAACACGCCATAATAAAATAAAAAAATATATAATAATAATAATAATAATAATAATAATAATAATAATAATAATAATAATAATAATATAAAAAACAACAATTACTAGGCAACACAATCAACCGTCCTAGCACCTCTTGTAACACACTATAACTTACTACTTTCTTTGCAGGGGTGTCTTTTTTCTTAAGAATGCAACAAATGGGTATAGGAGAGCACCAAACACGGACAACAGCTTCCGATTTCAATTCTAGGCCCAAAGCCTCCATTGAGGATATTGTCTATATTGTCTGTAAATCCGTGTCTGACACAAGTCTAAATATTCCTGTCTTTGCAATAAGCAAAGCAGACACCCCCTTCCCCTCAAAGGGAGGCAGATTTTCTTTTTCTATTTCCTGACAACCAGCAAATGTCAAGGGTCTTCAATTGCTGCTAATGCATAATGCTAATGCGTCTCTCGTTGGTCTCCGGGGAACGCGTGATCTTGTGCAGTTGTTGGAACCAATCTCCATTCTGATTAAAAGTGAGCCACGGGGGTGTAGTCAAAAGGGTGCATGTTCACCCTCATCATTAGAAACAATGTGATCTGGGTGACACACTCAGTGTGATCGATATAGTCCGTTTGTTAAACTTTACTTCTTCGTCACAGACGTTTTGGTCATGGCATGGATTGGGCCTAGAGGAAGTGTCAAGATTAAATTGTTTTTGTTCTTGTTTTTTTTCCCATTCTCTAGTGTATCGTCATAACTGTTGCAAAAGCTTTGTAGAGGTACTGAATTGATTGCTGCCATAAAAATAATAATAAAACTCTTTCACATAATCAGGGTAGAAGAGGAGCCCTTAATCTCTTGTTATTCTGTTAGAGCGGCCAGACTAGTCCTCACTGGCTGACTTTGACACAGCGCAATCGATACACACAGCTCAACCCTACACAATGGCTGAGCGCATCCTGAGACTGAGGTGCTTAGTATGGGCAGCAGGCAAGGTTCGGGGAGATAACCTTTGGATACAAAATAAAAAACAGCAACAACATAGGGTTGAGACAGACCACTAAACCTGGGGATAATTTTCTCAAACAAAAGCAGGACCCAGAACTAAGTTTTTACACTCTCTTGCTTGGCACTTTGCCCATATCCAAGTTTACCCTGGAATATTTACCATAACATTTTTGTCTTGCTTAACATGAGTTTAGATTTGCAGTGGTTTCCTATGGGTTCAACATACCTTTTGTTTAAAGATGCATTTAATTATTTTTGTATGGAAATCTACACCGATCAGCCATAACATTATGACCACCTACCTAATATTGTGTAGGTCCCCCTTTTGCCGCCAAAACAGCCCTGACCCATCGAGGCATGGACTCCACTAGACCTCTGAAGGTGTGCTGTGGTATCTGGCACCAAGACATTAGCAGCAGATCCTTTAAGTCCTGTGAGTTGCGAGGTGGGGCCTCCATGGATCGGACTTGTTTGTCCAACACATCCCACAGATGCTCGATTGGATTGAGATCTGGGGAATTTGTAGGCCAAGTCAACACCTTGAACTTGTGATTCATCTGACCAGGCCACCTTCTTCCATTGCTCCGTGGTCCAGTTCTGATGCTCACGTGCCCATTGTAGGCACTTTTGGCAGTGGACAGGGGTCAGCATGGGCACCCTGACTGGTCTGCGGCTACGCAGCCCCAATACACAGCAAACTGCGATGTACTGTGTGTTCTGACACCTTTCTATCAGAACCAGCATTCACTTTTTCAGCAATTTGAGCTACAGTAGCTCATCTGTTGGATCGGACCACACGGGCAAGCCTTTGCTCCTCAATTGCATCAATGAACCTTGGCCGCCCATGACTCGGTTGCCGGTTCACCACTTTTCTTTCCTTTAACCACTTTTGATAGGTACTGACCACTGCAGACTGGGAACACCCCACAAGAGCTGCAGTTTTGGAGATGCTCTGACCCAGTCGTCTAGCCATCACAATTTGGCCCTTGTCAAAGTCGCTCAGATCCTTACGCTGCCCATTTTTCCTGCTTCTAACACATCAACTTTGAGCACAAAATGTTCACTTGCTGCCTAATATATCCCACCCACTGACAGGTGCCATGATAACGACATTATCAGTGTTATTCACTTCACCTGTCAGTGGTCATAATGTTATGGCTGATCGGTGTATAATGTAAATATCAATGTGTTTATGTTCGAGACCATGCACTAGACTATCCCCCTGTAGTTTATTTTCTTGTAGGGTAATTCATCAACTAAATTAATTGCGAGTGTCCCTAGGACTGGCAAAGCGGATGGGGAGTCCTACACATTTAATTTCACCCCATTGACTGATTTATACAGCAATGGTTGTGCTAACTGTGGATTACGCAGCAGTTTCTAACATTTCCTATTGACCAAAATGTCAGCTTTAAATATCCACATCTGCTTAACGGTTGTTGTTGTACAGACTTGTATAATTATTGTCATTACCAGCAGTCTTGACATTAGTTTTTACTGACTGGCACTTGTGTAACTATTGTGGTTTAGAAACTTTAACTGCTGGACAGGACCATTTAATAATTGAACCTCTGGTCCAAATTTCATTTTAGCATAATTTCATTGAACAGCATATTTCATGTATACAGCCAGTAGTTACAGGTTAAAATACAACCGGATTACACCGGATTGTCTCCAGATGGTATAGGTTTCTCATGATTATATTTTCTACAACAACAACAATTTTTATTATAACAAATATAAGTTACACTATAGCAAAACCAAATGTATACAAAATAAGAATGGTGGCCTTCATTTATTGTGTATTATATTATAACAAAAGTGTTTCTACTTATTTTGCTTGGATATATTAAACTATAAGGCAGGTGGAAAAAATAGACAAAGGTGTTGAAATTACCAGTGTTTCTATGTTTGTATTATTATTATTATTATTATTATTATTATTATTATTATTATTATTATTATTATTATTATTATTATTATTAACAACAGTAATTAGATGATCATTAATGCAATGGACAAAGACCATGATCATGAATGTATTCATGGTTGGTTTTGAAATAAGTTTAACAATAAAGTAAGTAGGGCCTACTACAGTTCATACTGTCATATATTTAATATTGCTGGCTATATTTAAATGTATGTCTGAAACTTTTATTTCCCCGTCCATGTTAATGTTACTGTTCTTATGATGCTTTATCTCCCATAGTCAATGTTTGCACATATTACCTCAGTCACCTCTTCTGATTACTGTACTATACTTTTCTCCCCAGTATTGTGTGGGTGCGGACACTGATCTCATTGTTATGTTGAATATTTTGAATGGACACAGCGTTGGCATGTAAAAATTGTTTGCAATGCAATACGATTCATTGTAGAAATATAGAAGAGAACTGACGGCAATTGTATGGAGTGTAAAGTCAGAGATTCCTCACAAAAATATCTCTCAACAAGCAGTTGGTACAAAAATTGCAATAGCAGGTGCCAATGCTTCACCCATGCACACAAACACAATTTAACGCAGAAACGCAGCTGGCAGAAATCAAACCAAAATATATTTTATTTTCCCCCTCAGTGTTAAGAGGAGAACAAAATGGAACAAACATTGTTTTCTGTTGTTTCAGGGAGAAATATCAGCTAGAATTTAAACTGATTGGGAAGAAAATATCCTATTTGTTATCTAAAGAAAATATTCACTCAAGTTCTTTTTCGTCGATAGCATTAAAGGTTAATATTAATTTTCAATATGTGACTCCTGCTCAGGAGAGCTTTCAGAATGAACACTCAAATCATGAAAGTATGTTTTATATCCTCATCTAATGACAATATAATTAGTTGTGGTTGGAATTAATTAAACCCTTTCAGTCATGCAGTTTACTAAACATCTTTCATTAAATGATAACCTACTTATGTATAATTATGTATTTTGATTCAGGATCTGGAAACCTTCAAGTTTACAGCTTGGGGATGATGTCAAATTTTAATGGCCACTCCATTAAATGAATACCTGAATACAGAATTGAATTCTAAATGGAGGGAATGGACACAACTGTCAAACACAACACCCACCCACCTACACACACACACACACACACACACAATACTTTTAAACTATAACACTTTTTGCAATAGATTTCCAGTTCTACTGTTTCCATTCATGTCTGTTCTTCACTGGGTATGTCAGCATTAGCACGGACTAGATATGATATTAAGGATTTCAGAAGCAGAAATATATATATTGATTGTTTGGCTCATTCACTCTTCATGTGAACTTCAGAACAAAAGAAGTCTCCAACCATCATTAAGAGCAGTTTGCTGTCAGAGATCAATGCTCAGCCTGATAACTGTCTCCCCCCCACATTCACACACACACACACACACACACACACGTACACACACACACACACACAAACATGCACACACACGCAAACACACAAACACACACACACCAATGTTCATTATGATAAAATAGCAGGGGATGGGCAAACAAATGTTGTTAATCACACACAGCTATTCTTAAAAAATAAAAATAAATGAAACACAACTTTTTAATAGATGTCTTCAATAGGTGTTTAAATCTGACTGTGTGCTTAAATTCTCTGTCATTGCAGTACATTCTTACAATACAATAAAGTGATTTAGCCTCATTGCCTTTCAGGTTAATTAAATTCATTGCGGTGTAATTAACTTCCCCTCTATGAATGCCTGAGTTTCTTATAGACTCTTTCAAGGAGAACATCTTAGTTTTTTATTATCTTTATTTCAGGTTATATGTGGGATAAGTGTATACGTTTGCGTGCAAGACTGGAAATGTCATGACTGGAAAACTCACAAAAGGAAGAGTTTTCGGAAAATGATTTACTAAAAAAACCCTGCCAAAATATCTCCCACTTTATTGATTTCTGTGGACTACACTAAAAAGAGATCTATGATAAGAACATTTATACGAAACAATATTTACTAAACTAAATGAATCACAGAGCAACTTCAAATGTAATTGATAGTGATTTGTGATAAAAATCCTTTAAATGTCTGTTAAATTATCAGTCAGTACACTTTCACACAGACAAAGTCCAGCTCATACAAGCATGATTATGAACAAAGTAACCAACATTCACAAAACCTTCTTATAGGTTGTTTTAATTTTGCTTATATGCTCAGAGAAAGATGTGACTGAACTCCAAAATCGCATCTTTGTTTTCCAATGACAAAAACACATTTTCGAGTATTGCAATGGATACATCAGTTTCATAGGTTTTAATGTCATTGCTTCAAGTTAACATAGCTGTATGAGAGTTTAGAATTCCTTAAAATGTATATTATCCCCTAAAGAAAAATGTGCGCAGTGTATTTTTCAGCAATAATCGCACGTCATGTAAAAACTGCCCTACCAATAGTGTCCCAGGCATCTGATTGGCTTATTTGCTTGGCCAATGACTGCGAGGAATCTGACTGCATTGTCATGCCAGAGCCAACCAGGTGATCAATTAAGACTCAGGCCAATTAACTAATGAAGGACACATCTGCTTAATTAAATGTGTATTATCGCACCATTTGGAGGGCATTAATTTGGGTCCAACACTTTTACCACTCCCAAAGCTATCAAACTGATGGATTTGCCCTCTTGTACATGTGAATTACTCACAAGCACAGCAGTTACATGTAAAGGCCCTTTACAGTATTACGCAAATGTATCGTTTATATAAATCTTCCCTTACATGTCAGTTCGTGTTTTGCAAAAACAGTGCAATAAAGTCGGCACATCTGAAATCTCCAGGGATCTGTACACAGTATGAATGAACACATATTTGCAAAAACATACAAGTACATTTTAGAAACAGATCAGTCTTTTGCATACTGGAATACAAAAGCCTATATAAAGATTAGCTTTCTTATCACAGTGCTATCTGCCGTATTACACAGTGTTCTCAAATACAATACTGCGCTGCATTCCAGCATCTTGTTGGTCCGCAAAAACAATCAGTGCACTTACTCAGGGGATTTCCTTTGAATCCTCAAACAAGCCATACTGATGCAATCTTAAGGGGACTTTTTCTTATATCTAGCACTTTTAAACAGTGCTGTTTAAATGCAATGCATTGCCCTAGTCCCCTTCCCCCCTCAATCACACTGGCATTAAGTCTAAAGTGATTCACTTCAGACCTAAACAATAAACTATGCGAGTGGCAAGATGTCAAATCTGAAAAAAATGGCAGATCAGACTGACTTTTCTCAATAACATCTCCCTTAATTTAAAACCAGAGATGCAAAGTGCTTGGGGCTCTCAGTATAGGCAAAGGCTATTTGGCTGTACTGAATCTCATTTGCCTCAAAACAAGAAAGAGGCTAGTAAAAGTCCTTCTTCTTTTGAAAAATAATAATAACAAAAAAATGCCATTACAGATAACGTCCACATTTATGAACTTATTGAAATGGCATGGATGAGTGTTTTATTCCTGGCACTTTTCCCTTATTTGTCTGGCAGAAACTGAAGAGCAGCTGGAGGGTACAAGAAAGTTGGGCCATTTCTGTTGGCAAAGGAAAGTTTACTCGCAGTACCTCAACAGTGCTGTCATGTTTGGTAGCTATGCCTAGTTATAGTAGCAGATTCTTGTAAAAAGTCAACATATTACAGAACAACTAAGCACACAGTGCCTGGAGTTACGGCCTGGCATTTAAAGACATGAGCTACCTGGACAGGTGAAAGGAAAATGTCTTGGTCTTTAAGAGACAAAGTCAGCAACCAATACTGTTTCTTACTCTGCAGAGAGCAGAGGACACAAATTGAAATGGAGACAGATGCATTTAGGACCAAAAACAGACGGCTTGTCTTTACACAAAGAGCAGCGAGGATGTGGAAGTGTGCTTTCAAGTTCTAGTTAAAGCTGACTCTCTGGGATCCTTCCCAAAGAGGCAGGTGATTGATTGGCTACCAGAAACCAAATGAGCTTCCTCCCACTGATGACCTTTCTTAGGTTTCTTTTGGTTTTTATTCCAGGACTCCTCTCCTAACAGAAATCTGGACCTGAAATGGATTGCCTGGGAAAATATGGTTTGGTTTAGTTTGGGTTTACACAGTAAGTCTTGCATATTCCAATCTCCCTTTGGGCATTTAAGAACAAAAATCAAGGCTTTCTTCATTTATTGCATTGGCATTCTCTCTTCTGATGGATTAACACCTCAAATAGATAGATTGTGCTTCCTGGGGCAACATGAAAGACTTCCTAACTTAGTGAGTTTAAAGGACTTATTTTTGTAAATGGAAGTTAGTTCAAAGGGAGCAGCTAGTTTTGTGCGTCCGACCAAGTTCAGTTGCTTCCACAAGTGTCTGTAGGCATCTGTTTCTGTGTCCTTGCACACTGATTTAAGCACAACCTATACAACTGCTGAACTGGGGTCACCCAATCCAAACTAACTTTCTGATTTAATTTGAGTCGCCGGATGTCAAAAGCTCTGCACGTCTTGGATCAGCCTTTCACAATGAAGGGGCCTATGGAATCTGAACTGATCCGGCTGCTGCTGAGTGAGATGGAGTGACAACAGACTTGGGGGCGTCTCTAGCAAAGAGAAAGTTAGCCCCTGTGTGAAAGGCTGAGTATTCTCAGTCTCCATGCTGACTTTTAAGATTGAGAGCAGTCGGGTGGAATGTGGGGCAGTAGCAGTGCAATCACACGGCCACTCTCACAGCTTATGATGTCAAAGAACCATTAACTCGTCGATTTAGAGTCAGAGAAGATGTGTCAGACACTGTCTGGCAATAGCTTTCACTAGTAGCAATGCCCATAAATGAATGCATCCTGGTCCATCCATCCATTATGAATAAGCACTTCCTCCAGACAGGATGCCAGCTTAACGCAGGGTAGCATACACACACACACATACAATTACATCACAGTTTAGAGTAACCTAAAAAGCCTGTATTTGTGATGAGGGATGAAATGCACCCAGAGAAAACCCAATTTCTACTTACTTTTGTTTGTGCTTTAAAAAAAAAAAATATATATATATATATATATATATATTGAGGGAAAAAAGTATTTGATCCCCTGCTTATTTTGTATGTTTGCCCACTGACAAAGAAATGATCAGTCTATAATTTTAATGGTAGGTGTATTTTAACAGTGAGAGACAGAATAACAGCAAAAAAATCCAGAAAAACACATTTCAAAAAAGTTATAAATTGATTTGCATGTTAATGAGGGAAATAAGTATTTGATCCCCTATCAATCAGCAAGATTTCTGGCTCTCAGGTGTCTTTTATACAGGAAACGAGCTGAGATTAGGAGCACTCTCTTAAAGGGAGTGCTCCTAATCTCAGCTCGTTACCTGTATAAAAGACACCTGTCCACAGAAGCAATCAATCAATCAGATTCCAAACTCTCCACCATGGCCAAGACCAAAGAGCTGTCCAAGGATGTCAGGGACAAGATTGTAGACCTACACAAGGCTGGAATGGGCTACAAGACCATCGCCAAGCAGCTTGGTGAGAAGGTGACAACAGTTGGTGCGATTATTCGCAAATGGAAGAAACACAAAATAACTGTCAGTCTCCCTCGGTCTGGGGCTCCATGCAAGATCTCACCTCGTGGAGTTTCAATGATCATGAGAACGGTGAGGAATCAGCCCAGAACTACACGGGAGGATCTTGTTAATGATCTCAAGGCAGCTGGGACCATAGTCACCAAGAAAACAATTGGTAACACACTACGCCGTGAAGGACTGAAACCCTGCAGCGCCCGCAAGGTCCCCCTGCTCAAGAAAGCACATGTACAGGCCCGTCTGAAGTTTGCCAACATCTGAATGATTCAGAGGAGAACTAGGTGAAAGTGTTGTGGTCAGATGAGACCAAAATCAAGCTCTTTGGCATCAACTCAACTCGCCATGTTTGGAGGAGGAGGAATGACCCCAAGAACACCATCCCCACCATCAAACATGGAGGTGGAAACATTATGCTTTGGGGGTGTTTTTCTGCTAAGGGGACAGGACAACTGCACCGCATCAAAGGGACGATGGACGGGGCCATGTACCGTCAAATCTTGGGTGACAACCTCATTCCCTCAGCCAGGGCATTGAAAATGGGTCGTGGATGGGTATTCCAGCATGACAATGACCCAAGACACACAGCCAAGGCAACAAAGGAGTGGCTCAAGAAGAAGCACATTAAGGTCCTGGAGTGGCCTAGCCAGTCTCCAGACCTTAATCCCATAGAAAATCTGTGGAGGGAGCTGAAGGTTCGAGTTGCCAAACGTCAGCCTCGAAACCTTAATGACTTGGAGAGGATCTGCAAAGAGGAGTGGGACAAAATCCCTCCTGAGATGTGTGCAAACCTGGTGGCCAACTACAAGAAACGTCTGACCTCTGTGATTGCCAACAAGGGTTTTGCCACCAAGTACTAAGTGGAAGGGGTCAAATACTTATTTCCCGCATTAACATGCAAATGAATTTATAACTTTTTTGAAATGCATTTTTCTGGATTTTTTTGTTGTTATTCTGTCTCTCACTGTTAAAATTCACCTACCATTAAAATTATAGACTGATCATTTCTTTGTCAGTGGGCAAACATACAAAATCAGCAGGGGATCAAATACTTTTTTCCCCCACTGAATATATATATATATATATATATTTTTTTTTTCTCACAACTTATTTAAAGAAATCTCCAATGTCCACAAAGCAAACCTATTAAAAGAGACTTAATGGAAAAGAAGTCTCTTTAAACAGAAGTGTAGCTTCCTTTCAAATGGGAAAAGCTTAATTTGTCTTAATTTCTGGTTAAGTCTTCAGCCAAAATGTATTAATTTTGTGAGTTAAACCATCTAGATTTCCTTCCAAATTCATGCAAAGGCATCAGTATTCTCAAACAACTGTACAGCATGAAAATTATTTTAGCTTCTTGGCCTGGCATCAGATAATGAAGAGCTATAACGGACAAAGGTGATAAGCTGTGGGTGTTTAAAAGCCAAGTGCAGAGGAGAAAAATAAATATGAAGAGCCGGAATACACACAGGGAAGTTGTAGACAGTTTTTTTTTCAGGTGGAACTTGGCAAATGTGATCAATAGCATAAAACAGAGCTCTACTTCTCAAAGATGAGTAATCTTGGGTGGGTGTTTGGGAAACACAGATAAGAGAGGCACGTAGTGTAATCGGAGCGTAAAGCCTTTCTAATCCGCCGGAGATTTTACTGGGATAATTGTCTTAGTGTTTCAACATTCGGTCCTAACTTTCAGCCCCCTCTCGGCGCTTCTCTGCATTCAACCCCCATCACAGTGTAGAATCTTCTGCGCTGGATATTTCTACCACTCTGTCTGGGCCATGTTAGGATTCCTATCGGTGAACTTTTCAGGTCCGGGCGGCTTTTCGTGTCGTGAAACTCACCTGTAACTGAAAGGGAATTGTACCTGGTAGTTGGTAAGTGGTGCATGTGGTAAAAAGCCAATGTTGTTACGCTTAAGTCCCTTTCTATCACACAAGCACACCAGCCTGGTTTCTGATTCTGGTTAGGTGAAAGCATGGACAGGGGTAGGAAGTGGGTCGACCCGGGGCGAGAGCGATGGGTTTTCAGTAGAGCATGTAACATGTAACCACAACTCCATGAAGGCAAGATCTAACCCACTTATTGAATCTGTAGTGTGAAAGTGTGTACCCATCCCACTGGGCATACTGGTGTCACTGGGCTAAGGGGCAGCCCTGGGGAAGGGGATACTAGCGTGAAAAGGGCTATAGTTACATGTGTTCAATGTGGCCACTTCTGCATGTATAATTGCACAACAGCATACACAATTGCACCTTACCATTGTAACTATGAGTAACTGCCCTGTCAATATACTGTAAATACACACAAGTAATTATCAGCCACAAATTCCACATTTAATCTAAAGTGTCAGCCACTACTGTCTGTGCTTGGCAGGAGCAGGCTAGATAAAAGACAAGCCTCCGTTCTCCACAGCGCCTCTTTGTGGTTTCTCTGGGACCTGCAGGTCCAGTTTGGCAGCTATGTCCGAGCTGCTTACAAAACCACCGAATGCTGCATGAGCTGGCAGCTGGGGGGCATTTGGGACTTAAAAACAGAGTTGACAAGACAAGGTGATTTCAAACGGGGGGAAAAAGATTCCAGTATAATATTCTTTTTTTTTTTTTTTTTAAGTGTGAAGAGTGACGCCAAGTGGCCCAAAATGAGTACTGCTACTATCACTTTCTTCATTGCCAGCTCCTTTCCAGTCAAGATGCCAAACCAAGCCTATTTTCTGGCCAGATGAAATTGGAGGGAAAACAAAGCTGCTGTTACAAGATCAAGACTGAGGAGGTGGGGAAAAGAAGACTCTAACCAACACAGGTGTTGCATAAAAATACTTTAAATAATAACATCTGTAAGTTTCAAAATCAGACATGTACAGAATTAAAAAGGAGACGATATCTTACATCCGTGCAGGTCTCAAGCCATAGACTGAATTACAAAAGAGGATTTTAAATAATAGGAAAACATTAATGTACAAATAAAAAAATACAGTATACAAATAGGCAATATGGTACAACAACAGGAAAAGGAGAAGAAACAGGGGGAAATGACCATAACAAATACAATAAAATATTCACATTTTTACATAAAAAAAAATAAAAACGCAAATTGTGAGTTGTGGAAAATGGAAAGCTATTGCTTGGGAACATAATAGTTTTTCTTCACCTAGGAAATATTTGAAAACACTAACTGTATATTCAGGGCACTAGACTGTAACGATGTGTACTTACAACAGGCTGAATTGTGCTTTATTGTATTGCTTTACTGCACATAAGCACAGCAAGGACAGCACAAGAGCTTCCCTATGTTTGGGTGATCTAAAAGTACCTTTGGTCAAAGAAATCTAAAAATACTATTTCTGGGCAATATTAATGAGCACACAGACACCGTGTAACCTATCATTACCATAGATGATGACCTGGGACATTGAGAAGAATGCACGACTTCATGTTTTTAAATGAAGCCAGCCCTCTTAAATGCCTCAGAAAGACTATCAAGGAACAGTAATCATCTCATCAGACCCTGGCTCAGTACGAGACATGCCTCAACAGCGAGAGCCCTTTTCTTGGTCTATTTCAGGTAGTTACTGGCACAGAAAAATGCACCTGTTTTTTTTAATTTTTATATATAAATCTAGAATCACCAATTTGTTGTGTGTGTGTTTTTCTCCCCCTAACTCTAGAATCCCACTTGTGCTAATACATCTCATCCTGTTGCTATGAATCCCACTGCCCTCACATGGGGAGGGTGAGGAAGAACATCTAGGCTCCTCACAATTGGCTAATTTGCAGTTTTGCTGTTGTCTGCAGTTTGTGAAAATCCCTCACTGAAGAGATATCCCCTTGTTGCCCCTTCATTATTAGACACGGTTTTAGAACGAACCAGGAACTGCTTGTGCCAGGAGGGATGAGAGGAGATCTTCATAAAACCTCCTGCTTGGTGTGTCCAGCTAAAAAACTCCAGTCAGTGTTTCAAGCCTAGGTCCATCTTGGCTCAGTCTGGAAGTGGCTGAGCCCAATACCACAAGGGACATCCCCGAGCAAGGGAAGGGGAAGAGGGAAGCTTGCGAATTGGCACTGTGTCACAGGTGTCTCTGTCCCCAAGTGCAGTAAACAAAATCTCGTAAGGCCTAGTGAAGTAGTCCAGGCTTCACAAGGGAGGCTGCTGATCACTGCAGGTGGCTCCACCTCTTATCAGGGGCAGGGGAAGGGGGATCTGGTGCATTAACATCCACCCTTTTGAAAAGTACAGGCAGATCTCTTCTGCCTTCTCATCCAACCCCTACCACCCCTCCCACGCACCCACCCGCCTTTCAACAGAGCTTAGCAAAGCAGAGTTTCAGTCTTTGAAGAACGGCAGATTACATCTGTGACTCTCCGGTATGCTGGCTGCTCTTCAGCCCCTACAAAGAGAGCAAGAGAGACTCTGTCAAGAGATTTTTGGGGCAAATCAAGCTTATTCACCTGCAGACATTTTTCCCAGTGCCCAAGATGCCAGAGAGGACATTCGTGCACTTTTTGGGGTTTTTCCTTCATCTCAGGAGGGCAGCGGCTGGCCGTACCTGAGAAGAGGCTGACTGGTTGGAGCTGCTGAACTCTGAGTATTTGGTCTTCTTCTTGGGGAGGCAAATGCCAGGCAGTAACTTAGTGTATTCATCCCGTACCTTAGGAACACAAGACACAGGACATAGTCACAAAGCAGCCATGCAAAAGCCCACCTGCTGCCCACCCAGCTCGGAACTAAAGGATACCAGTCAATCTTTGGTGTTTCGGGTGTTGGCATCTACAAGATACATGACTGTGATTGCCATGCCAGACAAGATAATAAGAGGACTTGGACACAGAACTGGGCAGGGTGCATGGCAAACATCCTTCTCTTTTCAAAACCTCTAAATGTCTTGGCTGCCAAAACAGAACCACTGTAACCCCTCACTCTCTTCTCATACATATACACCTGGAAAATAACACATGGGTTCTTGGCCACTGAACGGGTTGACCATGTATGAAGAGGACTGAGGCGTTGGTGTTTGTGGTCTCACCGGCTTGTAGAAGAGGCAGTGCATTATGAAGATGAGCACCCCCTGGATGCTGTTGAGGATGGTGAAGAGGTAAGACATGACGATGGTGCTCCTCTCAAACTGAAAGCAGCCAAAGATCCACATGGAGCCCAGGATGCACAGCTGGGCGACGGCCGTCACCGTGAATGTCCTGTACACAAATGCAAGAGGGTTGCTTCAAAAACTCGGCCATGTTGACCAGGGCAGTCAAACAACGAGGATGGGTTTGAGCAGATTATGAGCACTTGAAAAAGAAAGAATTGTTCTTGAGGAGTTTATGTTTTTTCTTATTTCTTATACCACACACACATTATTTAGAGAGAGAGGGAGTGAGGGAGAGAGAGGGAGGGGAAGTGAAGTACGCATAAACAGAGGATGAGGGAGAGATGGAGAGAGAGAGACTTAACTTACACTCAAGTAGATCTCCAAATAAGATTCCAATAACATTATTACAAATAAATAATTAAGTAAAAGTAGCCAAAAGTACTCATCTTAAATGATCTTACAATATTTGCTTATTTTACAGTCTGGTCACAGGCTGCATCAAAAGAACCCCCATAAAAACTTGCTCTGACAGCTCTGTCCGAGTGTGGCATCGTGAATTGGTGTCTAAAAAGACAACAGAGGACAGCTCACCGGATTTTCTTCAGGTTGGATAAGTCAGGGTTGAGACTGCTGAACTTCTGAGCCAGTTTCCACACCGTGATCATGAAGAAGAAGGCATTGGCCTGGGGAGAACATCAGACACATCAGCACTGGGTACAGTAAGCAATTGAGGACTGTCACTTGAAATGTATTACCTCCTGTTCACAGAACTAGAAGATTCTTAATCAATGAAAATAATCCCAAAATGCCCCCTCTGCCCCTGCCAGGACCTTTCTGTATAGCCAGAATGTGGGATACCAATTGGACTTCTCCCTGCTGCAGATATACAATTAATCTGTGATTTTAATGTTCATTGGTGTGTGGCTGTACTTACTATGATGATCACGCAGACTGGTCCAAAGAAGCTCCAAATGAAGCCATTTTCCAGATTCAGCCAACAACTGCAAAGAGTGAAAGAAGAGAAAATGCTGAAAAAAGTTGCTACTGCTGCTGCTGCTGCTGTCCACAGTATTACTGCACTGACTAGGTAAGAGGGGAGACGTGGCTGTTTTGGGCTACAGCACACATCATCGCCTTTCACTGGTGTTCAGGATCAGTTTCAAAACTACAAGCCCTACAGCACTGTGTTCTGAAAAACAGGTCATGTGGGGGCCACAGTGTATCCATTTTCCAGTCCCCCCTGAGCTCTCAATAAGCTCATTGTTCCTCTAACCCAGACTGTTTACCCCTGTGCTCAAGTCTAATGCAGGACTAGACTTGTGGTTTCCTACCCTGAGGCCAAAGTGTGTTCAGAGAGAGAGAGAGTCCTTGCACTTACTGTTTCTTGGTGCCGTAGCCCTGGGAGTTGACTGCCGCCGAGATGCCCACGATGAGGGCCGGGATGCCATACCCGAAAGCCAGCATGTACGCCAGTCGCAGGTTGGTGTTGAAGACCAGGACCACCATGCGGTAGAGGTGGATCCCCTCCAGGCACATCCAGCAGAACGTCGCCAGGAAGAAGTAGTGGAGCAGCCCGGCCACGAATGCACAGCCCCCCTGGCGAACCACAGGCACAGAACACTGTCACAACAGAGCTCCCATACACACTAGACAGTTAGCTATGGTAAATCTGTGACCCTTCAGTCACCACTGCCATATATGCATAAGAGGGTGTTTGTGTGTGAATAGCCAGGCAGGTAGTCAGAGGCCCAGGGGATTCCTGCTCTGCTGGCACTGCTGCCTACCCGGTTCTGAGTGCTGGAGATGCCGGCGAGGAAGACGAGGTCAGCGATGAAGAGGCTGACGCACAGATGCAGGTGGATGGTGTTCCGGGTGCCCTGAATGGAGCGGCAGCAGTAGAAGGTGACAATGCAGATCAACAGGCAGACCAGCGAGAGAGACAGGCCCACCCAGGTGATCACTTGCAGCTGAAAGGTATCCTAGGGGAAGAAAACAAAATACAAGTCTATATATCAGATATCAAGGACTGTATTGTTTTCTACAGAGTAAAAGTAGCTGTTCGAAAATATGTATTTTCCGTTACAGGAATACAACTCAATGAATAAGAAATTCTACTTCTTCCTAGGTCAATGGATCTCTAACTTTGTTGTTTGCAGAGCAGCTGAATCAAGGGGGAGATCTCCACAGATAGCACAAACACAAACAACAGTACCATTTACCAAGACTTACATTAGCATGTCAAAATCACATAACCTATAACCACATACTTAATCCAACTAGGTTTAAATGTGGTTAGGAATGTTTTCATAAATGCTCAGGGTTTCCGTTCAGTATTAGACAAATTAATGTATAATTTTATATACAGTGGAAAGAAAGTGATGGGTTAAAGATGAGAGTTGACACTTCTGGTAGGATGTGGTTCAGGAGGTTTTATCATATGACATTATGGCTTTAACGCATGACTAGCTAACAATTAAATTTAGGTAGGTACATATTAATTTCAACAGATCTCCTACATATTAATTCACCTGATTTTTTTTTTTTTCTGGATTACCATGAATAAAAGTGAAACCTGAGCTGCATTGCAACACCAAATCAAAAGACCTGACATTACACTATTACACACGTACTGTCCATGCCAAAGTAATCCGAGTAGAAATGCAGCCCTGACCCTCACAGTCTATTTCTAGTTAGTCTGTAGCTGGAGTAGGACTAAGTTAGTCCTGTACTTAGTCTCCTCTAGAGGGCAGCAGCAGTGATTTTGGGGTTCGTTGCAATGGAGACCTTGTTTAGTCAGCAGCTGGAGATTAATTTAAGCCATTGAGTTCATTGCAATGGGTATTAAACCCACAGACTAGTTTAGTACGGAGCTGTGCACTAACCATGGGATCATCTCCAGTTAGTACACAGCTTTCAGTTCATTGCAATGCAGGTGAATGAGCCTGCAGTAATAATGAGAAAGACACAGACAAGAGAACGAGAAGCAGCTGCTGTGATTGTGGTGCTTTGTTTTCTCTCTTTTCTTGGTCATATGCCGAGGGAAGGCCTTGTGTGTGGGTGATCAACTGCCCTGGGAAAGGAAGGCTGTCTCTTTACTGGAAAATAAACTGCACTGGTCTTTTTAATGTATTCCTAAGAGTGGAGCCATTCTTGATGGAATGAATGTGAACATTGAGTTTTATGGAATAAGCAAGAAGAACATGGTCACAGACACACTTCAAACGTGACCTGTAAATAGATCTGAATGTGTCTAACACCCTTCCACCCCTACCTGTTCACACACTATCCATTTCCCTTGGTTCAACTGGTGGCAGTTCACACTCGTTATTTTAGAGTACGCAGAAACACATGAATAAACCTTGAAGCAACTCTGATGAAAATGGTGATGCGTCTTACCTCCAAGTCATAGAGGGCCAAGAGAACCGCAAAACTACTGAGATGGCTACACTGACACTCCGTGTATGTGGCATTGGACTTCAGCGTTTTACAGCCTTGGGTTGACCAGAAACCTCCATTGGTGCTTGAGGCCCAGTACACACAGGTGGTGTTGCCATCTTTAGGGGGAGCCTAGGAGAGAAAAACAGTACAATTAGCCCTGACTCGATGAGGTGCACCACACTGATCAGCTACTGACAGACTGTACTGTTGTGCGGCCGTTGATGCTATGGTGTGAAACTCCCATCACATTTTGGATGGTTGTACTCGCTGATCGCAGGTGAACGTTACAGAGATCAAACATAGCGGCTTGCAGGCGCTGAAGCCTTTAACAGTATATTGGGCTGTACATATGGTCCATCACAAATGAACATGCAACCAAGATTAATTCATATCAAGATCATTGGTTCTCAGCTGGAGCTCTGCAGTGCTTTCAAACCTCCTTCCTTCCCCCACACACTGTATTTGGCTTCTATGGGAATTTCCTTTTCATTGTTCCCGTGATCTTCGTCTTCAATTTAATGACATCTGGTTCACATCTGATTCACATACAGTCAAATACTGTCGGTCAAATATTATTTTTAAATGCGCCTTGTTTACTTTTAATGAGAAACAGAAAAACCTTTCTTCATGTGAACTCATCCACATTTGGGAGGTTATTCAACATTTGCTTCCTACTTCAATCTGGGAATCAAATTTTACTTTATTTTATTTTAGGCACTTGTACACTGGGCTGAAGATATGAATGCATGTCAATCCATCTTGTGTAGTGTAGTTTTTCTGCTTTCAGTACAAACAGACAACAAAAGGGAAGGAGGCTGTGGGTGTCTATAATAAACTGAACGGTAATCTGTGAAGTGCAATGGACTTGTAAATTCCCATTATGGGTGAAATTATGTGGCTCACCAAGTGTATTATGTTACTAGGCTTGGCAGCGTTCACTGCCTGCCTTTAGAGCTGATGACAATGTAAACTGATGCCCGTTTCTCAATTATGGGCATCAGAGTAAGGCACACGGTTGAGTACTTAACCTGTCAAGACACCTCAAAAACAAATCTGTTTTCAGATCGGTGGTTGTTGTGGTTATTTATTTATTTTGTTGAACTTACAAGCCCTTCTCAACAAGCTTCCCCACTCAGGGAACAATCATAGTTAATAATTGCCTGATTGCAGTTCAAAGGTCCCGTTAATGAGATGGAATTATGCATGAAGCTCAAGTGGTCATCAGATTTCCATGATTTCAATGAGAAACAAACAGAGGTAAATAAACACCGTAGATTGCGAGGTGAGACAGCAGACCTAAATCCAGTCTGTAAAATCCAGTACCTCAGCCTAGATGCACCGGCGGCACCGTTTTAACTCACCTTCAGGTGGGAGAAGATGAAAGTGACTGGCTTGGCGAGATCCTTTCGGTTCAGGTTGCTGATGGAGGCGGTTGCTACGATGGAGTTCATCTGCAGGGAGGAGACTTTGCCCTTGCTCATTTCAGATGCCACAGATCCAAAAGAGTTATTGGTGTGTCTATGCAGGTTATTATAGGAGACCAGGGCAACTGCAGCAAACCCTATATGTGAAAAGACAAGGAAAAGGCATTTACAAAAGGTCTCACTCATTCATAGCCAAATTCAGGGTTGTTACAGGCCTACTCCACATCCAAATCTACAACAATACTAACTCACTTAGTTTCCAGACTGGTATTATGATTATATGTGGTTTCCTCATTATATGGCGATGCCCTCAGTGGTTGGGGGTTCCCTGAAATTATTTTCACGGCTCTCAAAAACCAAAACCCCCAAAACCCCAAACCATCCTCTGACTTACAAAATTCTTCATGTTTTTGCAATGTGCAAAGCGTCCACTTCAAATGCTCTTCCACAGGTCCCCAAAGCCAACACTCATGTCCCACAATCGGGAAATGTACAACCGTTTTGTTTGTAAGTTTTCAAACCAGATTAAATAACCTCTCCTATTATTTATAACAATGAGGGGTCGATTTCTAGTGCATGAGAAGTGACATAAGGAGATCAATGACAGACAGACAGACAGACCCACACACACACACAGACAGACACACAGAGATACAGCAAACATGCTGGCAGACACACAACTCACTGCATAAGAAGGACAGAGTAAGAATATAAAGTTCTACCTGTACTGTTTTTATCAGCTACTGTCTCCCAGTGTGTACCCATGGTGACTTTGTCCGAAGACAGGATGATCTGTCCTTGGGGTGTAGACTCGTTGTTCACACGCATATCCACTTCTACAAGATAGCAAACAGAGACCCGTGATTAAAATGTGTTGGAGGTTATTTTGTCCACTAGGAACTGCAGCGTGCTGCTACAACCAAGCACACCTTCCTATTCATCAAACACTGCAGACAGTGTTATGAGGAGATCTTTTATTTTTGTGGCATTTCGGAATTATAAAAATAACCCTGTGAAATAGAAGCGAATGAGATGTTATAAAGATAAGATACTGCAAACACGATACTGTTTCACAGTTTGCGCCGCCTCTAAATGAATGCATAACTAATCTTCAGGAAAATAAACCAAACAAGAAAAAAAGGTTGATAAACAGGTATAGATATAGAAACAAATACAGATATCAACATACACAGAGATATAGAGAGATAGGTTGGATTCCAATGCACAGGAAACAAGAAAAAAAAAAGTTACATTTCTGAAGAACACAAAGATACTAAATGATAATTGAACATAGATACACGCATACAATTATGTATAAATTGGGTTTTCTGTTCCATTTAAAACCTTTGTAGACACCAGAATCATGCCTTGACAAATCATTGATAATTATTAATGACATACACTCACCTAAAGGATTATTAGGAACACCATACTAATACTGTGTTTGACCCCCTTTCGCCTTCAGAACTGCCTTAATTCTACGTGGCATTGATTCAACAAGGTGCTGAAAGCATTCTTTAGAAATGTTGGCCCATATTGATAGGATAGCATCTTGCAGTTGATGGAGATTTGTGGGATGCACATCCAGGGCACGAAGCTCCCGTTCCACCACATCCCAAAGATGCTCTATTGGGTTGAGATCTGGTGACTGTGGGGGCCAGTTTAGTACAGTGAACTCATTGTCATGTTCAAGAAACCAATTTGAAATGATTCGACCTTTGTGACATGGTGCATTATCCTGCTGGAAGTAGCCATCAGAGGATGGGTACATGGTGGTCATAAAGGGATGGACATAGTCAGAAACAATGCTCAGGTAGGCCGTGGCATTTAAACGATGCCCAATTGGCACTAAGGGGCCTAAAGTGTGCCAAGAAAACATCCCCCACACCATTACACCACCACCACCAGCCTGCACAGTGGTAACAAGGCATGATGGATCCATGTTCTCATTCTGTTTACGCCAAATTCTGACTATACCATCTGAATGTCTCAACAGAAATCGAGACTCATCAGACCAGGCAACATTTTTCCAGTCTTCAACTGTCCAATTTTGGTGAGCTTGTGCAAATTGTAGCCTCTTTTTCCTATTTGTAGTGGAGATGAGTGGTACCCGGTGGGGTCTTCTGCTGTTGTAGCCCATCCGCCTCAAGGTTGTACGTGTTGTGGCTTCACAAATGCTTTGCTGCATACCTCGGTTGTAACGAGTGGTTATTTCAGTCAAAGTTGCTCTTCTATCAGCTTGAATCAGTCGGCCCATTCTCCTCTGACCTCTAGCATCAACAAGGCATTTTTGCCCACAGGACTGCCGCATACTGGATGTTTTTCCCTTTTCACACCATTCTTTGTAAACCCTAGAAATGGTTGTGTGTGAAAATCCCAGTAACTGAGCAGATTGTGAAATACTCAGACCGGCCCGTCTGGCACCAACAACCATGCCACGCTCAAAATTGCTTAAATCACCTTTCTTTCCCATTCAGACATTCAGTTTGGAGTTCAGGAGATTGTCTTGAACAGGACCACACCCCTAAATGCATTGAAGCAACTGCCATGTGATTGGTTGGTTAGATAATTGCATTAATGAGAAATTGAACAGGTGTTCCTAATAATCCTTTAGGTGAGTGTATACATGGTTGCGAGTGTATGTATATGTGTGTTTGATCTTGCTGAACTTCTGTTGCACAGTAATACATTTATACTTTGTTTCCATCTTTCAGATCGATATCTTTTCTCTTCTCTGGACAGGTGAGGACAAGATTTACCTAAAGTTTTCCCTGAAACCCTGGTTTGGCCTTCCGTCAGAGGGGCGATCAGCATCATGGCATTTTCTATAATATCTAGGAACGGGGACACCTGGTTGTTTTTCATGGGTCCAGTGACCAGAAAATCATCGATAATATCCAGCAAGTCCTACAGAATACAAAACACACCAAAGACATCACATTCTAAATCCACCACCTGTGTTCAGTTTTGCCACAGCACAGTGTACCTAGTGTATTAGGAGTACATGTCATTATTTATGCTTTTTCACATGCTGATGTGATTCAGCTCTGATGTCTCCCAGTCAGTGTCCAGTCCTAGATGGGAGGAGCCTCTGGCTGGCATGAAGACACATGTTCTGTGATTGTATGACTCAGAGGCAGTTAAGTGGATAATATGGAATTTTGATTCACATTGTACATTAATGTGGCTTACCTTCAAAACCTCTTTGCCATCTTGGAAGCTATGATCTAGCACCATTAAGCATTTCTCCTGCATATGGTCTAAGATGTCGCTTAGCTGAAAACAAGACACAATAAAAATAAAAATAAACAATTAAAGAGATAGTTGAATTTCCTTTCAGAATCTTTTTTAAGAGAACTTTTCATCGTGTTTGCCAGACTTCATCAAAATAAAGCCAATCATGAATTACACATGGTAACGAAGATTTAGTCTGATAACCCATGTGTAGTGTTATGGTCAATTCCGTAATTAAGCGATCATTTGAAACAAGTGGATGAATCCTGTATATCTCCTTAGAGACCAGATTTTGCTTAATTGACCAATAACTAACATTTCTACCCAGTCTTTAAAGATGGGATATTGTTATATATAACTATATACAACTAATTGGATGTGGCAGCTCCCCAGAAGTGAAAGTCTTACTGAGATAACTGGGAGTTCAGGGATGGGGTTTTGTGTAAGGGAAGATCCTTCCAAACTGTTCATTTCTGATTTTTTTTTTTTTTTTAAATCAAGGGTCTTAAATAACTCCTGTCAATAATTATAGCTTTGATTATAGCATGTAAATAAAGTCTGGCTTATCAAATGAACAAGGCATCATACTAAAAATCTGAAAAGTATCTTCTAGTCATGTGTCTGTTCTAATCCTTCAGTCAAACAGTGGGTGAAATTACGTTATTCTGTGATTTAAAAAAAGTATAGGTTCAGCTTACATTTCCCAGGTCGTTATTGGACTTCCTTTTGTACTGGTCACAGTTAAGCTCTGTGTGAAGCAATTTGCAAGAAATGTTTAGTTAGAGACAATTTGTCTAGTTTAGTTAGTTGTCTTCTTTCTGGTAATAAAAAGCAATCTAACGCCGTGGTTTACAACTGGCATCGGGTGGCTAAAATTAACCAGCATTTTCTAATGCTTTTATTGAACACTGGGGGAAATTCAGTAGGGGGAATATCCAGCCACTAAACTTAGTGACGTTTCTCATTTCTAAATGTTTTAGTTTTTTTAATGAATTTACTAAATTCCACCCCAATACTGGAAGTTAAATCTCATAATATAAACTAACAAACACATCTGCAATGCATACATTGGACTGGGAACTGAAAACAAAACCAAGTGAATTCACACACACTTTAATCTGAGAATGTTTACCACAACTTACCTATGCATGGTGTTGCATTTCGTCCAAAACTGCTAAAGGTACTGTTGTTACATATACACTTGTAGCTTCCATGTATGTTGGAGCAACTGTGTTTTCCACAGACAAGAGAGTTGTTTTTACATTCATCTATATCTGAAAAACAAACAGAGGCTGTTTTTCACCAAGTACAATGTACAGTGAGGTCTTTGCCTCCTGTGCTTTCCGCTATAATGGTGTGTAACCACCTCAGTGTGTAGAGAGCTGTGTAGAATGCAGTTCCTCTTCACAGAACTTAAGATGTATAATATCACGGCGTTAATGCTTCCAAATCCATGACAATGTGTCCTT
The DNA here is from genome assembly GCF_036373705.1 of Amia ocellicauda. Classification (NCBI taxonomy): domain Eukaryota; kingdom Metazoa; phylum Chordata; class Actinopteri; order Amiiformes; family Amiidae; genus Amia; species Amia ocellicauda. The sequence goes on from NC_089856.1 coordinate 4,536,925, forward strand.
AGTGGCTCCCATTTTGGCTACCTGATTTAGACATTTGTATGTCAGTCACTGATATGTCCTATGCCTTGATGAAGGAAGACCCTGTATGAGCTTTTGCTTAGTCACATTGGCTCTTCATACCACATACTCTCAGGACTCTGAAAAAATAACTCAGCTTTGTAACAAATTAATAGACAGTCTGAAGCAGGAGGCAAGAAGCGATCTCATCTAAACATGAAAGGTGCCAAAATCCCTGTGGCGTGTGCACAGATCAGTCAGAGGAAAAGCAGCATAAAGCACAGAGACAAGGTTTTGAGTGTTAAGCACCACAGAAGAGCGAAGTCAGCACATGGAAACAAGCATGGGATATGCGATCAGTCAGGCAGTGGATGCATTGCATTATGAAAGCTTGGCTGCTAATAACTGGTCTGCCAATTTTCTCCTTCTATACAAAACAACTATACAAATTTCTCTTAATCTCCCTATCAGCTTTACTGTAGAGACTCTGTGCCATTTTCCACTTCATCTCCTGTGTTAAGTGCACCGCTTCTATCACAGAAAGGTCTTATCTATGGCCCGGTGTTGTTCGCTGTAATTTGTGGCTATTTTTGCAATGTTGTAATCTCCTGTAATGTCGTGTTTATGTAATGCACTGCATGTCAGTTTTGATAATTTGCTCAAGTGGCCTAAGAGAGCTGCCTCTGCTTTTATTAATTCAAAAGAACTTAATTGGCTTTTATTTGAGGTATGTCAGATTCTGAGTTTGCTTCTAATGGTGTTCTGAAAACATTCAGTTTGAGCCAAAAAGCTTGACAAAATAAAACAATAACAAAAAAATACAAAACCCAAACCTAAACTTACATATGTTGATTGCTTACAGATTTATTTATTTATTATTACTATCTGTGTATGATTCTCTTAAAATCCTTACCTGTACAACGTCCAGTCTTGTTACCAAAATTACTGAACCCTGGATGGCAGGCACAGTTGTAACTGCCCACTATGTTTGTGCAGTTGGCATTGCTGCCACAGACTGAGGGATCCACACACTCATTTACATCTGTAATGGAAATGGATCCACTTTTAAACACCAGTATATTGCCTCTTCACTTTATCACATATTCTGAAAGTCTGCTTCCCCAGCAACCAATGCTATAAACTAAAGACACTACAGAGTGCCACTTTTTGTATGTGTCCGTTTCTCAGAAATGCACAATAATATATATTGGGTATTTGGTTTGTTTATTTATTTATTGTTAACTGGGTATTAAAAATGACTAGTTCAGAATAGTAAGCATTACAGTACACACTTACAGACTGCATCTCCGTGCAGATGAGATAACCTATTTTGTACAGACAGGGTATACTCAAACTATACTACACTATAGTATTGCATGCACTAAAAAATAAAACAGCTCCATGAGATAAAGAAGTCATCTAGTAATTTATCAGTTAGTGTTAGTGTTCGGTTAGTGGGTTTTTTTGTTTTGTTTTTTCAGGCGCTTATATTTTCTCTGGTTTTGTTTGTTTCTTTCCGACCCACTCAGAAATAAACACACCCGTGGAACAAGTGAGACAATATAATAATACAAAAACATGTATTGTTTACAATTAAAAACTTAAAGACCAGTAGCTAGAATTGACTTTTTTGGACTTACAAAGCATTAAAACACCAGTAAAAAACGACAAGCAAGAGAGAAAGGTTGCGTTCTTGTAGCGCAGATGTCCGCAGTTCTGCAGAATTTCAACGATCCCATTGTTGGAGCAGTGCAGGTCTGCGCATAACTGCTGAAATGTGCTCTACACGAAATTGACCAAAGATACACGGATAACTTCGCAGGGGTGGAGTGTAGCACTCGCACAAAGCAAACCAAAAGCACCAAACAAGAACACAAACACAAAAACTGAGCTTCTGAAAACATAATAATCTGTCCACTTCCAAGTGTTTGAAACATGTAATTTGGATTGGGCAGGGGGCGGAAGCAGTGTCAGTTTTCAGTAATGCTTCAGCGTGTGGGAAGCATGGGATTTAAGAAGTATTTATTTTTCGCCAGCATGCAGAAATGTTGAGGGTTGTATTTGGTATTCAATTATTATAATGTGTAATTCCTTTAAAAAACAACAAACAAATTACCTCAGAGAGAGAATTATATTCTGTTATTTATTAAGATGTTGAACTTTTATACTTAGTTATTTCGGTTTATCTACCCAGTTATCAGCATATTGTTCAGTGATTGGAAAAAAGCGCAATGGTTATTCTGTGGTTTCGGCTAATATGTTGTTGTTGTTGTTGTTGTTGTTGTGGTGTTGTTTTGGTATCGAGTATCGTTGCCAGTATCCAGTATCATAATACTAAACCTTGTATTGGTATCAAAGTAAAAATTCTGCTATCGTGACAACACTACTACTGCCATTATATTTGCTCTTTCACAGGCCGTCTCAAAGCAACCAAAAAAACCGAGATCTTGGAAACAAGTTGCTAGGAAAAGATCAGAATGGGAGCGATCAGAAAGGATCTGAATAAATCTCACCTTGGCAGTGCCCAGTCTCATTCTCAGAGTTACTGAACCCTGCTTCACAGACACATCTATAACCCCCATCTGTGTTTGTGCACCGTGCATGACCATCACAGATCTGCTGATTCTGTGCACACTCGTCTACATCTGAAATGGAAGCAGATTATTGCGTTTTAAGCCTGACCACAGCGCACTCAGCTCTGCACTTTAGATCGAAAGATAAGACAAGTGGGCTGCAGCAATTCTCAGATAGGCCGTATCAGTCTGGCACAGAAATGTTGCTAATTTATGTTTTTACTAGGCCCATTGGTTGTTAATAAAAACAGAACATCTCAAACCTCAATTGAACAACACTGCACTGAGGATCTCGGCTAACCATTTCCAAAACAGCTCTGTCGCCCTACAGAAAACGAGATTGCGTCCAATCCTGGCAGATGGCTGCACTATTTCACTTACACCTGCTTTTAGAGTATTTTTTTCTTAGTATCCTGCTACACTAAATGAGCTTCTTTGGGATGCCTTCTCACCTGTACAAAGTCCAGTCTCATTCCCAGAGTTGTTGTACCCCAGATGGCAGGTACAGTTGTAACTGCCAAGGGTGTTTGTGCATTTGGCATTGCTGCCACAGACTGAGGGAACCTGCTCACACTCATTTACATCTGTAATGGAAATAGATCCCCTTTTAACACAGCTGGGGTGTCTTTTCGGTCACATATGCACCTTTTCAACACATTAGAACAGCTCTGTTCTACAGCAAGAAAATCTTTTATAATTACTATGACTATTACTTGTAGTTTTGATTTTCCTTTTAGAAGTTAAAAAAAAAGGTTTATAGAAAGTGAAGTGCCATTCAAATACAACATTATTTATTCAAGATTTTACGGGAACCGCCTGCTAAGGCCTGGTTAAAACAATTTTCCAGAAGCAAGTTGCTTTGAAAACCCTGAAAAATCAACCTCCCTTTTGGGCACACGCTGTTCACCTCACTCACTCTCTGGATGAACTCTCACCTCTGCAAAATTCAGTGTCATTCCCAGATTTACTGAACCCAGAGTGACAGTCACATTTGTAACTGCCAGCAGTGTTTTTGCAGCTTGAGTTGCTGCCACAGATTGTTGGAGTCTGGGAGCACTCGTCTAAATCTGAAAGGGAAACAAGACGGGGCTGTGAACACTTTCTGTACTCTTTTCTCCTTGTGACAATCCAACCTGGGCTTCGAAAACCCATTAAGTCATGGTCTGATCTGTTGTTTCAATTAATGGCTCTTAGTGTTTTGGGATGCCTAGTTATTGGGAGTCGCTGCGAAAAGGTTTATGAAAAGTTCTGATGAATTCCCTTAGAGAAAAGGTCTGTGCTTCCCTGCTGCATTCCAGTTATTCCCACTACTAATGTGAAACACAGTTTGACATGGAATCACTCGTCAGTTACTTCCATGTGACACAGAGAATGCTAGAATGCAGTCTCCTTTAACCAGTGAGGAAGATGAAATGTATTAAATGATAGGTGTGCACGTGTAGCATGAACATATAGATCGCCTATGAAGTTCTGGCATTTGAATAGCATCGTATGCAGCAGTAGATAGAGAAAAGGCAGACAAATACATTGCTGTGTGTTATAACCAAAGCAAACAAATTAAAATAAAAAAGGCTTTAACCTGCACATGCAAAGCGGTTAGATCAAAGGTTTGGATCAGGTTTGACAATGGCCTGTTGAATGAAATGTTTTACCTTCGCATGTGGATTCATTGGCAGTTTTGAAGTCCTCTTTGCCATTACTTGAGATATATCCAGAATTACATGTGCAACTGTAATTTCCTGCTCCATTGAAACAGACTGCATTGCTGCCACACATATCTGGGGTCTCTTGACACTCATTTATATCTGCAGGGGAACAGCAACACATTGGGTCTCAGTTGTGGATCCAGTGAGAAGCCCAAAGACGGATCTGTTTTGAGTGTTCTTGCTGAGCTGGTGCTTTTTCAGATTAACAGTGAAATTCAACTGTTTTGTGGAATTGTTGGATAGATATGGATTTAGTAGATATAGCCAATTGTAAATAGTAAATTCATTCAGATCTGTGGTGTAGCTTTATGAAAGCACAGATTACCTAAGGTAGCCATCCATCAAATACAGATGTAGTGTGAAGTTTGGATTCATTCTGGGAGTTTTTCATTGGTGTGAATATTGTTCCTATTTACTCAATAAAACATAGGCCTCTTTTGACAAGCTATAATGAGGTAAAATGCTGATATGCTATTGGGCAGGGAAATGATAATGTCAACTGTGTGTTAAAGTGTTAGTCACAAGACGGCTGATGGATTTGTCAGACTTTATTTACAGCAATTAGTTTATCTTGTAAAATGACATGAAATGGATGACCTGTTAGAGCAATGATGAATGATGGGAGAAGTTACACACCCATAAACTGGACTTTCAGAGCTCTTACCTCTACATTGTGAAGTTATATCGGAGAAGTTGTGTTTCCCAGTTGATGATCTGAACCCACTGTTACACTGACAGTAGTAACTCCCAATTGTATTGAAGCACTGTGAATTGTCAGGACAGTACCCATCAGCACACTCATCTGTATCTGCAAATGAAAAGAATAGAAACGTTAGATGTGCATAAGATCATAAGGCAACCTCACAGGCTCACTCCTGAGTTGCTTCAAGACAACCATACAGAATTCTACATTAATAACTGAAAGGAAAATAAAGCTCATTTTACAGAATTGGCATAAGTTATGGGACCTGATTGTGTAATAAAGATACCAGGAGTTACGATTTTTAAATCTTGAACATTTGTGAATGGTTGCACACAGAAGGAAGACCTTCAGCTCATGTTGTTCATGTTGTTTTAGGCAGTTAATCGCCTGCATAATTCAATCCAAGACATTTCCACCCAAGTGTCAGATTCACGTATGTGGCTGAGCAGCTTTATGTTATTTTCAGTCCTAATTTCCAGCCATGTCCTCTGGACCCTGTTTTATTGTGGAGTGTGAAGCAGTCTTAGTTTTTGTCTGCCTTTCCCCTGAAGGATTCTGATTCTGAAGACCTGAATCAAATACCCTCAAATTATAATCCTCTGTATTCAAAACTAAAGTTCAGATCTTTTAGCTCATCTTGTTTGTGCAATTCCTATGAGACTATGATTGTCATATTATTTTATCTCTTTGCAAGGTAAATCATGTCCAAAGACTTTCAGATCAGAAAATGTAAAGGTATATTATTGATCAAGGTATGTGGTACACCGATCAGCTATAACATTATGACCACCTGCCTAATATTGTGTAGGCCCCACTTTTGCTGCCAAAACAGCCCTGACCCATCGAGGCATGGTCTCCACTAGACCTCTGAAGATGTGCTGTGGTATCTGGCACCAAGACGTTAGCAGCAGATCCTTTAAGTCCTGTAAGTACTGCTTGAAGTTCATGCATCAATATAACAGGGTTATCTACAACTAATGGATGAATTTGAAATGCAAGTATTCTGTGAGGACATTTTATTGTATTCTATCAGATTTGGTGATGTCCAATAGGTATGATCCAGAAGTGATGCTTCCATAATTAATTGCAGTGCTTTTTCAGCTGCATGTATGCCGAATTTTACATTATCATCATTTAGCAGACACCCTTATCCAGGGCAACTTACATTTGTACCCACTGATACAGCTGGGTATTTTTTTTTACTGGAGCAATCTAAGTGAACCCACAGCCTTCCAGTTATGAGTCCAGAGCCCTAACCACTACTCCACAGTGCTGCCTAATATAAGGATAATAAGTCAATAATGTATGACAGCAGAGATTTAAAAGAATGATAAGCAAATAGAAAAACAGCTTACCATTGCATTTTCCACCTGGAAGTCTGTCAAAACCTTCAGGACATGAAGAACAACAAGGAAGCACCAAAATCCCTGTGAGGCCTGAAACAAACAACACAAAATTGGCTTGGTAAATGTCACAGATATGGTTTTGTTTTCTGATTTTAGGGTTAATCCTAATATTGGACTGGCTTTGGTTAGAGTGCAGTTTCAAAATTCATACTGCAAGGAAGGAGAGAAGAGATATACTACATAGGTATTTGTTTAATTAATCCTTTAATTACTTTATGATTCACAATGGATCACATCTGAAGCTGCAACTTCAGCTGTATTTCCCCCCTTTGGCCTCATTCAATTAAATTCATGATTCCAATAATAAATCAGTACATTTGACCACTTTATACATCCATCAAGTCCTCAGGGGCAGCAAGTTCTTGGTGGTTTCCAACTGCATCAGATCCTCAGATTAGTGCAACAGAGGTGTTTTGGGTCATATGGTCTTTATATCTCCTCTCTCTAACCTGTAGAAGCATAGACTCCTCGAGGTTGGATGACTTGGCAAATTTAGTTTAAATATGAAATAAAACGAGGGGGCAAATACTAATACTACTACTACTAACAATAATAATAATACATGGCGTCGACCTTCCTGTGCCTTAATTGAACTGTGCGTATAGTGATGCCAAGATACGTAGACAGAAAAATCCCTCATATTGGGTTATTTTCAAAAGTCTTATCATTCCGAGAGACACCTACAATATTACGTCATCCTGCAGAACTGTACCCTTGCAAACAAATTGCGTTTGGCGCGCCGATAAGGGTTTTTACAGGAAACACCTGCAGAGATGTGGGTGAGTGGGGTTAATATTCAACACCCGCAGTCTAATAAGAGAGATATAAACATGAGGTCATGCAGCTTCACGTTAGCTCACAAATTCCACTAGAAGTCAGATATTGCGAACTCGTTTGCAGATACCAGTTGGATTGCTTCTGCCTGGTTCAGGTCAAACACAATACTCAGTCTGCCAACACATGCTCTGTCATCAGCCTTGGTGCCGAGTTGATTTCGGGGAAGTGACGAACTCTTTTCAGTGAGAAACTCAGGCAACTTAAGGGAACTACGCCAAAGCCTGCCTTTCCTATCCCACATACCAGCAGGACCTTACTACAGTGCTAACTTACCAACTACAACTGAATGGGACATTTTTCTTTCTACGTTTTGTCATTAGTGTAGCGTATACATATAATCAGAATACAACATGCACGCAGGCCTAGGGATTTAATGTATACATACACTAAAAACCTGCTGTTATTAATTGCTTAATTATATCCTTAATTGCACTAACAATGCAACATAGTCAAAATTATTTAATTAAGAGCTAAACCTACAGGACAGGGGGTTATTAGATTACTATGATATGAGTAACTTTTCCACGTATTGTTTAGTAGTTTACTATTTGGTTTATGTTTATTTTTACTTTCTAGCCTTAACAATAATTGTGAAACTTGTAAGCTAAAATTCTCTGGAATTCTGGAGTCACTTTCAGAATGACATGATTGTGAGTCTTATCTGCTGTCTGTAGTTAATATGTTTACAGTCACACTCCTTAAAAACCTCAGCAACACAGAACAGAAATTTTCAAATGTCATTACCACACAAAAATAAATGAACAGACTTAAAGTAACTGGAATCTGTGGTATGATCTGTGTAATATCAAACCGTTTCCTTCAGATTCCAGTTGTATTTCATATGTTAATGTTTTGCATCAGCAACACAGCAGTAAGATGTATTTTATGGAAGCTGATTACAACTTGAACAGTAGTTTTGTTATGGTCAATTTATAATAACGCATGCCAACACGGTACAAAAACATTAATTCTGTCCGCATAGGTAGCAATGTGCCACTTAAGGAATAAGTTATTAAGGTCTTGCCTCTAGGACTGCAACCACACTGCATTCCCAAAGTCTCCAAGGGTTACCCGACCATTCCACAGGCCTACCGACTGTGCTTTTAACCTCAAGTATCCCAGCCTAGGGTTTTATTTTTTTATTTTACCAAATCCCAGTCGTTATTTGAGATAGTAGGCTAGTCTACTTGTACTTTTTTTTTTTTTTCTGCTGACCTTGATCTGATTAGCAAAATAACACATGAACAGCGCAACTGCAATCGCGGGTTGTATTAGGAAACGGGCTCCACTCGATTCAAAGCGGATCGGCACTGTTATCTCATGCACATGTTTAGGATATATTTCATTAGATGTAAAAAAATAAATCAAGCACATCCGATATCATTGTCGCAATAAGTTGGCTATTTTTAGTCTGTTCTGTTTTTTTCTTGTGCAAAATGAATAAAATGGTAGACAGATTTATTATAAACAACAATAATGATCAAATAACACCCCCCTAACACACACTGACCAACACTTCAGAACAAGCACTTTGAACTGTCTTTAATTTCTCTCTGATATAGGCGATGCATAATAATATACCATTACTACTAACATCATTTACGTTATGCGCAACCTGTCAGCAAAGGCAGTCTATTTTAATTAGCTTTTTCACTTTTTATAAACAAGCCCAATTAGCACATCTCTCGCCCTTTCCTTCATGGATGGTTGCCACTGCTTTTCAGTAGCTAAGCCCACAGAGCAGGCAGATGTCCCTGACCACTCACTGACAGCTGCACCCAAAACAAAGCCCCGGCGGCACACCCACCGAGGGGCCACTCTTCATCACATCTGCGACTCCTAGAAATGCATCAGAAAGCACGTTTGGAGAAGTTTGCAGATGTAGTCTCCATAGAAACGTGCGACCCCCCTCCGCCCTTTTCCATCTGGTTTCTTTGTTACTATTCAACATCAGACAGATTTCTAACACTTCGCTGGGAATATTAGAGACTCTTTGAAACGACCACGTGTCTTACTGTAGTTAATTGCAATAAGACACGCAGGACCAATTTATATTTCATTCCGTTATGTTGGTTGTTTTTGTACTACGTGTTAAGTTTATGTAGATGTCGACACAGCTGAGACAGTGTCTTTGTTGTGAATAACTTCTATTAAAGAAAAGAAAAACTTCTAAGTAACACACACAAACATGTATGCCATTGACTATAGTTATGACATGTTGGTCTTTGTGGCCTGGATATAATAGATTTATACTGACAGGTCCACAATCTATACCTGTAAGAGGCTATACTTAGAATACAGGATAAGTTTCAAACGGTATTAAACTGTAAAGAAAACAGTTTCTTCCACTTGTACTCTCATAACTATTTTATTATTATTATTATTATTATTATTATTATTATTTATTGATTATCCAGGGCGACTTACAAAACATAAGAGGAACACAAAGGGCAAAAATACAGTACAGTTCAAATCATACAATTTCAATTTACACAAGTGTATAGGAATTATACAGTAAACACTACTGTCTTACATCCTATAGTAAAAGCTAGTACGTGCAAGGAAAGGAGGCATAGAGGAAATCAAAATAAACAATGCCAAAAACGTTACGTATTTGGGGTCATAATATCAAAGTTTACCAATTATCAACCGATTATCATGACTATAAAACAACACTGGAAGCTTAAGAAACTCACGGCATTGCAAATTCCTGTGATAGCCTCAGTTAACTGAAGTGTGTATTTCTATGTTTAAGTTCACTTTTCGTTCTCGATCGGACCCAAACTAAAGTCATAATAATAATAATAATCCCTGAATGATTAATACATTAGTCAAACTTACCGAGTATCAGCAAACCGTATCCCATGACTGAAGAAACCCGCCTACAAAACTGGAGAGAAACGAGACGTCCCCGATACTTGTATCCAGTCCCGCGGTGAAGTTTTGTATTATAAATAATGTTTAACCAAATCCAAAATCGCTTTGAGCTGTTGAACTTTCTCCAACCAAAACCGCGACCTAATGCAGCAACCCTGCAGGTCCTGAGCTCAGATGAAACCAGTCCCGATCTCTTCTTATAGATATAAAAAGTAAAAGTCACATAAACCTCAGCCGCACTCGACACACTAGCGGAAATCCCCTCCTCTGCAAGTGAAAGAAATGCACGGCGTGACTGGACACCTTTCTTTTTCTGGCTTGCTGACACACTGAGTGGTTCTGCTGGGCATTACAGCAGGTTTTCTCCAGGCAGCGCTGCCCTTTAGCGACACACCCCAGAGGCAGTCATAGGGGCGACTCTACACCAAGAGGAGGAGGGGGCGAAGCTGGGTCGGAGAGGCGCCTCTTCTGCTTCCAAATCCACTTCTATTTTATATTGCCTGTCTATGCAAGGCAAACAAATACAAAGTTACACCAACACAATAGATACTGGCCTTGGGTAGTATACATGTATCCGAGGTAGCTCGCTTTGTTCTGAAGAGAATACAGATGTCCCGTTATTTAATTTTTTGGTAATGTACGCGTGTCAGAAGATATGCCCGCTTTGGAAAGCTTTGCCTTTTGTTCTGGTGCGGATAAAGCACAAGGGAGTTCATATTGTCTGCCAGAGTAAGCGCAGCACGTCAAAGCAAGTCAAAATAACCTCGAACAGAAGAAGCCGGTATTGTTTAGTTAATAACGAGTCCCTTAATAAAGACCTTCCCTTGATTTCCCTGGAATTTCGATTCTGTATTGTCCCCTCAATGCCGTCTTTATATAACGCTTTTAAGGGGCTCAGAGAGGTACACGTGTGCAGAAGGGAGCCTTCATCGAATTACTAACAGTCTCAGTTTTTTTCTGCTGCTAATAGTAGAAAAACAGAAATGAAATGGCAAGATCTAATAATAAATGAGTACATTAGTCGCACCTGCTGTTTTCTTTCCTCGATTAAATAAGTTCATATAAACACGTGTGCATTTACAGACTAATTAAAACTGTGTTGTAGTAGCGTAAATGGTATATGTATCTGTGTGTGTGTGGTTTTATTATTATTATTTTTTTCCTTTTTTTTATTGGGAATGAGAATCACCTAACCTGCATTTCAGTCCAAAAGCCTTACAAAAGACAATCCTACATCTTAGAGAATACACAGATCAGATAGGTGGATTTTAAAGTTTAAAGAATCCGCAGACCCTAAAAACTGCACATCCCATAATGACAGATAAGGGTTAATATGTGGTCATTACAAAGTAAAAAGTATTATATTAGACAAAGTGACTTTCAGATGGTATGGACTGGTATTCAGAGATTTTCTATTGAGTTCATGGACCGTTCCTTTCCTACAGACAATATAATCTTGTTCCACAAACTCAGATCATAACTGCTACCAATGACACCCCATGCACCAATCCCTTGAAGACTGGGCTCAGCTCAGGCGATCTCTTCCTAATCAATCATGCTGAACCAGATTAATTTGGTGGTGAAATCTCTAGTACTCTGGTCTGTGACTCCCTTGCTACCAAATTTAGCACAATCTGGACTCATATTGCTTGACATGTAGCTCAAACTACACTACTAATATGACATGCAGTTTTATCAAATCAATGCAGGGAAGACCTAAACAAACTGCTAGAGGTCTTTAGAGCTCATTAGCACCTCAACTGGTGTCATTTTTTACATTCAACATTTTCACACAGCAGTCGTATTGACTTTAGCCATGCTGCCTTTTTAGATTTGATGTTTTCATTAAAGAAGAATAACAGGAAGGATGTTTTTGCTCTGTTTTCCTAAATAGGTCACTATAAATAGGCCTGAGGAATGAAAGCACAAGTCCATTCGTTTGACTGATGTGGTTAGTCTGTATTTCCATTGTATTCAATAGCAGTCATTAGTGACTGAGGTCAACCCGCACCAACTGACAGGGAAGAACTCGATCAGTATAAATGTAACTGTTCCTAAAGACTCCAATTTTAGGCTGCTTCATTCTGACAGCTCTGTGTGCTTTCAGTTTACAGTTTACCACGATGCATTTGGTAGCATTGTAGTGTTCAAAGATTTCAGATTAGTTTCTTAGTAGAACCTTCCTTTTCTTTCGCAACACTGCCAACTTACAAACTGATATGAACTCCATCAGCTATTAAAAGTATATTAAATAACAACCACATTATTCAAAATGAGTTCTTCCTGTGTCTCCGCTTCGACCACTACCCGAATCCTTTTCTACGGGTTGCTCCCCCTTTGTGTGAGATTCATAACGTGATTTGTTGCTTTATGCAGTTTATGCAGTTACCAGTTTTTATTGGTCAGCCTTGCCTTTAGTAGACCAATCCCTAAAGAGTTTCAGTATCCTTTTTGTAGGTTTTCTTTTTGCTGCTGCTATACTGCAAGATGCTCATTTGCAGACAAGTGTATATTGCGTTTTCAGTGTGGGGATTCTTATAGCACAATGCTGAGCCTTTATATTAATCGCACTCAACCCTGTGATAAAAATCAGTAACATCTTTTTAGCATGCTTTGAGAAGTGGTGAGAAAGAGCCGTTGCCTTTTCATAGCTTCTATCTGGGCATGTGTCACAGCTTTTATACTGTTACCTACCATCCCCACACTTTAGGCCAAAGTATATCCCTCTGGGAACTTTTTGCAAAGCACGTGTGTTCTCGGATGACGTAACTGTTCTCTTCAGACCAGCACATTGAATGGTCTCAGTGACCCTACTACAGTACAAGCAGATCCTTATTTCATATTTAACCATGGTGCTGTTTGGGTAATTACTTTTTTAATCAATCCAACACTTACTGCACAATGACTTTCCAAAACAAGCCAATTCTATATATTTACCTCCATGTTATGAGATTGTGCTGTTCTATTCATTGCAGGTTAGTTTCCCTTTTTAAAAACACTGTTCAGCTCATATAAGGAAGTTACCCCATTTAACCCATAGGCACTTAAGTATAGTTACAGAGCAATACATAAGGCGTATCCTTCTTATGCAATAGTTTGAGGAATTGGCAGATCTCTAGGCCAGTGCATACATACTGACCACTATGAATTGGTAGTCTGTTTATGCAGAATCACAGTTGGCTCTGTTTAATACTGCGCCCAGCAAGGCCCAAATCACTTCTGATTGTTGTCAAAGTCATGCCAGGGTATTTCTGCCCTCTCCAAAAGTATGTGGCCTGATTTTGCAGCCAGGCAGTGTAAGCTGTAAAACAGGTGCCGGTTTGTTTACTTTACATTGTTACTAGGAGACTCAAAAGGCAAGTGACTCAGGGTGGCAAAAAGAAAAGACTTACACTGCAGCATTGAACCACAGAACTGGGAGGAAACATTAACCATGCAAGTCAAAATAAAGAATATCATGTCATCGGGGGAAAACAGTGGTTTGTGTGTGTGTGTGTGTGTGTGTGTGTGTGTGTTTATTGAATCAAATAGAAGTCCAAATATCTAAGTGTAAGACAGATTTGTGTTTTGGTTTTAATTTGTGAAGATTTCAAACACATTTGCATTGCTTTAACATTCATTATCGCACTATTTTGTTCATGCTGTTTGCAGTTATCAGTGCCTTAAAGTCACTTATCATTTTCTCAGTTCACAAAACTTATATCAGAGCTACTGCACCATCAGTTAATGGGATCAGCAGTTTAAGCACCCTCAGCACTGACAGCAAACAACTACTCAGAGTTTCCTGTCTGCTGGGTTCAATAATTAAACACCTTTGCTCAGCTCAGTCAAGGTATAATGCTTATGTTCCAAATCAATGGTTTGCACGCTCAATTGAAACGTTGAAATCCTTTCCTGTCTCAACAGCTTCTCAGTGCTCATGGAGGCAAATGGACTCGGGTTTGTAATGCCAGTATGTTTGTGTACATATGCATTTTGTTGCAGGTTGTTGCCTGGGTTCTACTTGAAAAAGTCCTGATGTGTTCTTCAAGCAAATGCTGACAGAGGATGTGGTATAGTTTAAGTCAGGACTACAGAGGCAGTGAGTTCGAAGTGCGATGTTTGAAAAGACACAATGTACTGGAGGAAGTCTTGTTTTTTCTGGTCTCTGGGTGCTAACCATCTACCCCAGGTCATGAATTGTGACTGCTCAGCATTGTGTTGTGTTACAGCTCTAGTGCGGAAAAAAGCACAGAAGTATTATAACTATTTTAAGGCCTATGCTTTGGGGCCTGTCCTCACTATGCATTTAAACCATTTTAGTTTACTTTAACCAACCTAAAAGTGCAGTTGTGTCTACACTACAGAGGTTTTAATACATTACTGGAGAACCAGACTCGAGATCGTAGATGTTATCACATAGGGCAGTTAATCATAAATGTGGATGGCGTGATACTGATCTAATTTTGGTCCCCTACAATCCTCAAATCTAGCAGTATTACTTTATAATGAGGTGGACAGGGGAGTAACATGGTCTGATGCCAAAATGAAGGTATTTTTTTAATCTGGAGAGATTAAATAATTCAAGCAGTGTTTAGAATTACACATTTATGATCATTTACCTGCATTGTTGTCTTCTCCGTTGCTGTTTTCTTATGGATTTGAAGACAAAATACATAAGAAGACTCCACCATTTTGTGATTTTAAACATAAGTGCATGGTGGGATACTGAACCATGAAGCATTTCGCTGTGAGGAACTCTAACTGAACTACAGGTGGATGCAGTATTCCCGATTAAAAGTACAATAGTCCATGTTGGCATAGTCAATAATATTATTCATATTTATTTGTGGATGTCTTCTAACCTAGATAATGGAATAAACTTCTCTTTCTTCTGAAGAAAAGGGGAATTTACAATTAGTTGGTGCCAAGCTACTCAAACTGGATATGTTAATTTGTTCTATGTGTGCCCAAAAGATATTAGCAGATGATGGTGTCAAACCAGGAACTCATTATGGTTTGTGGTATACATGGTGGTTTTAACTCATTTTCAGAGGTGTCGGAATAAATGCATCTAAGGTTGATTAATGACTAAGTTATAAAGTGGTGAACTTCTAAAAGTATGGGAATGACAGTAGTGTATACTACCTGCAAAAAGAAGCAGTGAGTTTTTATGTTCCACATGGGACCTACAAACGCCGGGGAAGGCCAAAGTCTTGTTTTAGGCTGGGCTGAAACTTCCCCTCTCTCGGTCTGTAGTTGCCAGCATAGTCCCAGGGCCAACACCTCAACCCCAACTTCCTTTGGTGGGCAGCTAACTACTGAGGAATATGATGCAGATAGAGGCTGCAGAACAGAAGGTGAAAGTTGATTAAACTGGAACAAGGCAATGGCACTTGAAGAAAAAAAAATGTGTTTGTGCATTATAGCAACAGGTTCCTCTTGTGGAAATGTACTTTATCTATAACAAAACAACACATAGCTAGTACTAGTTTAGCTGTTTATAAGGCAGAAAGTTAGCTGTATATGAATGGTTGGGTTTATAGATCTATATCTAAAAGTGTACCAAATTAACTGCCTACATTACATTTTAAGAATACTGCAGCCAGCCATGAAAACATTTTTATTAATTTATTAAGAATGTACATGTGCAAATATATATATATATATATATAAATATTTTTTCTGACACAAAATGTTTTCTGAATGAAATATTATACATCTTAGTTAATTTCAGTTTGCTCTAGGTTCACCGAAAATGTACAATTTGGTTCTGCTTTTGAATTGAAGAATCTTGAGCTGACTTTCTTAATCCTATGTGCTCTGTGACATATAACAGAAACCATTGAGGAACTGAAAACTGGCAACTAAATCAAAACAGGAAGAAAAAATAACAAATGCCTCAAGTCAGGTGAGGTTTCTGCTTACTAAATGGTTTCAATATTGGCTGCTGTAGCCACTCAGTCGATGAAAGGCAACCTATTTTTCCCCCATTGTGACCTATTCGTGGGAAAAAACAGTGGGAACGATACTTGTAAAAAATACTTGTAAAATCAGTTTAGCTGTCAAAAAACCGTTACAAATTGTTTAGCACTCTCCTGTTTAAACTTTGGCTGCTAGAGGAGGTATTGGAACAGTGAACTGTGTTTTGTAGAGAGAAGAAAATGTTGGTGCCTCATTCTATAGAAGAGTTAAGTTCTGTTAAAAGCGTAAACCGACTGCTTTTGATATGGGAAAGATGAGCAATGTGGCTCAGTTATTTCATGCAAAAAAGGGCTGCCCTCTGAATATAGCCTGTATATATTGTCTATTGAGAGAGGATATTTATTTGTACACCACCACCCCATAATATAATAGACTGTGTGTTTCCAAGCCGGACCTATTTGTCAGTGTTTATCGTTCAGCTGTCTGTTTTTCGGCTATTGAAAGTCCTTCGCTATCCAAACAGTCTGTCTGTTGCTATTCCTGGCAATTAGCCCACAGATAGTCCAAGGTCCATTGCTTAATATTTGTCACAGCCGAAGAAAGATTGCACCATTTGTCTTTCCACTCTTTAGCATTCCATTCCAGTGCATCAAAGTGACGTTTTTTATTTGTTGTTTATTCTGAGACGTCCAGGGTGACGTTCTCACTAGTCACCTGGACACTTTGGGATGGGCCATAATGGGACACAATAAAAAAACAACAACAGTTAAACGGTTATATTGCAAAGTCTTAATCTGTTTCTGAAATAAATAATGTTGCTAATAAATAATTTCCTTTACTCACTTCTAGATATGGACCTACATCATTCTTCCCGCCAAGAATTGTAACTTCTAAAGGCAAGGCTAGTTGAACCTCTAATCTACCTAGCATACAGAACTACTGTATCTGAAATTGCAGTGACAATGACAATGGGAAGGCACAATTCCAGGACATAAACAATGATGAAAGAGCTTTTCTTGTTCTTCTTCCAAATGCTGATTTTAAATAGTTGTGCAAGCAGGCACGTGTCCCATGAGTTGCATATGAAAATATATTAATACATAAAATGATTTACAGGCCTGACCTGTTAGTTTATTTAAGTATAGCCAAGTTGCAACACCAAAGCTGTACAACAAAAGCCCTGTCTTAATACATAGGTTATGGGTGTTATGTTAAACTTTACAGTATGCAGGTCTACACGTTTAGGCCAAATATATATTATTAGGATGCACTATAACTATAATAAAAGTATAACATTATTTTTGACACCAATGTTGCACTGATGTCTGTAGGTGTTGTGATTATACTTTAGAAAGCCTTAAATTCAGCGACAAAGTGAAAGCAAACAATCACAGTGTTTACCTAAGCTACGCCTTAATACCACTATCAGTGGTTCTGCAGCTGGTATATTTTGTTGACTTTTTAGATTAGCAATGTGTATGAGTTTAAACCTTATGGCTATGGGGCCCCACACATGTTTGTTTTTTACAGCTGACAGCTGTATCATATACCTCCACAGTCTGCACTGTTGTGTGCTATTGTAAACTCTCACAGGGTTCAATGTAAACCACTTCAGCAATGTCCTCCCTGGTTAATGTTTATTTTGGGGTCCAGCAATACAGAAATCAGCAACATGAATCTACTGAACAAAACAATCGCTGCAACAGGGGCCAGCAAACACAAACCCGGAGTGTCCTGCTCTACAACCATTCACCTCTGAAACATCTCTCCTCAACAAAGAGTGCTAGTTTTCATTTTACACTTTGCTCGGTTTAACCATGCATTGTTATTAGCATTTCTAAACATAATACAGGTTACACTATTTTCTGAATGCTGACTATTGCAGAAGTGTAAAGTAACGAAGTACAAATACTTCGTTCCTGTACTTAAGTACGTTTTTCGAGTATTTGTACTTTACTTAAGTATTTATTATTTATTACATTTATGAACAAAATAATGTACTTTTTACTCCAGTACATTTCCCACAGACGACTCCGTTACAGTTACTCACATTGGGTATGTCATTAATATGAATATTAAACCGGCTCTGTGCTTCATTCTGCAATTCCATAGCACCATTCATACGTCAGTCACACACATTTTACCATTTGGGAAAAAATACGTACTTTGATTGGCCTTCACACAGTAGAAAGGCGGGGTCAATTTGACCATTTAGGTTTGCTATGAAAGTAGTATACCCACAATGAAAAAAAAAAAAAAGTTATGCTTTTGAGTTATGTTCATATATATATATATATATATATATATATATATATATATATATATATATATCCTGGGCAGTTTTGAGATTCAAACCCAGTCTCCTGCACCACAGTGCAATAGATTACATAGATTACATTATAACAAATGTGATCACTACAGGGGTACATATTTTATATTGTTTATTATGTGTTTTATTATACAACTCTTTGGGGTGTGTGTGTACTTGTGTCTGTGTGTGTGTGTGTGAACAGTGAGTTTGCTAAGAAAATTCAAAATATGCGATTATATAAATCCCCCAATGTTACCCTTTGTTAATATTGAATGAAAGTAATTTCCAGATATGTGCCTAAATAACATTTTTTTTGTTGGACGTGGTTTTCTTCAAGATAAAATTGAGGAACCATAAAAATAAAATACCTTGATAATTTATGGAAAATATAATGTTGGATTAAAACATCAAATGAATCTCTCGTGTGCCTCTTCATAAGGCTCACACACAAACACATGCACATTCACTTTATTACTAAAATCACAATTTACTTTTACTTTTGGTACTTGAGTACTCTTGAAAGTAGCTACTTTTTAACTCATGTACTGTTTGAATGGGAGACTTTTTACTTTTACTGGAGTAAGTTTTTGATACAATATTATTACTTTTACTTAAGTATGACTTGCGAATACTTTTTACACCTCTGACCTATTGTAGTAATGAGCTTTGCCATATTGTGCAGTACTTTTCATGTGAGTCTATTTGTAGGCTGGCAGGGAATATAATTCCTATTGTGTCAGAATCCCAGGGCACAGAAATGTGTGCATACAAATTAAAACGGCACACAATGGCAATGTGGCACTCGGGTTTTGCTACACCATGTATAATGTGCTGGTTGTGCTAGCTGGGATCAGATATCCTTTTTAAAAAGAAATCATGCCAGGCGTATGCTTATGGTGTGTAAACTATAATTTAATCTGAACGAGGACAGTAGCATCCAAGTGATGCATGTAGTTCTTTTCACTCTTGCATGCCCCTTTGTGAGGGCTGGGTGACTTTTCTGATGTATTATGTTGGTCTGGCCTGCGTACTACTTCTCAAGTCTATAACAGCTCAGTACTATGCTTGATTTCCAAGATTACCCATTATAGGGATGGATGAGTCATGCAGCTACTGTGAAGAGCCCGGTGTTCACCGTTCTAGTTGAAAGCTTTAGCAGATTTACTGTTGCGTGAAGCTTGGGAAATCCATTTGCTGCTTGTTCTTGCTTGAAACGGTCTCTCTCTCTCTCTCTCTCTCTCTCTCTCTCTCTCTCTCTCTCTCTCTTTCTCTCTCTCTCTCTCTCTCTGTGGGCACAGATGAAGGAGTACCAAATCCCAATGCATTTCATTTCCCAGAACTTGTCAGGACTCACAACGATTCTCTCTAAACAATTTAACTCACTTTTTATAAGTATTTAATACAAAAAAAAAAAACATGTAGAATAGGAAGACCACTCCACAGAAATCTAACATCGGCTTCCTCAACTTCTAGCTCTCCTTGCCTGAATTTAAAGTTACTTGATTGTTTCTGTATGTGTGTTTGGCATGATCGCAGGCACAACTCAATCTGTGTTTAATCAATCTAGCCTGAAGTGCCGGTTCGCACATTTCAAAAATCCTTCTCAATAGAGCTCGATGTCACTAGATACGTCATGTATAAAAATCTGCGTCAGACTATTCCCTGATATTGGCCTATTTAGCCCTGAATATCTAATTTGAATACCACTCATTTCCCGGATATGAATTAGGCAAGAAATGTTGTGTCTTATCAATTCCATAGTTTAAGTAAGCGTTACATCATTATTATTTTGTGTTATTACATTTCTTAGTAGACAATTGTTACATCACATTACTTTTACATACAATCCCATTTATACAACTGTCTTTTTTTTTTGGAGCAATCTAGGTGAAGTACCTTAATTTGTACTTGTCCCCCATGTAACAGTAGTAGTAGTAGTTTCTGTTGCTTCATGTTTTATGGGGCCTGCAATTTAGTTTTAGCCCACATCATCTGAAGGTTGATGCTGGGGATGCAATAACAGCCGGCTAACATATTCTCGTCTCAATCCAGGGCAGAAAAAGGCAGTAACTAAAGATCCGATCGTTTCTTCAGACACTGTATATGTCTTCAAGAGGTAAATCCATTCCAGCCCAGTGCCGCTTTCCATTGGTGAGTGAAGGACATGTTTATCAGCTTATTAGCAACAAATATCTTAGTAAAACAATTTGGTTTAAACATCTATAAAGACCTATGGAAATGTTGTCTATATTCCCTCTATGCCTTTTAAGAAGCTATCTGGTTTTCATTTCATTATAAAATAATTTTCCCATGTGTTACTTTTCCCACGTAAGCAGCTTTATACTGTATACAAGTCTGTCACCACTACACATCTGGCTGCTGTCAGAAGAGTTCATCCATCCCATACCTTAAGTCCCAAATGCCTCAGGGACGTTATACTATCAGCTCCATCAGAGATTTTATTCTACTTTATTTACTGGCTTGTTGATCCTAAGACAACGTCAAATTTGGAAATAATTCCAGCAAATTAACTTAATTAGTCCATTTAGACAGTTATGGCAAAATTGGGGGTTAGGGCTGACTAACATTGGAATAATAAATAGCAAAGCCTTTCAGTATGTGGCAGTAAGAGTTTTTTAATAAACAATAATAATAATAATAATAATAATAATAATAATAATAATAATAATAAATTTTCCCCACCCAACTTCATTTCCTGATGAGTAGGGCTTTCCTTAATATATCAGAGACAATATTAGGGTCCAGACGCCAGGAGTTATTGTCGTTTGTCTCCCCATTTCACAACGGAATAATTTATTTATGCACAATTGTTATAAGAGGTAGAACAATGGACCTGCAGCCGTTTCCTTTGTAGGTCAGCTGTCTCATCGACTTCCACCCCCTGTTACAAAGTTAGACACACACACACACACACTGGGTACAAAAAACATCCGTGTGCCATTGAAATCGTTTGCTCAAAACTGGATTCGGAAACTGTCAGTCTTGTACAGTCTTGTGAGGCAGAAGAAAAGCAAAATGAATGTGATCTTTGGCAGCTATATATATATTTCAGACAGCTCGTCTCCCCTTGCCCTGTATCTATTGAGACGACGGCAACACGCACGTTATTTAACCAAAGCGAGAGAGGTGTCTGTTCATAAGAATTGCTGTAACCACAACCATGAATGGTTTTATATATACTGAACCACTCCCTGATGTATAAAATACAATATCTCTGCAGCATACAGTAAAGCAGGGATTAGGTAATCAAAGCATATTTACTGTGACTCCAACAAAATGCACGTCTTAACCTTGATGCAAGTTTACTTTGATCAATTGATCACTATGATATTTGCAATTTCTACTAGCTTTTACAGTTGTTTTACTGTGCTCTCCTGTGGCTTTTACATTGTTTTACGAGACTGGACTATGAGTAAAATACTATCTACTAGAGTAATCATGCTTTACACACATTTTAATGCAACTCGTGGTACTTCCACTATCCAATGTAGCAAAGCACAGTGTAGGCATGTTGAACCCATTGTAAACTGAAGGTAAAACCACAGGAAAACTAATTGATGGTAGCTTTACCATAGCAAACTTGCAAAAGGGTATATTTACATTTTCTTAAAAGAAAGGTGAACCCTTTGTGTTGCTAGCTTTTGAATCAGAGTGACACATTTATATAGATAATTGTCTTTTCTGTCTTAATCTGAATGCAGTGTTAGCCTTTGCAGTGAACTTTTCAGCTGTCTTAACAGAAGATGGATATACAGGACAATGTAGCTTATATGTGTACACATATGACAGGAAGTTCAAAACACCACTAACTGCAGGTAGCTTTAAAGGTTAGGAACATTTTGAGCCTCTGAGTTAATTAATAACCATGACACGGGCTGTTGTTACTGACTGTTAGAAAAGAGCCAGTGTTTTCAAGACCTAGAGGAGGCTACATATGGGTTACTGATACTTTATATTCTGTGCAGATGCATAAAAAGAGTTTATATGAATACACATTCACATTCAAAGTACATTTGCATTCCCACTCATCGACAGGATTAAGGTCACTCTGTGGGGAAAGCGATCATGTAATACGATAGAGTGTAGGGTGCCTTTTGGACTAGCATACAAGGGATACTGTGGTTAAACATTTCACTTAATAACAGCATGGGAACAAAATTTAGCTATAAACCAGGATAGCATTTCTAAACTAATCTTTTTCTAACTATAGGGCCTTATTTCCAGTACCAGATGTACTATATTAAAGCCACATCCACAGCCAAAGTGAAATTTTCCTAAAGCAAAACATCTTCTCTTTGTTTTCTGTTTTGTTCTTAAAGAAACTTGGAACTTCCAGTAATCCCCCCCCCACCCCTTTCTCATCCAGTTCTTCACCACAGACAAGACAAAGCCTATGTCTGTTTGAAATGCAGGAGGTCAAAACTGTTGCTATTGCTCAAGTCTAGAAAGACCCATGTATCCTCAGCCCTATCCTAATTTGAAATAGTAGGAGAGCCGCAGGCAACCTGAACCTGATCCTTCTACACAGCCTGGTCTCCACTAACCCACTCCTTCCCCGTCCCCTCCCCTTCATTAAATTGGAGAATATCCTCAGTTGGGCCTAATGTGTCTGAAACATGGTACTATACACTCACCTAAAGGATTATTAGGAACACCTGTTCAATTTCTCATTAATGCAATTATCTAACCAACCAATCACATGGCAGTTGCTTCAATGCATTTAGGGGTGTGGTCCTGGTCAAGACAATCTCCTGAACTCCAAACTGAATGTCTGAATGGGAAAGAAAGGTGATTTAAGCAATTGTGAGCGTGGCATGGTTGTTGGTGCCAGACGGGCCGGTCTGAGTATTTCACAATCTGCTCAGTTACTGGGATTTTCACGCACAACCATTTCTAGGGTTTACAAAGAATGGTGTGAAAAGGGAAAAACATCCAGTATGCGGCAGTCCTGTGGGCAAAAATGCCTTGTTGATGCTAGAGGTCAGAGGAGAATGGGCCGACTGATTCAAGCTGATAGAAGAGCAACTATGACTGAAATAACCACTCGTTACAACCGAGGTATGCAGCAAAGCATTTGTGAAGCCACAACACGTACAACCTTGAGGCGGATGGGCTACAACAGCAGAAGACCCCACCGGGTACCACTCATCTCCACTACAAATAGGAAAAAGAGACTACAATTTGCACAAGCTCACCAAAATTGGACAGTTGAAGACTGGAAAAATGTTGCCTGGTCTGATGAGTCTCGATTTCTGTTGAGACATTCAGATGGTAGAGTCAGAATTTGGCGTAAACAGAATGAGAACATGGATCCATCATGCCTTGTTACCACTGTGCAGGCTGGTGGTGGTGGTGTAATGGTGTGGGGGATGTTTTCTTGGCACACTTTAGGCCCCTTAGTGCCAATTGGGCATCGTTTAAATGCCACGGCCTACCTGAGCATTGTTTCTGACCATGTCCATCCCTTTATGACCACCATGTACCCATCCTCTGATGGCTCCTTCCAGCAGGATAATGCACCATGTCACAAAGGTCGAATCATTTCAAATTGGTTTCTTGAACATGACAATGACTTCACTGTACTAAACTGGCCCCCACAGTCACCAGATCTCAACCCAATAGAGCATCTTTGGGATGTGGTGGAACGGGAGCTTCGTGCCCTGGATGTGCATCCCACAAATCTCCATCAACTGCAAGATGCTATCCTATCAATATGGGCCAACATTTCTAAAGAATGCTTTCAGCACCTTGTTGAATCAATGCCACGTAGAATTAAGGCAGTTCTGAAGGCGAAAGGGGGTCAAACACAGTATTAGTATGGTGTTCCTAATAATCCTTTAGGTGAGTGTACATGCTTACTTCTTAAAGTCTCTAGGGGTTGACACAATAGCAGGTCAGAAAAATGTAACTCTCCATCTCTCTACCAGGTATTTCCCAGTCATCAGTGTAGCCTTTTCCAAATCACCTTACCTATAATAATAACTATGATTTCGTAGCTGTCAGATGTAATGTTCTAATGTGCCTGTCATTCCTCCATTTCCTCAACAGGATCATCTAAATAAAAAAGAAGTGGATAATTTAAGAATTTAGCCACCGGGCATTCAAATAAGATAATATTATTTTAATCGACCAAATAGTCACTTTAGTTGTGTACATATTTATTTTATTTGTATGGCTTTGTTTTCCATGTGCATCAGCTTGGCATAGGTCAGGCACCATCAATGTGTCGGGAATTGGAAACAGAGTCCCTTTTTATATTGCAGAAGGTGAAGCCAAGTGCTGTAGAGCAATGGACACCCCAAGTGCACACTGTGATCTGCTTGGGTTTTCTGTGCCTCTGTGACTCTTTATAAAGCAGATATTTTTAAACCCCAGCCCACAACTTACCACTTCCTTTACAAAATAGGGTAACATATTTTGAAGAACAAGAGAAAAAAAACACATCATCTAACACCTAGTTCCCTTTTGCACAGCAAGAAAAGGAAAGAACAGTGACGAAAGAAAGACATGCAAACAAGCTCAATTTCAACACACATCCTACCCATACACATGCACACACACAAACACATGCACACACGCACACAAATACACACACTCACACACATTAATAGTCTATAGTGTTTTCCTTGTATATGTCATTCAGCAATATTGTTTATAATTAATTTAATGTCATGACTATTCTCCATGAATGTATGCATTGAAATAAATACATAGAAAGTATGTATAAAAATGTATACATATTATAAAAGTATACAAAGTATATGTATACCATATATAGAACGGAAGGGGGTAGCAAGACAAAGCCCCCCACCCCCACCTCCACCCCCCCTCCTAACTTAACTGTGGAATAATTTTAAGTGATTTTTATTTTCAGTTTTCCCTAGGCTAAATCATTGCGCAACCTGAAAAGCTATCATGAAGGAAAAAAAGTATTTAATTTACAATATGTATTATAGTGGTGACCTACAGACCTTGCTGGGCTTCCCAGGACTATTCTTGGAAACTACTAAACTAAAAACTTTTCTTATATAATGTTCAACATTGGCTGTACAAGGGTTATTTTCATAACAAAAAAAACCCCAAAGTAAACTGGTGATTGCACATGTGGAGTATTGCTTATTCTCCAGGTCTATACACATATGGAAAGTCAAATAACAGGTGAAATAACAGGTTCCAATTAATAAAAAATAAAGTGTTGGTCTAGTGTAAAGTTTAACATAACACCCATAGCCTACTTATTAAGTCAGGGCTGTTATTTTACAGCTTTGGTGTTGCAATTAGGCTAGGTATGCTAGATAGATAGATTAGAAGTTCAAATAGCCTTGCCTTTAGAAGTTACAATTCTTGGCTGGGAAGAATGATGCCATATCAAGATGTGAGTAAAAGACATTATTTATTATTTTGGATCACACCACCATGCTTCAAGAGCAGGGGCCTATACACGTTTAAATACTAGAAAGCTGTTCACACTGTGAGCTTCCTGTTCACAGTTCAGAATGATGCCCAGTTCTGTGCTTCAATGCAAGTGCAAGGCAACGTGTTTGTGCAGACCCCTGCTTCATTGAATTAAGGGATAAACAAAGAAATGGCAATAGTCCCATTCCAGTGCTTCAAATGGCAAACAGAACAAGAAATAATAGGAATGAAAACTTCTCAATATAAACACTTTGTCTCTTTACTTATTTATTTGATTGTTGTTGCTGTGCGTGATAAAGCAACATTATTTCAGAAAAAGATTAAGACTTGGCAATATAACTGTTTAACTCTTGTTGTTTTTTATTGCGTCCCGTCACAGCCCATCCCAAAGTGTCCAGAGTAATGAGCAATGTCAATAAAAAACAACAAATATAAAATGTCACATTGATGCACTGGAAGGGAATGCTACAGAGTGGGAAGACAAATGGTGCAATCTAGAGGGACTTTCTTCGGCTGTGACAAATATTAATCAATGGGTCTTGGCTAATTGCCGTTTCTTGTCTTATGTATTCAACTGTTTTTTTATATTAAAAATAAATTAATGCATTAATGCAATAGAAGTTACAAGACAATTAACCAGTTAATACAATGGTACTTTAGATTTTGAGTAAGTTTAGATAGTACAAATTGCATTGATAAATGTGAGCCTCTATACAGTCTGAATAACCTGATAGAAAACTGGCCACTCCCAATGATCGTGAAGTGAGAGTTAGTAATTTCCATGCACAAATCCCTTATAAGTTAATCAGACACTTATAGCTAGGTTATACATGTATAAACATTCACAGTTTGTGTACCTGAAACCAAACAGTAACACTGTACCAAGAATATATCTAGAAACTAAGAAGCAATCTATATAATGTTAATAGATGAAGAAATGCATACATTATGCTGATGTTTTGATATTCAGTCATATCTTCCTCAGAGCATATATACAACATTTACATGCCAATGGTGTTAGATTAAGATTGCACGAATAGTGGTTAAGAGCTACATTCATATGTTTGTAATCATCCAATAATATGATATCAATTGCATATGAACTGCTTTTGAGGTAACCTTATTTTGAAGCTCATCTTATTAAAAATGCCATTATTGAAACCTTGGAAAACAAACAGACAAACAAACAAACAGGGCTGGATAAATACAATTTAAAATAATAATAAAAAAATGTAACAAGGAGTTTTAGTGTATATATTGTAATCATACAATTTCCACTGCTTCTTCCAAAAATGAGAGTGGTTTTGCTTGCTGTACCAGCAGTAGCTGCTGCTGCTTGGCACACCCAAACCCACCGCACCGAGCGTCTGCCATGACATCACCACCACTCCATGAAGAAATGGAGCAACGCAAGTGAGAGACATAACGTTGGTTTCCTGTTTGTGGTGTTCAGTTACAGACTTACAAAGACGAGTCTGCAGGAATTCTGCTCCTGATTGCAGTGACAGGCCCACGCTATTTTAACTGAATCATTCCGGCTAGGTGAATCACTCTCTCCTGCTTATCTGATGGGACAGACATTTAAGAGTATTATTCCCAGTGTTGGAGGTCAAACTTGCATGCTAAAAGGTAAATTCTTAAGTGTCTTTGTCTGTCTTGTAGTTTATGCTATACTCTCCATGGGGGATGGCGGACACACCCTTCTTACACAAGCAAATGAGAATACAGTAAATAAATCTTGCATCATGCATCTGTGCATGACAGGAATGACAGGAATGCCTCTGAATAAGGCTTCCTTTGTGAGGATCCTTGGAACAATTATCTTGTGATTCCTCAATATTGACGCACTGAGACATGAACCCAAGACACTTTTTAGACTCCTGGTACCTCTGTGGGTCTGATGCTGTGTCACGATTAAAGCAAGGTGCCATACAACATCCTACTGATGAGATTGGTTTCTAGAGCTATAAACCACAACAAAAACACAATGTCTTTTGTGACCACCGAGCCACAATGCGTTTCAGGCTTGGGGTGCAGCCTGCGATATCTACCCTTGTAGTGACGGTCGCATCCTTTGATTTACTGGGGGGAGACTCATGGAAGCATGAAAGCCTTCTTGTTCCCATCTAGCTCAAAGGAACACTGCAGACAGAAGCCCATGTGTTTCCACTTTTGGATGATGCTGAGTGGCTATTTGTTCCATTCTTCCTGTTTTTTGGAAGCCGCTTCGGCTGTGTCTTGATTACAAGCCCTGCCATTTTTAAACGCAGGCCATGTCTAGTTAAATAGTGACCAAACCCACTCTGTGCCCAAAAAACTGCATCTCTGACACAAAAGTCTAGGCCGCTGACTTGTAATGACACACTGATGTCATGGTAGACTAAAGGCCAGGCTCACATTAATTGTATTCCTCTGTTTAGCATATTAAGTGGCTGATTTAAATACTCCTCAAGGAGCAAAACATGAGTAGTGTGTATTGAATTAAAACAATCTCTTAAGCAACAAACTGAATAAAAAAGTCATAACTCTCAAAATAACCAGATTGCTTAAGTAATCTCCAGCAAAAAACAGGTGATGGAGCTACTCTTTAGGAACTGGGTTTGAGATCATTGGTGACATATAAAACCTGTAGGTTTGAATGCTTCCATTAAAGTAGGTTCGGGGACCCCCTGCTGTAAAACTTATGTCACAGTGGTTGGCAACCCTGTGTCAGAGATCAGATCGCAGTCAAAAACAGGGAACGGAAATTGTTAATGCAGAGAGTTCAGTTATCTCCCCACCAACCAAAACAGTATTTGGGACTGTGTTCATAAACCTTTGTAGTTAATTTAAAAAGGACGATAAACAACCATTGTTTTTTTTTTAATATTCCTTACATTTGGTTTTGGCATCACTCCTCAATTCTTTGTCTTCAAAACAAAATAGGGATCAACTTTGAGGTAAAAGTTTTAGGAATACTTTCACATTGAAAATCCAGGAGGGACCTGTGCGTAGGCAGTCTCTCTCTGACCTCAAAAGATTTCATCTCAAAAGAGGAAATCCTCAGAGAATAGGCTGCCCTCCTGATTAATAAATCCGACACCAGTTACAGAACACCATTGGAATGTTATAATCTAGGTGCGAAAGCTGCATAATCCTTACCTGGGGGCACAGACAATGCCATTTACAGCACAATTTTATGCCAGCCATCTTTCATCTCTTGTTTGTCTCAGCACATTCCCTTGCCCTGGTCCATTGAATGTGCACTAGGAGACCTAATCAGTTTCTGGGGACTTAATAAAACTAGCACGGACCTGCCAAGGGATGCCTAGCAAGTGACACACCGATAACATCCTCTCAGGAGAGATATATTGTATTTACTGCCACTTTATAAAAGCAAAAAAGTCCCCTTTGATTCACAGTGCGCACTGCTGACGTAGGAGTGTGGTTGGATGTGTTCTCACTGAGAATTCATAAACAGTTTCCAGATGTTTGGCGTCAAGTTGGGGTCTATTTTTAGATGGTTTTATCTCTTATTGAGGTATGGGACTCCTGTTGATAGCTACGTGCCATTCGATTTGGTTTGTTTAAATATCAGCGATGTCGCTCAGATGGTCGGGCACCAGTGGATTACTCTTCAAAGGACACAAACTTGAAACAATAAGTAATTGAGATAAATAGTTCATTGAGATAAATGACATGGTGAAAATGTCCAATTACAATTACATAGAAGTAGCAAGGGTGAACAACAATTAGAATAATAATTACTGACTAATGACAAATTATACCATTACTGTTGGAACAGATCCCAGGACTGATAGTCCTGTGTTTTTCTTTTTTTTAACTAAACAGCTGAAATAACTGTACAAATGGGGACCTTGTGATGAAGGCATTGTGTAAGGCACTGAAATACTGTACCAGATGTTTTGGGAACTTCTGGCATTGCTATGCTCTTTACTCTTATTCAACACGGGATGTATAATGCAAAACATACTTTTAACATTTTAACTTCCAATAATTCACATACACTTATGCTCTCTGGTCTTTTTCTTAAGGCGTCCCGATGCAGTTGTTAAAAGACCCCTAATTGACTAATACACTACACCTTCTGTCCTTCAGAAAAGCTGGAGGAGATTAAATCTCTGTTGCTGGTTCTGGTTCCACCTCAACTTTGCAATTACTCAGTTTGACCATTTATTTGACCAATCATGCCTTGCTCTCAGGTTTTGAGCAGGTGGCCTAGAAAACCTGTAACTCCACCAAATTCAAACCGAAGCTTTTAATATGAAGCTACGACTAGGACAGGACAGTATTAGATTTGCTGTTCATGGTGGGTGTATGTATTTATACTCAGGGTGTACTGCAATAGTGTTTGTCATTTCAAAACATAAAGGAAACTCATTGTAATACACTGGCTGGGCAAAATGTAACCCCCATCATGTTTAGGTTCTTTTTCACGATTAGGTTTTACACTGTGGAGTACAAAGCCATATACATTGGAAACATAGTTGACACCCACAGCTTTGTTTTTAATGGGACGATTTGATTTGTAGCCAGTTTCAGTGCACTGTTCTGTTTACCTTGCACGATCAAGTGTTCTCCTCCCCGGTAAATGTATAGCTGACAAAGGCTGCGGTCTGACCTGAATTATGGTGAACCTCGATGGTTTTTGTTTTGATAGAGCAGCCAGCATCGCGGCTGCTGCATACTTCTGAAAATACTTTGGTGCCTATCTATGGAGGGAGAAACTTTTTCGCTATCACCCAGATGCAATGTCCAGGGAATAGTTGCTAGTATATTTAATACATAGTCAGTGCTTAATGTGTTTTGAGCTGCTGGCTATGGGTGTCTAATATCAGTTAAATGTATAGGTGTGCTAATAAATAAATAAATAAATAAATAAATAAAAGGTGGCAGTGATAAGGAACCATTTGGGACTGCAGTGTTGATTCTTTGGGGGCGAGAATAAAACTGTAAGGTGTGTATGTGGAAGGAGGAAAGATCGTTTAGGAATCTGAGTCAGGTGTAAGTGTGTGTGTGCTGGCCGGAAGGGTTATGAATACAGACAGGGGTAGTTGGTGAGGGGATAGCTAAAGTAGCTGGTGGCTCCCCCACCCCTGTTATTGAGAGGAATGGTGATGACTCTCTGGTTCAGAGGTTAAACCCATGCAGGAACAGTGGGGGAGCAGTGAGGGGAAAGAGTAGGATCTAGTAATTTAGACCGAGTGAACGCTGTTCCTGTGGCACAGTTTGTGGTTTTCTTTTGGTGTGGGCTTGGCAGACAGTCCTTAGAGTGTGTTTCTAAAAGAAAATAAACAGGGTTGTTCATTCCATCTAAGGCTGTCTAGTCACTTTTCTTATTCTGTAATCTACTAAACATAGCTAACTAACGCAAATGTGACACAACTATATATTTCAGACTTTTTAATGATAAATTGATCACAAAGTTGTACATTTAGATAGGTATAGGTCCTATGTCTCTGTATATCTTTAACATCACACAGTAAAATTGTTTGGTCTTAAAAAAGTAGGCCCCCCATGTATTGCAAAAAAAGTGGAGAGTGTTTAAACAGCCAGATGTCAAGATTGTGAAATATATTGGGTTTTATTTCTGTAGCCAGTTAAAATTAAAATCAACAATGCTCTGGCTAGAGTCAAACTTGACAGTTCCAAAGGCATTAAACCTTCTTTATTTAAACCTGCCAAGTTTCCGAAGTCATCAAAAAGAGCAGGGTTTTCTGTATAAGCCCTGCGGCTTTAAGATCGCATTTCGCGCCGGCAGCCTATACTACCGCTCATCTCTCTCCACATTAAAACAGCAAGACTGGAAAATAATACCATCCTGGAGAAGGAAAGTTAGAATACAGAAGCAGAGAGGAAAGTTAGGCGCTTCAGATTGTGTGGTATAATTGCCAGGGCGTGATGCAGGAGGATTTAAGTGGTAGTTTGAAAATGGTGATTTTCAAATCCAATTTCAGTCATGGGGTACTGGAAGAGAATATGAGAATGAATGAGAATGAAGTCTGCATTGGACTGGAACTCCAATTCCAATATTTTGCATATGTAGATAACCAAGTTTTTAATTAACTATTTTCTGAATGATTGTTTATGTGAAGCATTCATGCGTTAACCAGGCCGATGTCGGAACATCAGTATCAACTGATGGGGAAAACATAACATTGTGGGGAGGAAATAACTGTCTTAATAAATACTACATATTGTGGCAGTCTTCAGACACAGTACAAGGTATGTCAGTTTTGGGACATTTTGTGTTGTCTGTTTGTTGCTTGCGTTGTCTATTTGTGGGTTGTTCCAGGGGATCTCAACAATGATGTACACAGATGAGGTGAAGTCTGTTATTAAACCATATCTGTTAATAATTATATCTGTTAATGAGTTTTATTATTTTAAGAAAATGCCTTTTTGTTGCGTGAAGGGGAAAAACAAGCCTACCCACATACTGTACACATTCATTCAAATGACATTAGGCCTGAACAAGACCATGTAGAAAGCACCAACAACCCTAATAGTAATAACTAACTTTATTTCAAGAACACGTTTGATTTTAAAGGCAAAGAACTGGAAATAAAACCTTTCACTGACTGGTTTGCATTCAGTTTTTCTTTCTGTACCACCACCACAGTATCCAAGACACTCAACACAAAACAGAAGTGACATTTACATGTGCTTGAAAGCATCATGGAAAGTAATAAAATGGTAAAATACTTATAAATCAATTAAAAGATTTGACTATGACACTGATCCAATAATAACCGGTATGTTTTGAGCAGATGAATGCTGTGTCTGGTAGCACTAGTATGGGCAATGCAACTATGACTCATATTTAGGGGACTATTATTGCATTAGCAGTAAAAGACCCCTTTGTGGTTTCTTCCCAATTCATAATACACAAAGAACATTCCAAGATAAAATAATGTTCTGATCAGATAGAAGAAAATAAGTTTGACATTTTCTGGACACTAAAGAATTAAGTGAATTCACAGAGAGTTGGATAAATAAGCTACCGACTAAATAATTGAGTCAGCTGAAAGACCTGTATTAAAGTCTTAATGTATACTAGGTTCTTGTTGGTAGTATTTACTTACTTGGGTATGTTAATATATGTATTATGAAAAGAGAAATGGGTGTCCGTTCCAAAACTTTTGAGCCGCAATGAAAATCGTCTGATTCTTGCTATTCCAACGTCATGTGTATCACTTCAGCTTTAAACGTACTTGGAAATGAAAATGTTTACTTTGCAGCTCACCCTGGTATATGAATTGCAAATTCCTGTTATAAAACTAACGGTAACTGTATCATACAAGTTCAAATGCCACCCAATAAAGTATGAACTCAGACCTCTCTCATGAGAAGAAAGAAGTGACTTAATTCTTGCTTGTTTTATGGCATCTATCATATCACCAGTTCAGACGTTTCTGGTAAAAGAAGAGATATAAAAAGATTAGAACCTGAAAAAATACAAATATTCTGCTAAAGAATGTAATTGTTCTATTCAATGCAATAACTGTAGGTTCAGAAGTGGGTGGGAGTATGCACAGTGGTAACAGAACACAATTAAATAGTTCTAAGTAATTTATTTACAAGAATTATGACAAAGTTTTACAATATGCATTGGATAGCATTTTGGCAGTAATTTATAGCAATTATTACAATATATCCCATTATTTTTACGTACAATTACCCATTTTTACAGTTGGGATTTTTCTGGAGCAATCTATTAGTACCTTGCTCAAGGGTACAACAGCAGTGTCCCCCACTTGTTGAACCCATGACTCTCTACTCCAGAACATTAACCGCTACTCCACCTAAAAATAATGTGGTCTTCAGATATGGTAAGTGTCACGGGCAGTGCGTGACGGGCAATTTAATCACTGATTAGTTAATTATTGTATTTGTTTCTTTCACTTTTATATTGTTGTGTGCACTTTAAATTGATTACGTTTATTTTCATTTATGAAGTATTTTCTTTTACTTCCTTATTTTGGTTCTATTATTTTTTGTGTTAAATTGGGTTATTAATAGTTTTATTGTTTGTCCGGCCCGGTACACGCCACCAGATACATTCTCACCTGGATCTACCTGCATAATCTCTCCCAATCACCTTCACCTGCACCCTGGTTCTCTGCTTGGACATATAAGCTGAGAGGGATCCTTCAGTGAAGTGAGACACACAGAGGTTCACAGATAGAATGGCTTGCTGGTGCTGGTGCTGGTGCTGGTGCTGGTGCTGGTGCTGGTGCTGGTGCTGGTGCTGGTGCTGGTGCTGGTGCTGGTGCTGGGAGCAGAGGAGACTTTTGCGGGGCTGATGAACTCTTTAGCTTCCAGCGGATTTCAAATGGTACAACGGAGACTCTGAATCCGATGACGGTGATGGAATGTATTAAGGACTCGGCAGCAGAGCAGTGACCGCAAGAGCTTCGAGCATCTAAGTCCATGGGTTTTTGTTGACTGTATGTGTAACAGAGGGGTAACTCGTGAGAGCACGAGTGAAGCGGCTTGGAAAATGGGGGGGGGGGGGGGGGAAATTAAGAGCCATATGCATTAGTACTGTTGAACTCTGCTTTATTTGGAACCGGGTGCATCCCCTCTCCCCTGGTATTTGTCACGTTCAGCTATATCTAGAAAAGAGAATATTATTGTGGATCATATTGCAGTCGTGGCAAGGAATGGACTGTGAACATTAATTGTTTTTCTCCTTACCTGAGGTCTTCTATTTTCCAGTTTGTGGCTGTCCGTCTGGCCAGTGGGGTGCTGTTGGGCTGCGAGAAAAAGGTAAGTGGTTCTAACAACTCCTCCTATTTTCCCATCTATCTGTCAACTGTGCTACCTCCTCTTTGTTCACCTCCTCCCTTGACTTTGTCCTCTCACGTCTCATCCTGCCCATCCCTCCCCTCCTCCGCATTGGCTCTCTGCTGTTCTCCGCTCAACCCGAACTAGTCTGCGTGCCGCCGAACAGAAGTGGAAAAGGACCAAACTCCCAGCTGCCCTCGAAGTCTACTGTCCACATTCTCCTCATCCCTCACCTCAGCCAAGAAGTCTTGCTTCCAATCACTTTTCAAATCCAGTCTCGACAACCCCTGCAAACTCTTCTCCACTTTCTCTTTCCTCCTTGCCCTGATTCACACACGCTACTCCACTGCTCCACTCCCTCCACTGGCTCCCGATACCAGCATGCATTCAGTTCAAGACACTGACCCTCACCTACCGCTGTCTCGACCACACTGCACCAAGATACCTTCAGACACTCGTCTCTCCATACATCCCCTCCAGACCACTGTGGTCTTCCGGTGCCAGAAGACTAACTCTACCTCCTCTCCACTCTCCTTCCTCCAGAGCTGCTCCTTCTCATCCCTGGCCCCTAAATGGTGGAACG
This sequence comes from Amia ocellicauda, assembly GCF_036373705.1. Taxonomy (NCBI): domain Eukaryota; kingdom Metazoa; phylum Chordata; class Actinopteri; order Amiiformes; family Amiidae; genus Amia; species Amia ocellicauda. The sequence goes on from NC_089856.1 coordinate 4,572,049, forward strand.
ACCTGCCCACCAAAGTCAAAACCGCAGAGTCCCTGGCCTCCTTCCGGCGCTTACTCAAGACACATCTTTTCAGACAGTACTTATAATATTAGTCCTTTTTACCCCTGTTAGATAGCACTTCACAGTTTTATTATGCTTCTTGCGTTTTTGTTTCCTCCTTGCTCCCTTTCCCTTTCTTGACAGCACTTAGCTTTTACCGTCCAGGATGTAGGACCTCACTTACTGTACTTACCTGTGTAAATTGTAGATTTTGAATTGCTATGTTTTATGTAAATTGAATTTGTAATTGATGGCTTTACTGAACTGTATTTTTGCACTTTGTTTTGCACTAATGTTGTAAATAATTGGAGTGTTGATCATATCTGTGAGAGGAAGAAGAGTTATTAGTGTCTTTTGTACAGAAGATATAATTGTATAAGATATAGTAGTTTTATAGGATTTTATTAGTTTCCTTTTTCTTTCTTTTTGGTTATTTGTTTGGATAGGGTTTTTAGTGTTTTATTGCCCCTTCTAATTAAAGGAGGTTTTAGTTAGGTTTTACATAGTTACTTTGTATATAATCCTGTACATTTATCCAGGACAGTCTTCATGCTCTGTCTGAAGTTTGTTAAATAAATAGTTAGATCTTGCCTGCCTGTGTGAGTGTCTTCGGGGTCCGTCGAGCCTGCCGGGGAGAGCATTAGAGGAGTGGGTAGACGAGCTCCTCCCTCGTCTAACAAAGGAGGTGGCGTGGTCGGGTAGCGTAGTCGCCCCTAAGCAGCCACTAGGGTGTGACACGTGTTCATTTTTTAGATATGGTTTCAGACATTTCCGGTTATGTTTAATGTATTTGTTGCACATATGATGTGACTCCTGGCCTTTACTCTGTCTCAGTGGATTCTGTGTGGGTGAACTGAGTGAGTCACAGTAACAAGAAAAACCTTCATTGAAAATGTTCTGTATTCAAGCAGCAATGGCTATTTGACCTCTTTTTTTTGACCGAGCAAAACAGGATTCTGTGTATTCTACAGGGAGAAAGCTATATTTAAACAACCGATTCGTAAACATTTAGTTATTCTGAATGGGGGGAAAGGCACACAATCTACAGATTTTCAATAGAAGAAAGAGCTTAATATAGATTAATTGTGCATTTGTTCATACCATGTTAATTTACTAGACACTTACAATAGTTATAAGAGATCTTTGTAGATTTGTTGTTTTTACTTATTTTGAATAAAATAAAGGCTTACAAGATTGGATTTTTTTTAATCACATTTATTACATTTATTTTATATACCTTTTTGACATTTCAAATAATCATAATGTTCTGTTAAACAGTTATTCTACAGTTTACTTCAGAAATTTGCCAACAGAACACAAATCTTTTCATTTGTAATATAAAAAGTAAATAAAAGCAGTGTGTAGATTAGCGAGATCACTGTAAGAGTACGCCAACCTTGATTTGCTTGGGAGGTCAGAGTGCCCTAAATTCACGTCTATAATACCTTCCACAGTTGTTAAATGGGCACAGAAATGTAATATTGAAGTCTTTCTCTTTAAATAAAACAAAGTACATTTAAAAGAGGCAGAGGTTTCCAATATCAAATATGATACTCATACAAATACAGTCAGTAGAATGTATACAGAGAAGAGTCCAACAATTAAAAAAAACCTTACACTTACAATCACACACAGTGGAGTGCAGGAGAGAGCAGAAAAATACATCTTGCCAATTTTCCTGCATTTCTAAGTGTTTCTCATGTTTATTGATCACATGTTTTCCTGACCTTTGTTTCCTCCCTGTGTTTTGACTCCTGGATTGCCCTCTGACTGTTTGTACGCCTGATCGATTGACCTACTGCCTGTGATGCCTACCTCTGCTTTTGCCTTGCCCCTATTGCCTTGTTTGCCGGCTCTTTGACCTGGACTGTTACACACCTGCTTCTTCCCGTACTTGAGTCCACCACTTCTATGGCTGTTTGTACAGACAGTCGTGACAAAACAAGTTAATAGAATAAATGTAAAACTCCAAAGCAAACAAAGTGAAGATCCCAATTGTTAACCTGTTACACGTATAATGAAATTCATGTCATAATACAGATCCCTGCTCTTTTTACAAAAAAACAGGGTAATTTGTATAATTTAATCAGCTTTCACTTGAGAAGATCCTAAATTAAGTAATGTCGCCATTGAACAACCACAGGTTCCCTGTTTGTTGAAAGCAATGTTTTCCATGGACATTATATCATTATATCAGCTGGCCTTTTTGGACATTTGTGAAAGAGATGTGTTTCGTTATTGACAACAGTCACTGGGGAAGCCTGGCAAAGCTACAGTAGATATGAGTGTAGGTTCCTGTCTTGAAAAAGCTGAGTTTTGTGTGAACTTCTGACCTTCACCTCAGGAAATGAAGCATTGGTTTGTGCAAAGACAGTGGAAATGGAAGTGTTTGCTATGTGTCGTAATGTGAACTGCTGCTCTCCTCAAGCACAGTTTTTATGTGCAGAATATCCATGTAGTCATTATTTTGCTTTTTTGTTGTTGTTGTTCATCACAGGAGGTTGATGTGGAAAAAACAGTGGGAAGTTTGGTGTGCTGTAATACACCCACACAGCACACACCATGCTAACAGAGGTGAATGGGAAACATGGCCTAATCTAGAATGATGATCAATCATATGTATGTTCTGAACAGATGGAAACTCATACATCAACAGGGGATTTCACTGCGTGACTAGAATTCTTTCATAAGCTGAAAGTACTTCCACATCCACGCAAAGGTCTTGAAGGTGTTGAATCAAGCCTTGTTTGAGTGTCTGGGAAAATGTCAGACATATATTTTACAGGAGGTAGATTCAAATTCGATTTTTCATATTTTTTTAATTCAGTACTATATAGGCCCACTTGTGCGTAAATAATGGTAATGCAGAAAAATAGCTGATTCCTAAAACTCAGTCCAACAAACAACATGTGTTATTGTAACTGCGGATCAAGTTACCTTTCTGTGTCCTACCATTACCACAAAGTACTACCAACTAAAAACAAACATGGCGGTTAGTCTGTGGTACACTGTGGTAATATGTACAGCCCACGTTGCGGTACTGTGAGGTACATTACCTTACTTGCAGTCAAGGCACTGTGTAATGTGGACAGCAGAGTTCAGTTCTCTTAGTGGCACAGGCACAGGAAGGAAGGCACAGCCTTCTGGGCACGGTAAGGATTTTGAACTAAAATACCAGGAACGCAAACGTGAAATATAATAAGTGGCTCCTTTCCAACAATCAATACAATAGGTTATTCCTACCAGTCTGTCTGAGCAAGGCTGTAGCGTCTCTTCCTCACTGCACTCTTGGCCTTGCCTGACTCACTCTCACACAACACACCCTGATTTACTTCCAGGGCTGAGTTCTGGGCGGATTGTATTGGGTGTTGAAATACAACAGCCATTCATTATGAGTGCAATTGACAGGTAATTTGCCTTTAGCACAAAGAAGATACATAACCTATACAATGACACCGGATTCAAAGTGCTATAATGCAATGAATGCCATAGGCTATAAAATTACACAATGTTTTGTAAACAGTTTTCATGGAAGGGTGATTCTGTAGCAATAGTTGAGAAGAAGACACATGTAATCGTGTAATGCTATCAAAATACTAGTTCAAAACATGTATTATTATTATTATTATTATTATTATTATTATTATTATTATTATTATTATTATTAACAACAACCACTACTACAATTTCTGTTAATTTGTTTTCTCAGTAAACGGAGTTTAGGAGTTTTTATTAGACTCTTCAAAGTAACTGTTTAGGACTTTGGTGTTGCCATTGGAGCTAAAGCAAAGACAATATAAGTGCTGACTTCCTTCAGTGCTTGTGACCCTAAAGTGGTTTAATACTGTGGTAAATCACATGTTGACTACATATCCAATTAATGTATAGCACAGGACACAAAAGGACATCTGTCAGTCTTTAATGTATATTTCTTATGAGTAAAGGTGGGTAAGTTCCTATTTTTCTGGGGCTGAAGACATTTTATAGTATATTTAGTATAATTATTTGTCTTTCTATGCCCTTTCAACAGGGTTAACAGTTATTTATCAGGACATCTAAATGTTCTGAATCTTAAGTCTAATCCCACAAACTGCATTGCCTTGATAAACAAAGAGACTTGGCAAAACAAGACATTGTTTACACCAAACCTCAATTATAGCCACTCGAATATGAAGTTAGATCCAATCTGAAATGATCTACATCAGCTTTAACTCAGTAGAAACATAACCCTTATCCTGAAGTTTACTGGGGACTCTTAAGACCGCTCCCCCTTACTTGTATCCCTAATTAAACCTCACTGTAATTGCAGTGCTTTTCAGATGTACTTTCTAATTCCTGTTTTTACTTTCTTTTTTGGTAAAAGTTGTCTTTTAATGTCCAAGTTGGCATTTGAGTCATCCCTCTTATGAATCTTTATTCTGGTATTGTTCTGCAGGGTCAAACCAAGAAAAAGTGACATTATACTACTGTATTACATAAAAAGAACCAGACCCCCACCCCCCCACCCCCCCCAACCAAGTATAGCCAAAATACAAATATGCACAATATAAAGCTAACCACATCTAAATTAACCAGGTACAGCTTTATGTTGACGACTGTAACCCTAACCTTAGCAAAAGGCAAAAATAGCCTTAGTTTGACCCCTTCACTTAATTCTAGTACAAATGTCTGCTAAATCATACTGTCCCAGTATGGAGTGGCGACTGAGACGTTCCTGTTGGGAAGCGCTTGTGTCAGAAAGGGCAAAGTCTGGGAAAGGCAGCTGTGGGGGGGTCTCAGTAACATTTGGGGCCTAAGTTCAGAATGAGGGGACTGAGAGGTGGGGAGCGCAGAATTAAATCGGAGGAAGGAGACGAGTAGAATAGGTGCTGAGAGAGTGAGAGGCCAGCGTGGGTTTTCAATTGGCAGGGCCTCGGCCAAAGTGTGATGTAAGCATCGGGTCCCACAGTTTCATTCACAGGGTATTTTTAGGCATAATGAATCACATTATGTGTACCGTATATGCCACCATAGGGCCGTATATGCCACTATATATGATCTTGATCTGGCCAACTGTTGTGAAGGGGTTTTCTTCACCAGGGAAAGAATTCTCCTGTCATCCACCACAGTTGTTTTCCATGGTCTTCCGGGTCTTTGATGTTCCTGAGCTCACCAGTGCCTTCTTTTTAAGAATGTACCAAATCATGCAACACCTAATTTTTTTGCTATCTCTCTGATTGGTTTGTTTTGATTTCTAAGGCAAAACTGAAGGCAGAACGGCCCAAGAACAAGCAGGAACTAAAGACAGCTGCAGTGCAGGCCTGGCAGAGCATCACCAGGAAGAAACCCAGCATCTGGTGATGTCTATGGGTTCAGACTTCAGGCAGTCATTGACTGCAAAGGATTTGCAACCAAGTATTGAAATTCACAATTTAATCCATGCTAATGATAGTTTGTCCAAATACTTTTGAGCCCCTAAAATTGTGTGTAATTCTTACACCGTTCACCCAATTTGGATGTAACTACCCCAATTTTGGAAGCCACAGTGCTAGCATGTTCATGTACATCATGTACATGATGTTGTAGGAGTGACAGAAACATGGCTTACAGAAAATGATGGGGATAAGTACAAGTTGGAAGGATACACACAGTTTAGGAGAGACAGGCAAAATCAAAGAGGGGGTGGGGTAGCATTATATGTGAAAAATGACATTGAGGCAGAAGAACTCGTATTAGATCCCAGTAATGAAACAGAATCTTTGAGGGTGAAACTTTTGAACAAGAGATCTGGAGGATTAGTGGTAGGAGTGTGTTACAGGCCACCAAACTCATATTCAGAAAGATGTTGCATTGTACAGTGTAATCAGGACTGCATGTAGCAAGGATGTGGCTGTTATAATGGGCGATTTCAATTTCCCAAAATTAGACTGGGAAAGCCCAATGGGGACTACAGAAGCAGAAATAGAAATGGTTGAGATGGTAAATGACTGCTTTCTAACTCAATTTGTCAGGGAACCAACCAGGGAGAGTGTATGTATTGACTTGATCTTTTCAAATGACCAAAATAGAGTCAGGGGGACACTAGTTAGAGAACCAATGGCAAATTGTGATCACAATATGGTTAGCTTTGAGGCATTCCTTCAAAAAACAAGGTCCAAGTCTAAAACAATGGACTACAATTTTAGAAAAGCAAACCTTGAAGGTATGAGGTGGCACTTAGAAGAGGTAAACTGGAGCACATTAGATACAGAGTCAGTTGAAAAATGGATGGGTATATTTTAAAAATATACTACTTGAGGCTCAGGAGCAATTTGTACCAAAACTTAGCAAATTGAGGAACAAAAAACACTGGCCAAAATGGTTTAATAGAGGTATGTAAAAAATATAAAGAGGAAGAAAATGTTGTATAGTGCATACAAAAGGGATGGAGATGAAACAAAATATGTAGAATATGTTGAGCTGCAAAGAGATCTTAAGAAAGGGATCAGGAAAGCAAAGAGGGAAATAGAAAGAAACATAGCTCTTGGAGCTAAAAGCAATGCAAAGAGCTTTTTTCAATATTACAACAGCAAGTGGTCAATAAAGGAGGAAGTGAAACAGATAAAGGGCAAAAATGGAAGTATCTTGGAAAATGAACAAGATGTGGCAAATGTTCTAAATGAGTATTTCACAGAGGTTTTTACAAAAGAAAAAACAGATAACATGCCACAGGTTAACAATCAGTCCAGTCAAACCCTAAGAGAGATCAGGATAAATGAGGAGGAAGTACTAAAGGGACTAGCAGAATTAAAAACCAACAAATCACCTGGGTCAGATGGTATATTTCCAACAGTACTTAAAGAAATGAGGGAAATTATTTATAGGCCGCTAACTCAAATATTCCAAATGACACTTAGAACAGGGGATGTGCCGACTGACTGGAATACAGCAAATGTTTTACCAATCCACAAGAAAGGGGACAAAACTGAGACAGGAAATTACAGACCAATCAGTCTCACTTGCATTACTAGTAAAATGTTGGAAAAAATGATTAGAAAAATAGAGGAGCATCTTAATGAAAACCATATTCTTGGAGATAGTCAACATGGGTTTAGACGAGGCAGATCATGTCTTACTAATTTATTAGATTTTTTTGAACATGCAACTGCAGCTGTAGATCAGGTGAAAGCATATGATATGATATACTTAGATTTCCATAAAGCTTTTGATAAGGTTTCACACCAAAGACTGATCCTCAAATTGGAAGCTGTAGGCATTCAGGGTAATGTAAGTAGATGGATTATGAACTGGTTTATGTCTAGGAAACAGAGGGTGTCGATTAGAGGAGTTGCTTCTAACTGGAGTGAGGTTGTTAGTGGAGTTCCACAGGGATCAGTACTAGGGCCTTTGCTTTTTCTAATCTATATTAATGATCTGGACTCTGGGATAGTTAGCAAACTTGTCAAATTTGCAGATGATACTAAAATAGGTGGCTCAGCAGATACAATCTTTGCAGCACAGGCTATTCAAAGGGACTTAAATAATATTCAGTTGTGGGCCGACACCTGGCTAATGAAATTCAGTGTGGACAAGTGCAAGGTAATACATGCAGGTAACAAAATTGTCCACTATAATTACACTATGGGAGGAATAGAACTAGATGAAGTAACGCATAGATATTAATGGACACCAAACGAGCACGATGGGTCGAATGGCCTCCTCTTATGTTCTTATGTTCTTATGTTCTAAATTAAAGATGAATGTCTATAATTAAAGTACATATTTCAAATCCATTGTGGTAGCGTACAGAGCCAAAATGATGACAATTGTGTCACTGTCCAAATATTTATTTGCCAAACTGTATATTATGTATTGCTCTTGCAGCTTTTTCCATTCAGCACAGTTTCAGCAGCAAAATCTTTCTTCCAGCACTGCCCCCAGAAATTGGCAATACTGCGCTGTGCATATAGGCAGAGTCCTGCTATTTCTAACATCATACTTTCTGGGAGATCTCTTATACTAATGGAGTCATTAGAGTTTGCTCGTCACATCTCTGCGTCCTGTTTATATCACTGGCCCCTTGAGTAGCTCTTACCTACAGCTCTCAGCACCCCCATCCCCTCTATCCCCTCCATCCCCTCCTCCCCCCCAGGACAGCTGCATGCCATTTGTAGTTGGCTTCAACTTGAACCTCAGCAAACAGCCCCCACTTGCTTAAACACAAAGTCAAGGTCTTACTAGGCTTCGTTCATACAGATGAACTCTTGCCCAGAAGCCTGACTGTTCTTAGATTGCAACATCAACAAAAGTAAATTGTAGCATAAACAGTGCATGCCTGAAGCCAAACCCCAAATACCAAATGCATAAGCACTTTGTAAACTTCCCAAACCACAGTGCTCTTAGAATAGAATGTGGGGCAATGCATTCATGTCTTGGAACTGGAGAGTTCTGGGTTCAGGGTCCTCAGCCACTGGGACCATTTGTGATCTCCACCATCACAGCATTTGCCAATACATAGCAAGCAGAGATGGACCCCTGCACTGGTTCGAGAACTGGTTCAGTGTAGAGAGCAGAAAGAATCAAAGATGAGCTGAGTTTATTAGATCATTAGCAAAAAGGTCTGTCCCAGGACCACCACTTGTGCTTGTTCACCATCCTAGACCAGGACTGGTCAACTTGGGGCCCAAGGAGAACCACAGTATTTTCAGTTTCTTGTCTAATAAAGACCATTGTCTACTTCATCGATGTGATCACATGTTCAAGGTATTCTTTGATGGACAATTTAGAGAGAGCCGTCTCTCTCGGAGAACCGGGTTGGCCAACATTCACCTAAGCCCTAGTATAGGTAAGGAACTGGTTCACAGAAGAACCCAAAGCAGGTGGAACAGCAAACTGTAAAGCAAAAGAGGGAGACATGATTCAGCACTGGAAAGACTTGCGACTGAATGGACTATACTACCCATAGGTAGCAGAAACGCACATTTTAAATATCAAATGGTCTGCAAAGAACTTGGATTTTTTGGGGGGAAGTTATTGAAAGTTAAATGGGAAGATAAAAATGAATTATAATACATATTGTGCCCACCTCACAAGAACAGGGAGGAACATTGGCTGGCTCAATAATATGACCCCAATAAAACCACAAAACCAGGGGTGGAAATTGTGTGTCCGCCACAGAAATAGATGTCTCTATGAAAACACAGAAAGTCAAGTGATTTGAGGAACCAACTCCCATCCCCCCTCCCCCGTCATTGTCTACGTACATCACGGGGGTGTGGGGGGGGGAACTATTTCTTAAACTGCAACTACATAAGAAGGAAGGAATCCCTTTTTCTGTAATACACTGAGGAGGCAAAGGCTTGAGGCCTGAGAGTTCACAAATCCAGTTAGCTGTATACTTTAATCCAGAACAGATGTTCTACAGTAAGTGATGCTTGTTGCGTCACACAAACTCCACTCTGTAGCTATCGCCCCAGAAATGTAACTGCTTGCCAAATTTCTAGGTGCCAAATCTTGGCCACGTCTGTTCAAGCTAACCTTGAGATCTCTCTCATTGTTCACATGAATTGTTTTCCACCCAGGATTCCTGTTCTGTTTTCATTTAGTTGTCACTTTCTTTTCCCGTATGCTACATCCCCAACAGGAGACATCTGTTCTCCAGTTCGTACAGCGCACACCTGCTTTTTCTGAGATTAAATTCTGTTTTAAAAGGGTAGAATGCATTCTGCTTCTGGTATGATACCCTCTCACAAATAAACAAACAAACAAAACATTCAGTGCTGTGTAATCTCTGTGTGACACACTGAAACAGACTTGGAGATTGCCCAGGAGGGGGTTACAAATCGAAAAGGCATGACTGCAAATTTCCCACACTTTCAGAGATATAAACTGCCTGCCACATTGAAATGTCTCATGTGAGGTTGAATGTCTGTGTATTTGCTTTTCTAAAGAGCTCTATCAGCCCATTTTCCATATTGCTGCAAAACTGTTCGGAAACAAGTTGTTGTTATTATTATTATTATTATTATTATTATTATTATTATTATTATTATTATTATTATTATTATTAATAATAATAATAATAATAATAATAATAATAATAATAATAATAATAATAATATTAATATTATATTTCTTAACAGACGCCCTGATTTGTGTTACAACTGTTACAGTATATCATTATTTTTACATACAACTACAATCACATTCTTGAATTTGGCAAAGTTCTATTATCTTATTGATTCCCAAAAGGCATCTAGGTCCATGTTCCCATTTGGTTGCATTTCCATTAAGTGACCCAAGGATCTGTTTTTGAAGGATCCTATGATCCCCTTTAGCAATTTCCATTCAATGGGAATATACACCGATTAGCCATAACATTATGACCACTGACAGGTGAAGTGAATAACACTTAATCTTGTTATCGTGGCACCTGTCAGTGGGTGGGATATATTAGGCAGCAAGTGAACATTTTGTCCTCAAAGTTGATGTGTTAGAAGCAGGAAAAATGGGCAGCGTAAGGATCTGAGCAACTTTGACAAGGGCCAAATTGTGATGGCTAGACGACTGGGTCAGAGCATCTCCAAAAATGTATATGTGAGGTGTATGCTTTCAAATGATCTGGGCATTGATCCATTATAGTGGAATGTTTTATAGGTTACAAGGAGAGATCCCAAATTCCATTCTCAGAGGGGCAGCAGTGTCTTCTGCTTTCTGTTCCAACTGGACCTCTCTACCTAATTCCACTAGTTTGTTAACCCATTAAACATATATGAAACTCTTCAAATGCCATTAAGGGCTTAAAAGATTATATTTGCATTCAGGTAAAATAATTAACATCTTATAGAGAAATAGTTCATGCAGTCAAGTCATCACTTCACCAGACTAATTGGTTGTCCAGGAGCTGGGCTGCGACACAAGCTTGATGGCAGCCATTGTTTGAGACCACTGGTGTACAGGGATGTGTTTGAGGGATGGAGCTTTCCTTGATCTTTGTTCCCTCCCTGTTTAATCTGTTAGTGCAGCAGCTGGTTTTATTAGTCACCGGGGACCGCAGTGTTCTGTGCCATCGGAAGTTGAAAGCCGTGCACAAGACAGCTAAGGACTAATGTCAAGAGGCCGAGGGAGATGGACTTTCCTCCCGCCTGAGTCCATCCTGCCGGCTGGCTGGGGTTCAGGAAAGTCCCTGAGAACTGTGTGGGATGCAAGAGAGATAGAGAGAGAGAGCGAGACATCCAAATGACAGCCCAAGTGGTATTCAAAATGGTTTCCTCTGGCTGATCTTTCAGATAAAAACTTTTGCAACCTTGATCTAGTGACACCACTTTATGGCCCAGTCACATTTTGGTATCTGGGTTCTTCTTCACTAACCAAACCATATAACTCCTAGTACAATCGTGTGGCTTTAGACCTGGAGGAGCCACTGTCCTCTGATCCACATTACAACCGAGTACTTAAGCACCTAATGTAGCATATTTTCAGGTCAACTGAACAACATTTCCATGTTCTTTAAGCCCTGGTGAATCAGCAAGACCTAAAAATCTGTCGGCTTGTCTGCTATCCTAGCTGGAGCTGCCTCTCCCTACTTAAGACAAATATAATTAACCCTGTATGGGGGGACATATCTACAAAGCAAAAGTGTCAAATGAACCCACAGAAGCCAAATTAAGATCTTCAGTTTCCATCATCAAGTAACAATGTCTAGTCTGGAGCTCACCTGTCAACATTAGTGTTCAGACTTCTATTGACCCAGTCCTGCTACGTATTTCCATCCCTCCTCCCTTCCCAGACAATAACAGATGCTTTTTTTCTGTGAGCCGTGATGAACATAATCCATTTAATGAGGCAGGACCAAGGCAGTCAAACATTTGCTTTGATGGTCGGTGTTTTTGTATTTTTGGATATATAAATCCACACCTAAACATGAAAACATTTTTTTAAAAGGTTAATCTGATTCACGCCGAAACTATTCTTATTCAGTGTGTCTATTAAGGATTTATTGACTAGAGCTCAATGTGCTCATTTGCTAGCGGGAACGACGCTAGAAGACATAGTCTATGTGTTTTTAAGTAGACAATGTCCTCTAGTGGTCACTTGAAGAAAAGCAACCACTAAACTTTTAGTCCTTTAGCAGTGGTGAGCAACCTTAATGAATCAGTGGCCACAAATCCAGGTATCAAATAACTGCCTGGGCTGCATGACCCCCTTCACCACAAATGCTACACTTTAATACAAATAAAAGCAATATAATGTAATAAACATATATAGGGAGTAACTCATTGATACAAAATTAGCAGTTGTCATAAATACACTATTCTTAAATCAAAAATTGGGGGGTGCGGAGTGTATTCGTGGGCTGCAAGTGGATACACTTTGGGCCGCAGTTTGCCCACCACTGCTTTAGAGGCAAAGATGAAACAGATATTTGGCTTATTTATACACAATTGACAGATTCTGCATTACAAAATTGTTGACATTTGTCATACTATTACAAAGATTACAAACACCACCATTATGACATCAAAACTGATTTTCAGATTTACAAATGTAATGATTTTGTTTTCGTTTTTTTTTTTCTCAAAATCTTTTCATTGTGTGTCTGTGATCGAAGTCACTGCCTTACTGTGCCACAGTTCACCTCAGTAGAACAGAGTTTGATAAGAACCAGTTTAAGCCAGCAGTTGTGGTTTAATGTATACATAAAGTGTACAGCAGTGTAGATATATGAGTCTGCCTAATATGAGACATTACACATACCTCAAGATTGCTCGTGCTTGACCATATACGGGTCCTCCGCCAGAGTTGTCAGGCAGAAAGAGGCAGACTTACATGGACAGCATGTGATTCTTGTTATCTCTTGTACTGCCAGCATAAACATGTTTGTATTTCTTACTATGTTATATTGATCTATCATGAATGAGCTCCTTGCAGCTGCTCATCAATTCCTTTTTATTGACCTGGATCATGCAACTCTTCATTGTTGTATTAGTTCAGTGCTGACTTGACGATTTAATGGTTCTCTCTCTCACTCTCTCTCTCTCTCTCTCTCTCTCTCACACACACACACACACACAAACACACACACACACACACACACACACACAATCATTGAAGGCTATACAACCAATTTCCTATGTGGTCTGAATCTATTTCATTGTGAATACTATTTATGTGATTAATTCAGGACAAAGGTCACCGGAATTCCTAATCCAGCAGGTTTTATATGACAGATTATTATTATTATTATTATTATTATTATTATTATTATTATTATTATTATTATTATTATTATTATTATTATTAATGTATTAGGGGACACCCTTATCCAGGGCAACTTACCAAATATAAGAGCATTACAAAAGTGCAAGAATACAGTACAGATCAAAAGACATAATACAATTTAAAAAGTTCAAAAGTGCATAGGAAAATATACAGTTAATACAAAAAAAGTCCTACATCCTAGATTGTAATGGCTAATAAGTGCAGACAAGGTGTACAGTCATATTTAATAGCTAAGGGGAAGGGGGCATAGGGGAAATCACAATAAGCAGCATGAGTACTAGCAATGTAAAAACAAGCAGTATAATTAAAATGCAATATAAAATGTAAAATGTACAGGAGAGCTGAGCCACACAAGTATAGTCTGAAAAGATGCGTCTTGAGTAGGTCAGGGACTCTGCTGTCCTGATGTCAGTGGGGCCAGGGGTAAAAGGGAGCGGGAGTGGAGAGGAGGCAGAGTTAGTCTTCTGGTGTGGGAAGACTGGAGAGGTCTGGAGGGGATGTATGGATAGGTCAGGGTCAGAAGGTAGCTCTGTGCGGTCTGGTCCAGACAATGGTAGGTGAGGGTCAATGTCTTGAACTGAATGCGAGCCGAGATCGGGAGCCAGTGGAGGGAGCGAAGCAGTGGAGTAGCGTGTACGAATCAGAACACCAGACGAGCTGCAGAGTTCTGGATGACCAGGAGCAGCCGGGTAGTAGTTGCAGGAAGGCTGCCAGGAGGTGCAGTAGTCCAGGCAGGACAGAACCATTGACTGGACGAGCAGCTGAGTCAAGAAGTTGGTGAGAAAGGGACGGATTCGGCATATGTTGCTCAGGAAGAATCTACAGGTGCGTGTCAGCGTGGTGATGTGCTGGGTGTAGGAGAGCGCAGGATCGAGGGTGACTCCTAGATTATTAGCGGAAGAAGAAGAAGAGATTGCCGTGGATTCCAAGGGGATCGAGATGGAGAGATCAGCAGAAGGTGAGGAAGAGTGGGGGAAAAACAGGAGATCCAATTTGAAGAGGTTGAGCTTGAGGTGGTGTGAGTGCATCCAGGTGGAGATAGCAGACAAGCAGGAAGAGATGCGAGAGGGGATGAAAGGGTCAGAAGAGGGAAAGACAGGAAGATCTGGGCATCATCAGCATAGAAGTGGTAGGAGAAACCATGGGATGCGATGAGGGGGCCCAGGGAGCGAGTGTAGAGAGAGAACAGGAGGGGGTCTTGTGGTACGCCTGTGAGGAGACTTTGAGATGTAATCGAAGAACCTCGCCATTCTACTTGGTAGGTCTGATCGTTGAGGTAGGAGGAGAACCAGGCAGCCAGGTCAGTCAGAACCAGGAAGGGATGCTTGGAGCCCTCAAGCCAGTGTCTCCACTTTTCAAACACCAGTTTCACAGTGAGGAGCTCACGATTGCTGATGTCATAATTGCACTCCGCCGGTGACAGCTTTCTGGAGAAGAAAGCGCAGGGGTGAGCTTGGGTGTCTGTCCATGTCGCTGGGAAAGCAGAGCCCCCACTCCGGATTCAGAAGCATCAACCTCCACAATGGAGAGGGGACCCGGTGTTTTAGGAGGGGGGCAGTCATAAACGGTGTCTTGAGCCGGGCAAATGCGGTAGTGGTGGAGTCTGTCCAGTTAAACATGCGGGCAGATCCCTAACAGAGAGGCTAGTGGAGAGGTAACAGAGCTGCCAATAAAATCCCAAGAAGCACTCCAGTTCGATGACAGCACTCACCTTCTCCAGGTCCATGTGCACGCTGCTGACATTGATGACGTAACCCAGGAAACCCATGCGCTGGTGGTGGAACTTGCACTTCTCTGCCTTGATGTAGAGCCCGTTTCGCAGAAACACAATCACTGATAGGCAACTTTCTGGCCACCACATACACACACAGTCAAAATCAATAAAAAGAACAAACGGAACAAATTGAAATGATAATTAGTTTGACGAGGAATGTAAACAGCAACTTTGACAAGTATCAAATAAAAAACACAGACAACCAGACAACCAAAGATCTATGCCTTAGTTACTGCGAGACAATACATAATTTCAAACATACAATCAAAAAGAAAAAGAACAACCACATCAATAGACAACTGACAGAAATTGAGATTCCAATAGATTCTGGGAAAATTGGAATAAGCTGAATAAATCAAAACCTGAAGAACTGGCTATTGAAAATGGAAACACATGCAAAGCACATTTTGAAAAATTATACAAAACAATAACACAAAATGATCAAACGTTAAACCAAAACATTATTCATGAAGAATTAAAACAAATGGAGTTGTCAATTAAAGACAATTGGAACCCCCTGGACTCCCCGAACACTGAGCAGGAACTAAATGAGAAACTGCAGGCCCTCCAGAATAGAAAAGCCAGTGGGGCAGACAGCCTCTCCAATGAGATGCTGAAACACAGCAGTCCCAAGTTGCAAGAATCCCTGCTCAAACTTCATATAACTCTAAAGGTTGGTTATTGCCCTGACATCTGGAATCAAGGATTAATTACCCCCATATATAAAAAGCTGCCCACAGAACAGGGGCTTTAGCAGAGCCTGTCACTGGTAGAGCAGCACTGTCAGACGTGGGTCCTGGCAGTAAACATGAATAAAACCAGAGTCATGGTGTTCCAGAAGAAAGCCAGATCTCAGGGAAACAAATATCACTTCACTCTTGGCAAAAACATGTTAGAACACTGCACAGACTACACCTATCTAGGCCTGAAAATAAGCGCGCCTGGGAGTTTCAACCTAGCAGTGAATGCACTAAAGAACAAATATTCATGCTAGAGAAACAACCATATAAAAATCCCAATTAAAATGTGGCTAGAACATTTTGAAAGTGTCATACAACCCATTGCCCTGTATGGCAGTGACATGTGGGTTCCGCTCACAGAGCAGGATTTTACAAAATGTGAAAAACACCCAACAGAAGCCCTGCACACAGAGTTTTGCAAACGTATCCTGAAAAACAACAGAAAACTCCAAACAATGCATGTAGGGCTGAATTAGGCCAATACCCACTATTGATTCATATCCAAAAAAGAGCTTTGAAATTTTGGCTCCATCTGAAAAACAGTAATATAACCTCTTACCACCATAAAACCATCCAATACCAAGAGCAGAGCCCAGAGAAGAGTCCCCTCAGCCAGCTGATCTTGAAACTCACTACACAAGCCCACACTGACAGCAACCAGCTTCAGGACAGCACCTCTCCAACACAGACAATCAGAGACAACCAAATTATAGCACAAAACAAATAAGAATCCCATCCCATTGACACACACACTTAAACGCAAAGTAAATTGGAATGCTATCGGGCCCTAAAAAGTACACCCCTGCTGAACACTGAGACCCCTCAAATAATAATAAATAAAATTATTATTATTATTATTATTATTATTATTATTATTATTATTATTATTATTATTATATGTGTGTGCATGTATGTATATGTATTGTAATGAGCACCGCTTTTCTCGGCTTTCATTGTGGTTCTGCCACGCTGTGCAGAAATAACGGAAGAGGCGCAGGATGCAAACCAATAGGAAATGTATTTATGAACAGGCTTTTAATGCTGACTGATTCACTCAGACTCCATCTCTGCTTCTGCATCTCTCTGTGTCTCCTCGCAGGAACTGGGTTACCCCTATTTATTAGTTCGTACTCCGTGACTGGCTCCTCCAATCACGGTGCCCCCTGTGTTCCCGCGAAGGCCAACCCCTGACCCCCGTAAGTAACTAAACACCACAGTTACATAAGCATAACAGGAACATAACTCCTGAACACATACACAGATACCCCACATGACCCCCCCACCATTCCCAGATCGCTATAGTATACACACACACACACACACACCTATATATTAATTAAATATACTGTATATATGTTATAATGTGGTTGATTAGTTTATGTACACCAATCAGCCATAATATTATGACCACCTGCCTAATATTGTGTAGGTCCCCCTTTTGCCACCAAAACAGCCCTGACCCATCGAGGCATGGACTCCACTAGACCTCTGAAGGTGTGCTGTGGTATCTGGCACCAAGACATTAGCAGCAGTAATGTAAGTTGCGAGGTGGGGCCTCCATGGATCGGACTTGTTTGTCCAGCACATCCCACAGATGCTCGATTGGATTGTGTTGGAAAAAAATTGCCCCCTATGTATTGTATATACCCACTGTATAATACTCTGCATGTTGGAAGAACAGAGTACAAGGATTTTTATATAACATATTCATATACTAACTGTTGGGGATAATTAAGTTTGGTAAGCATACTGATAATTTAACTTACTGTAACCATGTAACTCATTGTATTGTATTCTTATTGTAGGATTAGCCTTTAACAGAAGTTGCAGAGTTAACATTGTCATATCTCACTGGAAACATTGCCGTGGCAAGGGGGGCTGAAATTTGTCATTATTGCAGAAATAACATAAATAACATACTCGCGCATAACTATTTATGTGAAAGTCTAGACACTTGAATACACAGCCATCCCCTCACCTCTATTTTGGAAATGTCAAACCACAATCTCCCTATATTTATATTATATTTTGACGAACAGCTCAGAGCTGACAACTTAAACAATATACATGCTGCTCTTCAGACAAACCAGAAATAAGATAGAGTCCCACATCATCTACTGCTAGGCAAACCATGCAGACATTTCAACCGAATGTCTCGAGTGTGTTAGGAGTTATGATATCGGACACATTCCATGTCTGCCTAGCAACTAAATCTGTAATATGTCCTGCCCCGAAACGGACTTCTGACATGTATAAAACTGTGTGCTGTGGCACAAATAAACAAACGATCTGGCATTGTGTCGGTGACTTTTTTCTTCCCGAGCTCGTCTCCTGCGGAGGATCCACCATCCTGTACTGACGGTGCTGGGTTATCCTAGTCCAGGGAACCTGAAGGGTTTACTTCTGGTGAAGTGGTTGTACCTTTGGAATTTGGAATTTGGAGGCCAAGTCAACACCTTGAACTCGTGATTCATCTGACCAGGCCACCTTCTTCCATTGCTCCGTGGTCCATTTCTGATGCTCCCGTGCCCATTGTAGGTGCTTTCGGCAGTGGACAGGGGTCAGCATGGGCACCCTGACTGGTCTGCGGCTACACAGCCCCATACGCAACAAACTGCGATGCACTGTGTGTTCTGACACCTTTCTATCAGAACCAGCATTCACTTTTTCAGCAATTTGAGCTACAGTAGCTCGTCTGTTGGATCAGAGCACACAGGCCAGCCTTCGCTCCCCACGTGCATCAGTGAGCCTTGGCCACCCATGACCCTGTTGCTGGTTCACCGCTTTTCCTTCCTTGGACCACTTTTGATAGGTACTGACCACTGCAGACCGGGAACACCCCGCAAGAGCTGCAGTTTTGGAGATGCTCTGACCCAGTCGTCTAGCCATCACAATTTGGCCTGAGTGACTGATTGAAACTGGGAGAGGTGACTTGTATGGAAGGGGCGATGGAACAGTGGAAGTGCATTTAGACAGTTGTCAAAGATTGCTGAGTTGGGCTATATATTAAATAACAGGTTTGACTTAATTGTATTATTTTTCTTGCAGCAGATGTATCCAGCATGTCTCCACTGGACGCCACAGGGAGATGCATATTTAGTTTTGAGGTCAGGATGGGGATGTGACAAAGGCTCACAAAGAGCATTTGATAAGGAGTCAGTGATGTCAGTAATAACTGATGAATAACAACCTATTAAAAATGAATGAGTTATTACCTGTATTTATGTATCTTCATAATCCCTTTGTATTCCTATTGTTCTAACAATTATTTTGAATTTGATTTTCACCATCCTCATCTACAGTGGCATACAATGTTTATAAAGAACATAATGCCAGACTTTACATACTTCTTCAGACAACACACAGTTATTATATTATATATATTATATAGTATATAACAAAGCATGCAAGGACAAGTTATTAAGTCTCGGCTTTCCTTCAGCCAGGTTTCTCACAGATCCATTTCTTGGTCATATCACACCTGTTATCATTCAGGTAACTGTAAAAGTTCATTTCCCCACAGTCCTCCTCTCCGTGGTTGTCTGGTTGTCCGGCATCCCACCACACACTGCCATGCAGGAAAGACCAGCTTTAAGAACACAGCAACTCAATTCATGTCAATGCAGTCATAATGTCCCGATACCTTGTGAAATGTCTGATTTGGGACTACATCCAAAATGTTTGTAGTGATGCATTCGCCCCCTTTTTGATGGGTGCTTTTAAGATTGTGTTCCCCACTATTTGTCAAGGTGAGCCCTTCTCATCACTCCTCCACCTGTCACCCTCCCTCCCTGGCATTCAGTTCAGATTCCCCTGTTGTTGATGACCCCCACCACTCCAGAAATCTACCTTTCACAGGTGGAGAAAATCAGGAAGAGGGGGATCTTCTCCACCTGTGAAGGGGAGATTTCTTCTATCACTTTAGTCTGGAAAAAGTGGAGATTACAAGAGGGATGTAATAGAAGACATACCTTTAGTTTTGAGATATGCAATTTGAGAACTGATGTTCCGTACATCTGAGGAAATCTATTTGTCTGAAAAGGACAGACACTATGATCAAGCCTAGTCCTGCTGAAGACTTACAACAACTTATAAACATCTAGGGGAATGATCTATGAATCATCTTGGAAAAAATATCTGCACATGGAATGTACAAGGACAATCAGTTGATACCTTTTAAAAGGCCATACCTTTTGTGTTGAGCTCAGTAACTTGAGTTTTGATCTTCTTAATATCTGAAGAAATATTCACTATGATGTGCAATAACTTCTGAAAAATAATTTAGGGTGATAGCTGGACAGCAAATGATTGAACAGCCAAGATATTATGCAAATTGCAATAAATGCATTGCATTTAAGTAGACATATAATTTGCATTAGCAAAGGAATAGCAGACTGGCAGCCAGTAACACTTTTGTAAAGGGGCACATTTTTAACCTGTTTGACCAAATGTCATGTGGAAGCATTTGTAACCTTTTGTAGTGTATCAATAAGCTGCAGGTCTGCTCATTTATTTAATTGTTTAGTTCCTATAACACATTTATATAACACTAATTACATTAATAACCACATCTTAATACAGCACAATCGGGAAATCTGGGGGCACAGTTTATTGACTGGTCAGTAGTCTATGGGGAGAGTAAAACAATGCTGACAGTTTTATAAATAACTGTCATGCTGTTGTATCTTATTAAGGATAATTAAACAAGTCCACTCACTGGACATTGTGACTGGGGCTGAAGGCTATTCAAAGTGTTTGTACCAGATTACATTTGAAGAAGAAAACAAAAACAGTCTGCTTTGGTGATCTGAACTTGTTTGCAGTCTGTACAGAAATCGATCCTTCAAGACTAGGCTTGTTGCTTATAGTCACTTGACATCAGCAAACTAGTTTGCTTAACCTGTGTGAAGTATTACATTTCAGACTACAGCTTTTGTACATCAGGCTAAATGCATCTGACTGAAACCACACAGGAAGAGACATTGCGTTTGACCATCAGTTGCTCATTACCAGTCTATATGTGCTAGCTCACAAAAACAAGAGGCTCCCTACATCTTAAGCATACCATGAGCCAGAATCACATTTCTAAGTATTTCTTGCTATTTACTTTGCGGCTTGCCATTACATTAATAGGTCTGTAGTATTTATACACACAATTGCATTTACAGTTAGGTCCATAAATATTTGGACAGTGACACCACACCACCGTTTCATCATTGTGGCTCTGTATGCCACCACAATGGATTTGAAAGGAAACAATCAAGATGTGCTTTAAGTGTAGACTTTCATCTTTACTTTGAGGGCAGTTACATCTAAATTGGGTGAACAGTGTAGAAATTACACCCACGCCCCAAGAACAAGCAGGAACTAAAGTCAGCTGCAGTCCAGGCCTGGCAGAGCATCACCAGGGAAGAAACCCAGCATCTGGTGATGTCTATGGGTTTCAGAATTGGGGGGATGCTTTCACTATGACCATGGAGCTGGGCACATTATTGGGGGGCACAATGTAACATTTTCTCAACATTGCTAATCCTACGCATATGGATACTGCAGTCTTTCCTTTCGCTGCCAGTTTTTTTGCTTTATATATATATATATATATATATATATATATATATATATATATATATATATATATATATATATACACACACACACACGTGTGTGTTTGTTTCTAACCTAAACATAAACTGGGACATCACAATGCTCTTAATGAATATGATGCCCCTCCATTTGCCTCTTGCTAAATTATGTGAGGTCCATCAGTCTACCACTGTGTTATTGGAGGAGCTGAATTAAAGTGCTTGTGCAGGTTACATTAATATGAACATTAAGTTAAATAATGTATTCTCCATTCGTAGCAGGTGAATCCTGTGTTTTGTTTCAGTGCTCTAAGAGGGGGAGGATATTTTGAAGAAGGTGGTGGGATCCAGTGTGGGGATGTTCCAGTTTTTGAGCGGAAGGCCTATGAAACACACGTTTCTAAGGAGTTTCTGCAGTGCTGTTGAAACCGTGACAATCGATTGCCATTCCTCACTGAAATCACCCTGACCAGCCCACCCTGCTCACTGATTGGGTTAGGAAGAACCATCACTCAAACCTAGTGGACCAATGGAGCCCCATGATCTACGCCTCTCTGTAAGCCCCGCCCTCACATAAAAACTGTGCCGAAACTCGTAAGTGAAAAAAATATATATATATAAATAAAGCAAAAGCAAAGACTGCAATATCGCAACCAAAGGCTGCAACTTCAGGCAAGTGTGTGAGTGAAATCAGTTTGAGTTTTGTTCTCACTTTTTAATTATTTGCTTTAAAGTTGTTTTTGTTTTGCTTTTGATATCATTATTTTTGTTTACAATTCTGTACATTTTGCTATCCATTGTTTTATTTTTGATCTCAAAATCACATTTTTTCTCAACTTTACAATATATTTTATTTTGAATTTGTTACTTATGGCGCTGTTTAGAACCCATGCATTTCTAGTTTACCAACTATTTGCTGTCCAAGCGCTGTGCATCTCTGTGCTGTGCTCGATCTCTTCTGACGTTGCAGAGCCACACAGGAACAATTTAGGAGTCACAAATATATAGGCATTGTTACAGACAAGAAGGTAACATGATATTAAGGGGTTTAACTGATATTATATGTGTAATACAGTTATTATTAAAGCCTAATTACAGGTACATAATATGGAGATATGCATTCAAATAGTAGGCACATCTGTGTGCAGCAATGTACTTTTTTAGGACTGTGTCCAAATAGTAATAATATTTGCTATAGATCATATGTATAACACATTTTTAAAGGGGCTCATTTTAAACCTGTTTTTACCAAATGTCACTTGGAAGTGTTTGCAACCTTTAGTAATGCATCACTACGCTACAGTAATAAGTCTGCTCTATGACTTAATTGTTTAGCACCTATTACACATTTATAGAACACAAATAACGATTAACCACAACTTAATATTGAGAAACTTAAGAAACTGTCTGTTCCAAAGACAAACTTTTCATTCTGTGGGTGCATCACAGTTTAGTGACTGGTCAGCAGTCTGTGAAGGCAACTGGGGAGATTAAACCAATGCTGACAACAGTTATATAAATGTCATGATCTTGTATCTTACTTTGTAATGACAAAAGGAAGAAAACAACATTAGAAATATATCCTGGGACACATGCTTTAGGTTTTTGATAAAAATTAAAGAAATGTATATGTCATTTATCACAGTAGTTCCCAACTCTGGACCTGGATTTTGTTTCAGCTGAACCTTAATTAAAGTAATAATCTGCTTACATTTGACTATTATTTTAAAATAATTTAAATGCTCTGATTTACATATGATAGACTCCATCTGGAAGAGTGGTATATATCTAAGTTATACACTGTAAGAACACATAAATACGAATAAGTGACATGTTTTAAACTTCCCGTAATTTATATTTAAAAACCTTGTCAAGGTGTTGCTGGCACAAGCAAATATAGCAACTCTCTCTGATAATATAGCCTGGGTTATAAGTAAGACCACGTAGGCATTCATCAGCACCAGTTTTAGAAAGGCGCCCCCTGAATTTGTATGGGGATTTGTCAGAATTGCCACACTGTGTGGAGGAAAATTGAAATCATTTTGTACTTCTGTGCTTTGTGTGCTGTGACCCTGGAAGTTTCTGGCAAGTAACTATTAATTTGCCTGCATTCTTTCCAATGAATTATGGGAACCTGTTATTTTCTAACTTCTCAGTTACTCCTTTTTAGTTTATCAGCAACTTACATTCTTCACTTGTTTCTTATTAAAGTTTAATTGTTTTCAAAACTATCTTTGTTATCGGCTTCTAGATGTAGCTGGCAATTCAGAGGATAATAATTATTATTCATGAGTAATAATTGTAATAATATTGATGAGATGGGTAGGCTTATTTTAGAATGCCAATGAAATTACTATCATAGTTATTCAGATGACCAATCAAACACTGCTTGTAAAAGTCAAACCTCTTGTAGGTATGTCCCAAAATGGGAATAAAAAGCTATGTACTTCCTTGAACTCTTAGGAAAAACAGCATTATACTTGTTGAATACTTTCTGTTGCTGTGTTCTGCTGTTTTTTCCCATGCACGTAATAAAATCTGATTAGAACTTCTGACTTCAGATCTTATTTCCAGCACAACTGCTATTGCTCATTTCATGTCTATTTGGATGTCATAAAAAGAGCAACCTGCTCTTTACAGAGGCACTGTCCCATTATATTTAAGAGTACAATTACTTACCTTTTTTAGTGGAGGGTGGGATGTTTTCGGGAGGTTTACCACCAATGGACCCATACACGTTGTGACTTTTACAGTGGCCGAGGGCTTCGTAGACACTGTTGCCATCATCACACTGACAGGGTGCTACATTGGTTGAAATGCAAAAGACAGCTTTTCGACACTCTGGGGATATTTGTGATACTTTGTCATTTACCTGTTACAATAAAGCTGGGAGGGGCGCCAAATGTAAAGCAGTGCACAGTTTTTTTCTAGTGTCTCTTTTCACAGATTTAGCACATGTTTTTTTCCAGATTTAGTAACTACTTAAGCTATTTTTCCATATATATTAAATAAATACTTAAAAAATGCTAAATCTCCATTTTTGAAATATATGTATTTATTGTTTGATTGAATATTTAGCTAAATCCTAAATAAGGATTTTGCAAACTAAACATTTAACTTTGAATTAAATATTTAACTTAAATCTTAAATCTAAGTCACAAAATAATTACTAAGCTTTTAAATAAATGTTTAGTCTAAAACTAAATGTTAAATTGAAATGTTAAATGTGGAGTTTGCTAAATAAATATATAGCTAACATGCAAATACAGTCCCACCCATCTGGTGCAGGTCAGCCTCTCACAGCAGTGGGGGGCGGGGTATGAACTCCGTAAAATGATAGTGGCCAAAGTATGGTGACAGCAAGTTTAATATGTAATTTGTTCTGTTATTTAGAAAACAGAGATCCTGTCCACACACTGCATTGAAAAGGAAACAAAGGCTGGGATTAAACTTTAAATCAAAATTTTGATTTAAAATAATCCATAAACACCAAATTGTATTTATTTGTGGAATCAGGTCATAAAGCGTTTCACCTTACATCAGTTCTTAGGAAGCGTACGCAGCCCACAAGTTTTTCTGTTATTAAATTAACTTTGGGGATATTAAAAACATGTTGAAACTTAAATGAATATCTTATGAGGCATTAATTTAAACTAAATTAAACTTTGCCTGAATGACAGTCAATTTAAATATCTACAAAATAGAAAGTGAACATACTTTCTAGCAGGCTCTTCGGTCTGAGGTAATCTGAGGAGACTTTATGGACTCGAGGAAGAGCGTTCGAGCTCTTTAAAATAATGAAGCTGGGAACACTTTTGAAAATATAAAATATATTAAGATTATTATTCATACTTATGATATTTGAAAGTTGTGTATGTCCATTTAGTAACACAATTTGTATGGATATCGCATCTGTTGGCATTTAGTTGGACATGATCCACCTCCCCGACTTACTGCTGGCCAACCATGCCAACCATATGCCAACGTTGGACAAACTTTGTGTTATCTGGGTAATGGCATGTTAGCTATATATTTATTTTGAAAACTCCACATTTAACATTTACATTTAACAATTTTTAATTTTGATTTTACATTTAGATTTAGATAGAATATATTTTTTACATTTAGACAACACATTTATTTAAAAGATATATATTTTGTGACTCAGAGATTTAAGATTTAAGTAAAATATTTGTTCAAAGTTAAATGTTTAGTTTGCACACCCCATATTTAGGATTTAGCTAAATATTTAATCAAATTATCAATATCTTTTTAAAAAAAATTGAGATTTAGTATATATTTAAGTATTTATTTAACAAATATATAAATGTGGGAAAAACAAATTAAATAGACTGCGAGTGACACAGCATATGATTCACATCATTATCATACTCCTCTAACCTTTCGGTGACCCCTGAACCTGCAGCACAAGAACATTGTGTTCTGTTATAGCAGCAGTTGCAGGACAAGAACAGAAGCACTACAGACTTCATGTCCGGGTTAAGTATACCTGAAAAGTATGTGGTTGGACTGCAAAGATATTAAAATCCACCATGGAAAATGTAGAAATGCCCTTACAATTTAAGATTATGTTAAAGTCCCAAATGCCAGCATAAACAAATCAAAAAGAACAATGTGGAGATTTATATATATATATATACGTATATATGCCATATATGCTGCAATGTAATTCCAGAGATTACTGTGCAACTATCAGAAGACATAACAACATGGCATGTCTTATCTGTCAAGACTAAACCACAACCAAACTACAACCTCACACAATGTTTGGAAAACAAAATGTCAGGTGGTGTTTTTTATTGAAATAAATATATTATGAATTCAAATATTTGTTTAATGTTCAGTTACAATATTTAATTAACTTAGTTGCAGTTACCTACATATTTTAAATGCCCTAATTTTCACAGATTTGTATTGATCAAATCAAATGTAATTACTTGAGTTCTTGTATTGTGGTTTCCTGCTTTACTTCTGCAACTCTGTCAGTTTAATGATCAATGTGTGTGTGAATATTTTTCATTTGAGTTCTGTTATTGCTGTTGGGTTTTGCAGATTTACTTCTAAATTGTTGCTGTCTCTTGTGTTTAACGTTTAATAAATAAAGCTTGTTGCTGGCTTCACAATGTTTTTTGTGTTTAAGGTTTATAATTATACACAATGCACATTGAATATTGTGAGCAATGTGAGTCTCGAGTACTAATAAAGAAACAGAGACAAGTTTGATTGTGCCAGGAGATCAACTGGCAAGAGATGAGGATAGAAAGTGATCTATTCAAGCAGTGTTAGATGTCCCTGAGCCCGATGTCTCCTTGGAAGCAGTTGTAGTAGCAGAAGTACCAGCACCAGTGAGGGTCAGACAGGTAGGAGGTGGTCTTACAAGTGATTACTTTTTAGTGGGACTAAAAATCTCAGTTGCAATAATATTTATTTACCCAATTATAGTTTGTACAATAAAGTATGCACACCATTTGTAAGGCTTCTTTTTTAATAATCAGAAACAGAGACAAGTTTAATCGTGCCAAAATATCAACTAGCAAGAGATCTATATATAAGAAAGGGTCCCTCTCCAGCATCGTTAGATGCCTACCCTTAGCGAACCCCAAGCAATGTTTTAACAGTAACTGTTATCAGAAATACCAGTGGCGAGAACACAACAAAAACAGCAGAGCAATAGCCTACTATTGAATATATGTGTAGAGCAGTACATTAAAGTACACTTACATTTAAAAAGACTTAGGATACCCTATAGATGTAGTACCAGCCATTACCACCACCCCCCCACCTAAAAATGACACCCCTGACTTTAACTGCTGTCTGAAATCTGACAACTGGTCACTTTGACATGAGTACTGGACTCTTGCTTTTATCATAAAATGTAATGTGTGTCTGCAAAATTGAAAAAAAAAACTGAAGGGAAGAAGTAGGACTAAAAAAACATAGACAGAGGAGGTAAAAAAGCTTGTACCCTTTTTAAAAACATAGTAAAGGACAAAGGACAAAGATAATATATTAAATCATGATAATTTGCTGGTAGATAAAATTTGATAAAAACAACACACGATGAGCGTAATTAAGGGCGACACATTTTTGCTAATTTTAACAGTCACTGTGTTGTAATGTTGCAGACACACATATAATCCAGTTTGTTTTGATTAGAAAAAATAAAGTTATTATTCATTATTCATTATTATGAATTATTGTTTATTGTACCTGTTTCTTTGAACAGGTAAAAGTTTCAAGTAAATTACAAAATATAGTAGATATCATCAGAGTGTCGAAAAGCTGTCTTTTGCATTTCAACCAGTGTGTATGGGTCCCTTTCTGACATGCCTCTGGAAAACATTGTACAAGGCAGTTTTCTTATAATCATAATAATCATATTCAATCCTCATCATATGATTGAGATTATTATTATTATTATTATTGTTATTGTTATTGTTATTATTATTATTATTATTATTATTATTATTATTATTATTATTATTATTATTATTATTTATGAACAAGTATGGTGCTGTTTGCAATATGCAATTCATTATATTCCTTATACAGCCATTTATTTTTAGAACAGCCACAAACATGTACACATGCTAAACATGAAGAAAAGGGAGAGAGGAGACGGACAGGAGGGAGGTAATGAGAACAGCACAGCACAACAAAGTCTTTCAGGACCATTTTATACAGATGTGATTCAGTCACTGACCCTAGAGCAGGACAAGTCATCCCCTCCCAGCTTTGGAAATGCTAGAATCCTGGTAATTTTTGTTTTTTCATGGTTATAGACTCTCATGTCTATTTGATTACATTATCAATTAACATTGATTTATTACTGGTAACACTTTACAAAAAGGTTCACAAAGAGCATTTGATAAGACATCAGTGCTGTCAGTAATATGTGATGAATAACAACCTATTCAAAATTGATGAGTTTGTACGTGTATTCATGTGTTGTCCCTTCTTATTCTTACTGCTTTACCAATCACCCCCAAAACCATTTAAATATATAAATATTTGATTCTGATTATTATAATTATCCTCATCTACAATTGCATACAGGGTTTACAATAATCATAATGCAATGCAATAGTTTACATACTTCCTCAGACAAGACGCAGTTATATATTTTTACCACTGGAGGTCAGTATAATGAAGGGTGCAAGGAGTAGGGTATTGCTGCAGATATTGCAACGTGGAAGGAGTAACTGTCAATCATTTTTTTATGCGGCCAATCACCTTCTACATTTCTTGCCTTGTGTTTCAAGGAGGAGGGAGAAAAACAGTCTTCCTCTTGTCAGATCAAATAATATGTTTCCACTCTGTGGAGCTGAATGTCAGTTGTTGTCAGTGATGTACCAGTGATGTATGTAATGTCAATATTTGTTTAATATATAAAGTAATAAAATATGATATACAATTACGATAAAGATGCACATTATTATTATTATTATTATTATTATTATTATTATTATTATTTGCAGACACCCTTATCCAGGTATAAGTGCAAAACAAAGTGCAAAAATGTTTGTGTTAACACTGGCAATGTGGGTTTATAGTTTGCAAACACTATATTCTATATTTACAGTAGTTATTATTTATATTGACTGAGCATCACACCGTGCATGGTAATTGCTTTAAGAAACACTTAAATTAGGCTATTTTGGGATTATAACCTATAGAACTAGCTACTTGGCATACAATATATGGGGTTTTGGCGATGTGTGGTCCAGGTGTCTACATGGGGCTACCAGCCCACCAAACCAAATGGCCAGTCCGTCTATGCTGACAAGTATCTTCTGCAGACGACTGGCCACATAAAAAGTGATTGACATGCATTTCCTGCAAAGTGATTGGCTGCATACAAAATTATTGACAGTTACTCCTCCCACATTCCAATGTCTACAGGTCTGTACCAATGCGTACAATGCAAGGACAAATTGTGAAGTCTGAGCTTTCCTTCAGGCAGATTTCTCGCAGATCCATTTCTGGGTCTGATCACATCTGTTATCGTTCAGTTTTCCATTTTTGTTAATTTCCCCACAGTCTTCCTCTCTATAGTTGTCGGGTTGTCCGGTGGCCCACCAATCACTCCTATGCAGGAAAGACCAGCTTTAAGAACATAGGAACTCAATTCATGTCAATTCACACATGATGTCCGGATACTGATATCTGATTGGGGACTAAATCCAAAATGTTTGTAGTGGTGCATTCAGCTCCCTTTTTGATGAAATGCATTTAAGATTATGTTCCTCCTCTGTTTGTCAAGGTGAGCCCTTCTCATCACTCCTCCACCTGTCACCATCCCTCCCTGGCATTCAGTTCAGATTCCTCTGCTGGTGATCGCCCCTACCGCTCCAGTAATCTCCCCTTCACAGGCCGAGAAGATCAGGAAGAGAGGAGGATGATCGGGTGGATGGAGTTGTGATGTAGAAGGACTCTCCTTGATAAACAGGGATGAACATAATCTTAAACAGACTTGAAGAATATTGTAAATAGCCTGACAGACATAATCATTTAAATCAATGAGAGATGAGAAATGGTAAACTAGCACAAGTGTACCGTGTATTAAATGCTTGTCCATCTTCCCACTTCCAGTCTCCTTCATTTTCTGCATCACTCAGTCCCACCCAGTGTATTCCTGAAATTTTCCCTTGTAAACAATCCTGTACACACAGAAATCGAGGAAGCGAGGAAGAAACTGTTATTGATGATTGATTATATGATTTTTGCTGTAGGCAGAGGGTGTCAGACTCCAGTCCTAGGGGGCCGCAGTGTCTGCTGGTTTTTGTTCCAACAGGAGCTCTCAATAACTCAACTCGTTTCATTCTTTTCTCAGTGTAAGAATTGCACATTTTACATATTTATTTATTACAACTGACAACTTTCATATATATATATATATATATATATATATATATATATATAGAGAGAGAGAGATTTATTCAGGATGTTGCAGTCAGTAAATAGCTTGTAATCTGGATGGAAGGGCTAAATTCATCCAGTTCATAATTGAATTAGCCCATTAAGGAGCTGAGAGCTGAGCTAAAACAGAAACCAGAAGTCCTGGAATTTGACATCCCTGACAAGAGATCCTGACATATACAGTGAGGGAAAAAAGTATTTGATCCCCTGCTGATTTTGTACGTTTGCCCACTGACAAAGAAATGATCAGTCTATAATTTTAATGGTAGGTGTATTTTAACAGTGAGAGACAGAATAACAACAGAAAAATCCAGAAAAACGCATTTCAAAAAAGTTATACATTGATTTGCATGTTAATGAGGGAAATAAGTATTTGATCCCCTATCAATCAGCAAGATTTCTGACTCCCAGGTGTCTTTTATACAGGTAACGAGCTGAGATTAGGAGCACTCCCTTTAAGAGAGTGCTCCTAATCTCAGCTCGTTACCTGTATAAAAGACACCTGTCCACAGAAGCAATCAATCAATCAGATTCCAAACTCTCCACCATGGCCAAGACCAAAGAGCTGTCCAAGGATGTCAGGGACAAGATTGTAGACCTACACAAGGCTGGAATGGGCTACAAGACCATCGCCAAGCAGCTTGGTGAGAAGGTGACAACAGTTGGTGCGATTATTCGCAAATGGAAGAAACACAAAATAACTGTCAGTCTCCCTCGGTCTGGGGCTCCATGCAAGATCTCACCTCGTGGAGTTTCGATGATCATGAGAACGGTGAGGAATCAGCCCAGAACTACACGGGAGGATCTTGTTAATGATCTCAAGGCAGCTGGGACCATAGTCACCAAGAAAACAATTGGTAACACACTACGCCGTGAAGGACTGAAATCCTGCAGCACCCGCAAGGTCCCCCTGCTCAAGAAAGCACATGTACAGGCCCGTCTGAAGTTTGCCAATGAACATCTGAATGATTCAGGGGAGAACTGGGTGAAAGTGTTGTGGTCAGATGAGACCAAATTCAAGCTCTTTGGCATCAACTCAACTCGCCGTGTTTGGAGGAGGAGGAATGACCCCAAGAACACCATCCCCACCATCAAACATGGAGGTGGAAACATTATGCTTTGGGGGTGTTTTTCTGCTAAGGGGACACGACAACTGCACCGCATCGAAGTGACGATGGACAGGGCCATGTACCGTCAAATCTTGGGTGAGAACCTCCTTCCCTCAGCCAGGGCATTGAAAATGGGTCGTGGATGGGTATTCCAGCATGATAATGACCCAAAACACACAGCCAAGGCAACAAAGGAGTAGCTCAAGAAGAAGCACATTAAGGTCCTGGAGTGGCCTAGCCAGTCTCCAGACCTTAATCCCATAGAAAATCTGTGGAGGGAGCTGAAGGTTCGAGTTGCCAAACGTCAGCCTCGAAACCTTAATGACTTGGAGAGGATCTGCAAAGAGGAGTGGGACAAAATCCCTCCTGAGATGTGTGCAAACCTGGTGGCCAACTACAAGAAACATCTGACCTCTGTGATTGCCAACAAGGGTTTTGCCACCAAGTACTAAGTCGAAGGGGTCAAATACTTATTTCCCTCATTAACATGCAAATGAATTTATAACTTTTTTGAAATGTGTTTTTCTGGATTTTTCTGTTGTTATTCTGTCTCTCACTGTTAAAATACACCTACCATTAAAATTATAGACTGATCATTTCTTTGTCAGTGGGCAAACGTACAAAATCAGCTGGGGATCAAATACTTTTTTCCCTCACTGTAGCATCTTGGTCTTCTGTCTCTTATGCCCATAGCAATCTTGTTACTAAGGACCCATGAAACACATGTGTTATGTGGGGTTTGTATTTTAAATGTATTTATTGCTTTTTATTGCTTAATTTGGTTCTGTCTTATATATGCCGTGTTGTAGAGAGCAAGAGAGAGGTTGGGAGTGCATATGTGTGCGTGCGTGCGTGCGTGCGTGAATGTGTGTGTGTGTGTGTGTGAGTGGGAGTTGGATGGCAAGGACTAGCGGTGCTTAGTAGTGTGTTTAGATTAACCAATTAATGGCAGGGCGGCCCACATGTTTGTGTGTGTTTTATATTTTTATATTGAGCTGTTGTAGTCCTCGTAGTTCCCCTCTCGGTCTCCTGTGTGATATTGGTGTGGTATGTTTAATTTGTGTTGGTTTGGAGTGCACTGCTACGCTCCCGGCCCATGGTCCTTTACATGGTTGTGAATGATTTGCCTTTTTTGGGTTTCCTTTTGAGGAAAGTGAGAACACCACCAACCTGATCAAGATCTGTGTGGGTGTAGAACACCTAGATAACTTAATTGCTATAGCCCTGACCTTTAGGTTAAGTTGTTACACCCATATCAGGCTTTTATTATTGAATCAAGAACTATTTGTTCCCAAGGCACTATTTGTCATTTCTTGGGGAGCAGCATGACTATGATTATCATATGGCTTCTATAATATCCTATATGCTTTCAATATCCTCTGCTGAGCAGATTATCAAAGCCACCCACACATCTTCACACTGCAATCCAGTATTGCCCACAGCTACCAGTTCTTACACCAATTGGAGGATTTGAGGCAGCTGGAAAAAGCTCAACCTGCAGGTGCACAAGAAGCCACAAGTCAGTGTGTAATGATCCCAGGAGTCCCAAGCCCACTTCTGATTACCTTTTCTTCATCATTGTTGATTACGGCCAGTTTAGAGTTGTGAGAGTTGCAGTATGTCTTTGCATCTCCCCAAGTCTTTAGGATTTGGGAGACATAGTAGCAATGTCCACTGAAACTTTCCCAGTTACACGGGCAGGAGGTCTTAACACAGTCTAAGAATGAAGCAGGGAAATGGTGATAGGAAAATGACTAGTGCAGGGAGTTTTTCAATACATGTCATGGGTTTTCTTCTGTGCACATGTTCACAGGGTTTAAGCATTGTGAGTAGGTTTTGATTGGACATTTACACTGGGACGAAAAAAACAGCACTTAAGATTTTCTCCACTTCTGCAGTTTCGTTATATAATATACAGTATTTATAACTTGGTCTTTGCAATAATATTCAGTGCAATGACTTCTGACAAATAATTTAGGGTGAGAGCTGTACAGTAAATTATTGAACAACCAGCCAGGAGACAACCAACGATTCTGTGCTCTTAAAAGAATGTCGCTCAAGCAAGAGGTTTACTTCTGCTAGATGTATACTAATAGGAGGGGTTTTTTTTCGCCAGAACCTAAACTTGCTAGTTAGCAGGAGGAGACGGGGGAGGACACTTGCAGCCAAAGGTGAAACAGTACTTGATAGAGAAAAGTGAAAGAAAGGGTGAAAGGAAAGAGCACTGCCGCAATTTTACAAAATAAGAACTGTGAGAACCTGTGGATATTTTTACTTTTATGCTCCCCTTCCATCCCTTGTTTTTAGCATTTTTCTTTATTTAAATAGTCGTTTTAGATATCCTCTTTTTGGAATTATTAATTTTGTGGGTTTCCTTTGTGGACTAAAAATGCAGATTTATTGAAGATTATTTTATCAGCAATTTCAGCTACAAATAGACAGTTGTTAATATAGTTAGGCATTGGTTTATATTCACTTTAAGAGCTTTTTATTCTACTTTTAACTTGGCTATTTTAATGCATTTTGTTGCAGTGTACATGGACACTTATATATATATATATATATATATATATATATACACTCACCTAAAGGATTATTAGGAACACCTGTTCAATTTCTCATTAATGCAATTATCTAACCAACCAATCACATGGCAGTTGCTTCAATGCATTTAAGGGTGTGGTCCTGGTCAAGACAATCTCCTGAACTCCAACCTGAATGTCTGAATGGGAAAGAAAGGTGATTTATGCAATTTTGAGCGTGGCATGGTTGTTGGTGCCAGACGGGCCGGTCTGAGTATTTCACAATCTGCTCAGTTACTGGGATTTTCACGCACAACCATTTCTAGGGTTTACAAAGAATGGTGTGAAAAGGGAAAAACATCCAGTATGCGGCAGTCCTGTGGGCGAAAATGCCTTGTTGATGCTAGAGGTCAGAGGAGAATGGGCCGACTGATTCAAGCTGATAGAAGAGCAACTTTGACTGAAATAACCACTCGTTACAACCGAGGTATGCAGCAAAGCATTTGTGAAGCCACAACACGTACAACCTTGAGGCGGATGGGCTACAACAGCAGAAGACCCCACCGGGTACCACTCATCTCCACTACAAATAGGAAAAAGAGGCTACAATTTGCACAAGCTCACCAAAATTGGACAGTTGAAGACTGGAAAAATGTTGCCTGGTCTGATGAGTCTCGATTTCTGTTGAGACATTCAGATGGTAGAGTCAGAATTTGGCGTAAACAGAATGAGAACATGGATCCATCATGCCTTGTTACCACTGTGCAGGCTGGTGGTGGTGGTGTAATGGTGTGGGGGATGTTTTCTTGGCACACTTTAGGCCCCTTAGTGCCAATTGGGCATCGTTTAAATGCCACGGCCTACCTGAGCATTGTTTCTGACCATGTCCATCCCTTTATGACCACCATGTACCCATCCTCTGATGGCTACTTCCAGCAGGATAATGCACCATGTCACAAAGGTCGAATCATTTCAAATTGGTGTCTTGAACATGACAATGACTTCACTGTACTAAACTGGCCCCCACAGTCACCAGATCTCAACCCAATAGAGCATCTTTGGGATGTGGTGGAACGGGAGCTTCGTGCCCTGGATGTGCATCCCACAAATCTCCATCAACTGCAAGACGCTATCCTATCAATATGGGCCAACATTTCTAAAGAATGCTTTCAGCACCTTGTTGAATCAATGCCACATAGAATTAAGGCAGTTCTGAAGGCGAAAGGGGGTCAAACACAGTATTAGTATGGTGTTCCTAATAATCCTTTAGGTGAGTGTATATATATATTACCAACAGAGGACAAGAGCAGAAGCTGGATTTCTTTGTCCCCTGCCCCTCTTTTTAATTTTTACTAGTAAATATGGAAAATTGTCTGCTCTATTTAAGTTCCTTGTGCTGCCTGAGAAGACCAACAGTCCTTGCAAGATTTTTATTTTTGTTTTAAACTTTTTATTGTCTTTAACATAAAAAGAGGAAGTCTGCCTGATATATATTGGATGATTAATAAACTCGTTAATTTTGCTACTGTCATGTGTGCTCTATAGTGCCTGTAGCCAACTGCTAGGTGGTGTAGTCATGTTTCCAGTACAGAGTTTACGTCCTGGTGGTGTGTGAGCTTGCACCCCATGACATTTACTCCTTTGGTATTTCCGGAGCTACTGTCATATGTTTACTGTTTAGAGGAAAAACTACAAAATCACTGGATGTTTCTTCCTAGCGGCAACTCAAGTCATTATTATTAATTCATCCGAATGTTACTGTTTCTTATTCCATATTCTTACTCCGCTGCAGATTGCTGATTTTTGAATGATGGATTTTTTTTCTTGCACGAACAATCTCCACTGTGGATTAAACTCCTCTGTTGTTGGAAAGGAAAAAATAACTCAGTTTTCACTGTTTTACCCACCACTGTGGACACAGCAACACTTCATGTTGTCTATAAAAACTATAATTAATTTCGAAGAAGAAAGAATGAGGAATTAGAAATGCATTCAGTTGACTTGAGATGCTGTGGGGAAGACAAATCTGGAGATTTTGTAATATCCAGGAAATTATGACACAATTCATATTGAAATACAGAAACACTTGCTGGGTTTTGTCTTCTGCCATTATTTGATATTTTTTACATTTTAAAGTTTAAGAAGTTTGTTTTCCGTGTATCTTGTGACTTGCTATTCTAATGGTATATCCAAACATGGCATATTCTAAAAATATATATGAATAAATAAATCATATGATGTTGGTATTGGTATTTTACAACTGTTTGGACACGAAGTCCATTCAAATTGGCAAAAGGTTTAATTATTATTAAAGAGTTTTCATATATATTCAGTCTTATTTCTGGTATGCATTAAGGAAAAGAAAAATACATTTTTCAAGACTGTGGAACACAATTCAGGTCTGAAGGGGTTAAATCAAAATCACTTTAGTGATTTTTAGTCAAGAGGTATGGGATAGAAGAGCTCAAGATTGAAGACGTACCTTTAGTGTTGAGATGCGCAATCTGAGAACTGATGTTCTGTATGACTGAAGAAATTGATTTGTCTATAAAAGGACAGACACCATGATCAGGCCTGTTGAATACTTACAAAAAACTTTTATCAGCATGATAGTTTGATGTCCTCAGTGTTTATGAAAATGAATGGCAAAGTAAATAAATTATTTCTTCACATGGAATATACAAGAACAGTCAGTTGCTACCTTTTGAAAATACATACCATTGGTGTTGAGCACTGAAACTTGAGTTTTGATCTTCTCAACATCTGAAGAAACCAGAGAGCCTTCAAAAAAACAGAATGCAAGATAAGGCCTAGTCTTACATATCAAAATAAGCAAAGTTAAAAGAGGACATCGAGCCCATGTTGATCCGTTCCTTGCCGGTAGCCTAATGAGCAAAGAATCTCATCAGGAAGTTTACATCAAGGATACCGGAGTGTTACCTGTTTTCTGTCCTTTTCTACACATCATTTCCACTTATGTCCCCAGACCTTTGTATCATTGTTAATGTTGAAGAAGTCACTTGGATCGGGCTTGTCCCCCACACAACCTGCTCTGTTCTAGACTGAAGCAATTTACTTTTTATAACTATCCAGAGTCTGATATTCTTTTCTGATGACAAAATGACACTCTCCTTTGTACTCGTCCTAGATTTTGTCTTGTCATGTGGTGACAGAAACTGAAGTTCATATTCGTCTAACATGCGCATTGTATAGTTTTAACATCACTTCCCTTGATTGTAGTTCTGCGCTTTTTGCTAAATATCCAAGCGCTTGATAGGATTTATCTTGTACTGCATTTTAGAGACAAACAGCAAGAAGCTTTCTCATTCAAGGAAACATTAAATGAAAAACATTAACACAGAGACATGCCTGACAGACACACTGTCACCTATTTGTCTATATCAGTGCTCTCCATCCCTGATCCTGTTGAGCTCCTGTCCACTAGTCACCACTAAATCACCAATTTCTAAAGATGGCTAACACATGCAAGTTATGAGGTAAATACTATTAAGAAAACAAGGGCCCTTTGGGCCCTTCCTAGATGTTTACCAACCATTTGATGTCCAAGCACTGTGCATCTCTTTCAAGTGCTCAATCTCTTTTGACATTGCAGAATCTGAGAGAGAGATACAGCAGCAATTTAGGGGTCAATAATTCATAGGCATTGTTATAGACAAGATGGTCACACTATATTTAGGGGCTTCTGTACTTCTGTTTGACTAATGTTACTTGTGTATTAGATAATTCATGGTGAATAATATATATATATATATATATATATATATATATATATATATATATATAATTGGAAGGGTCATCATATAGAGTTTGGCATTAAAATAGTAGGACTAACACTTACACTTAGTGATTACCATGATGATGGAGACAGTCCACACTGCAGAGGTAATCAGCACAAGGATGTATAGAATCACAACAGATTTGGTTCCACAGACAGCAGCTGAAAGCACCCAAAGCAGAACTCACTTATTTTGGAGTTACTGTGTACTGGTCAAAGATTTTGAGGGAGAGTAGTTGAATGGTTGCAGTTTGTATATTTTCATGCCATCTTTGACCATGCTAATTTCAACCACATTGTGAAGGGTGTTTGCTGGCACACCCATTTATGGACAGCAAAATTTACAAGTGGTTTTGTCAGATCATTGTGGTCACAGATGCCCCATGTGAAAATGCAGCTTCACAGTAAAATCTATAGTGATTTTAGAATTGCTTTTATTTATTTTTTCATCATAAGTATAACAATTTTGAATGTTTTTAACTTGTAATGTAAAATATGTCTCCATTAAAAACAGTATGCATGCATAACCAGTTTGCTTGTCTAACTGGGTCAGGGTATTTACTTATTTACTTAAAAGTTAAGTATAAAACCAATTAAATTACAATACATTTTTAGATATGTATATGCATGTATATATATAGCACTGCTAGAAGTGTTGGGAAACCAACAATGCATGAGTGTTGATTTAAAACTTTTGGTTGCGCATGTACACTTTCAAAGGGTTGATTTAAACACCTACAGGGCTAAATTTGCTAATGATATTTTGCTGTGTAGTGTGAGTAAATTTTTCACTGTACCTAGTGTTGGAAAAATGCTGTTTCAACACTGAGAACAGTGCTATTAGCACTAATGTGGTGTTTATGTTGAACTCTCAAAGTGTTAAAAATTGACTCTGAGAAAGTGTTAGAATTTCAACACTTTCAAAATTTAAAATTTTAAAACGTTCGTGGTGGTTCCCATATAAACACTTCAAAAGTGTTAAATTGAACACTCGTGGTGTTAAATTCAAACATTCAAATTTGCTGTGTTGTGTTCTCTAACTTGCACTGGCTTTATCATAATAATAATAATATCAGAATTTCTACCCGTCTCTGTGCATCACTACCTGAACATTATTTAGACAGGATTAAAAGAGCAGCAGTTCTACTCTGTTTGCTTGATGTCTTGTCTACAAAACACCTAAACTGGAGTACTCACAATTCAGCACAATAATACAACTGTAATAGATACATACATCTGGGTGTTCATTCATACATACATTACATACATAAGACGTTACCATAAGAAGGAACCTATTTAATTCAATGTAACCAGTCCTAACTTAAACTGTTTTAAGATTATAATTTGTGATTAGCAACTGCCAAATCACATTCATTACAAACTGAATGTCATTCTATGATCAATATTGAGGAAACAGGGGGCCAGTCCACTTGGTGTAAATATGAAGAAATTAAGAATTTAACATTTTTAATTTTAAAATACAGTAAGACATACACACAAACACACATCATTATAATTAAACACATTAAGGCCAGACACCACAGTAAAAAAATATGATTTTGCTTTGATCAGCCAATTTTCAGATGTCAGGGAATTGTGTAACTATAACTTCCATATTTTCATAAATTGTACAAATAAATCTTACATAATTTATAAAAATATATATTTTTAATTATTTTATTCCAACTCTGTCAACTACAGCTAAAGTTAGTCAATTCAATTCATTCAATTCAATTCAAATAAGCTTTATTGGCATGACTAACACAGCAGTATTGCCAAAACAGGTACAATATAACCAAATTACATCAGTTTTTCTTAAAAAAAAAAATCATAGAGTGACACGAATTCATTTAAAAGAATACACAACAAACAGTGGGGAAATGGGGAGGTACATTTGTTAGTCTTTGCTAGCAGTATTCTTGTAGAAGTGTGACTGGTATTTTTAAAACTCTTTATATTGAGTCATACATCTTTCTTTCGAAAGCCTGTTTTCTGGAGTAAAACATTAGCTAGGTCATATATGATAATTTACTATGTAGTTGTAATGACTTGTGCTGAAAAAAGAGTCATTTCCTGAAATCCAAAAGTACATTGTAACTATGTTTCCCGTGCGCCAAGTAATTTTCCTCACTATTCAAGGAAGGTAGGTCCACATACTTTCATACACGTTTCTTAGGTCTTACAGCCAGACATTTATGGCTTCTTTTTTAAATATATTTTGTCAATCTGATTTTACATAATAGTTGTGTTTTTTAATAAATGCATCAAAAAACAATTTTTTGGTTAACCGTTCTGTATAAGTCATTGGGTGTGTTATCACAATTACACAATTAAAACAATCAATCTGACTGTAATCAATGTAAAATTTAAAAATGTTGTTAAAAAAAGTTTTTTTGTGTTATGCAAATATGTGCATATTAAATGAGACTATGCCTCATTTGCATATAAAAATTATATATTTTTTTAAACTTTAAAAGCAATTTAAAAATATATTGTATTTATGTATATTGCTGATTTTGTACGTTTGCCCACTGACAAAGAAATTATCAGTCTATAATTTTAATGGTAGGTGTATTTTAACAGTGAGAGACAGAATAACAACAGAAAAAGGGAGTGCTCCTAATCTCAGCACATTACCTGTATAAAAGACACCTGTCCACAGAAGCAATCAATCAATCAGATTCCAAACTCTCCACCATGGCCAAGACCAAAGAGCTGTCCAAGGATGTCAGGGACAAGATTGTAGACCTACACAAGGCTGGAATGGGCTACAAGACCATCGCCAAGCAGCTTGGTGAGAAGGTGACAACAGTTGGTGCGATTATTCGCAAATGGAAGAAACACAAAATAACTGTCAGTCTCCCTCGGTGTGGAGCTCCATGCAAGATCTCACCTCGTGGAGTTTCAATGATCATGAGAACGGTGAGGAATCAGCCCAGAACTACACGGGAGGATCTTGTTAATGATCTCAAGGCAGCTGGGACCATAGTCACCAAGAAAACAATTGGTAACACACTACGCCGTGAAGGACTGAAATCCTGCAGCACCCGCAAGGTCCCCCTGCTCAAGAAAGCACATGTACAGGACCGTCTGAAGTTTGCCAATGAACATCTGAATGATTCAGGGGAGAACTGGGTGAAAGTGTTGTGGTCAGATGAGACCAAATTCAAGCTCTTTGGCATCAACTCAACTCGCCGTGTTTGGAGGAGGAGGAATGCTGCCTATGACCACAAGAACACCATCCCCACCGTCAAACATGGAGGTGGAAACATTATGCTTTAGGGGTGTTTTTCTGCTAAGGGGACAGGACAACTGCACCGCATCAAAGGGACGATGGACGGGGCCATGTACCGTCAAATCTTGGGTGAGAACCTCCTTCCCTCAGCCAGGGCATTGAAAATGGGTCGTGGATGGGTATTCCAGCATGACAATGACCCAAGACACACAGCCAAGGCAACAAAGGAGTAGCTCAAGAAGAAGCACATTAAGGTCCTGGAGTGGCCTAGCCAGTCTCCAGACCTTAATCCCATAGAAAATCTGTGGAGGGAGCTGAAGGTTCGAGTTGCCAAACGTCAGCCTCGAAACCTTAATGACTTGGAGAGGATCTGCAAAGAGGAGTGGGACAAAATCCCTCCTGAGATGTGTGCAAACCTGGTGGCCAACTACAAGAAACGTCTGACCTCTGTGATTGCCAACAAGGGTTTTGCCACCAAGTACTAAGTCGAAGGGGTCAAATACTTATTTCCCTCATTAACATGCAAATTAATTTATAACTTTTTTGAAATGCGTTTTTCTGTCTCTCACTGTTAAAATACACCTCCCATTAAAATTATAGACTGATCATTTCTTTGTCAGTGGGCAAACGTACAAAATCAGCAGGGGATCAAGTACTTTTTCCCCTCAGTGTATATATTCCCCTCTCTGGTGACTCCCTCTCGTCCAATTACCGCTCTCTGGCTGTACCACCCCGAGACCGGGGGAGCCACACAGATACACTTACCCACAAATATCCCTCTCTAACTCAACACAACGATACCCCACACGTAACACACATTCATACTCATGCACACACACAAATAGACAGACAGAGTCCCCGAACTGACTCTCCCACCCTGCATACACACTGTTACACCCCCCCCCCCACCCCCAACCTTTGGGCTGCCCTACTGGCACATTCACAGACACCCGCCAGGATCGCTACAATACTTTCAACCTGTAAAGTTCATTGAGTTACGAGTAAAGGAGAAAAAGCCTATTTGATTGTGGTGTCTGGCCTGATATGAAAAATGGATACTAATTAACATCGGGTTGAGGATTAAATGTCACAGCTACGTACCATGACTTGCTGATATCAGCAATTGTATTCTTGATATCAGCAATTATGGATTAAATGTCACAACGGCTTGTCTTACTGAGCACAGTACTAAAACTGTAACAGATACATACATCTGGTTCTTCATTCATACATACATGGCATATGTATGTTAATATGTTGGTTGAAGAGAGAAACCTACTATATTCACTGCCAAAAGCAACCACTGTCATTTTTGTAAATGAACAGAATCTGGTCAATTACTTACCTCTAGCTGTGGCTTTACTTGTTTTTCTGGGCTCTGCAAGGTGGGGACTTTCGTGTTGTTCAGTTTTGTTCCTCTTCATTTCCAGGGGTCCGTCAACATTAATATAATCATTTTCACTGTCGTCATCTTGACATATGTCTGTGATTGTGAATTTAGAAATATTTGTTACTTCTCCTTTTGGAAATGCACAACTCCTAAGTTTTGCAGGGACCAGTCCTAATTTAAGCTGTTTTAAGATTGCAATTTGTGACTAGAAACCAGCGAATGACCAGGGTCCCCAAGGATCCTTAAAACGTCTAAAATTTAGTTTTTGGTTTTCAAGGTCTAAAAATGTCTTAAAATATCTGGAATTGTAGGAGGGGAAGCATTACATTTGATCTGGGCAGATTGAATGAGCGAGTCTACTTTTTGTTCAGTTTGTATGTTTTATTTTACCGGTGTTTTATATCCCGCAACGTCCAATACCTACAAGAATACGACTCTCCGAGCAAGCAATGCAGGCTCAGCCATGGGTAATTGCAGTTCAATGAGAAGTTGCAGGACGACAAATATCGTGGCTGGATGAAACATCCAGCGATTCATATGGGGCGCAATGTGAACTTTGTCGCAAAACATTCAAACTTGTTAGACAAAGCTGTCCATTTTACCAGCCACTTTGGCGGGTAGCCAACAAGTGTACAGGAACTCAACTTTTATTTTCTGAAAGAGTATTTGTTGGTCTGTTTCTAAATAGGCCTACGAATTAATTTCTTGACGTTGTACTGTTGGTATGTTAGTTGATTTGGGAAACCGCAATATCATGTTTTTTGAAAATATATGCCATCTGGGCATTCTTCGGTCCA
Organism: Amia ocellicauda; assembly: GCF_036373705.1. Classification (NCBI taxonomy): domain Eukaryota; kingdom Metazoa; phylum Chordata; class Actinopteri; order Amiiformes; family Amiidae; genus Amia; species Amia ocellicauda. Next base: position 4,615,212 of record NC_089856.1, read on the forward strand.
GGAGGACGTGGGGAGCAATTAAGCAGAAGTAAGGTGGGAAAATAATGACTTTTAATTACTTATCATAGTCATAATTACTGACTTTTTAATTACCTGGATCAAAGTGTTTCAGAATTATAATATGACAGAAAAGGAAAGAGGAGCAACAAACACGTGAACACACACACAGCCGGCTACTGCTGTTTATTCTGTATTCGCTGGACTCGAGCGCTCAGTCTGAGTGAGGTCTGGACAGGAAGAGTCAATCGTTTAGTCAGGTACACTGTATAAATTAGATAGATATACAGGTCTTATACATTTTGTATTTCGCTGTTGTGACCGGAAAGCATTACCACAAGGACGTTAATGTTAAGGCATTTTCATTGCAGCTTACATTGCTAAACAGACAATTGAATGAAAATGTATAAAAAATGAAAAAGAAAAACATCGGTCGGTCAGTTACAGCTGTAATTGCAGCGCAATTGAGCAGCGCAGCCAGCAGCGCCATCACTGACCACAAGAGACACTGCGCGGAGTCTGTATGTGCGGCTGTTATACTTGCCAACATTGGATGTAGAACATATTTTGTGTTATTTATGTATGTATTATTTATTTATTTATTATGTATTCATTCATGTTATTTACACAATTAAAATTTAGACGTTTAACAGATGTTAATTTAAAAAGTGTATTATTCCACAGATGTTTAATGCATAATATGTTGTATATAACTTTAAAAAAATGAGTATTATCCATTATTTGACATAACTCATTTTCAGAAAAGCATCTTTAGCGTAAATAAGTAAAATTCATTGAATTTTTTATATACTGTACTGTCTTGCATACAGTGTTTATGATTGTAATAAATACATAAATAAATAAATTACTTAAGGCAAAGACTTCTGCTACATGTTTGCAATATTATAATTAATATGAAGGTTTATCTGTTTACATTAAACTACTACATAGTTTCCTTTGTAAAATTAATATTTTGTTTAGCTTTATTAAACCAACGTGTTGGGTAAAAATAACATATTACAGTGTTCATTAAATAACACATTATTTGTGCTAACATTCCTACACAAAAACAACACATCTTCTGTGTAAAACTAACTCATAACTGTGTTAATTAAATAACACATTATTTGTGCTAATATTCCCAAACACCGCTTGTGTTAACTGTCTTTAACACACCATGTGTTATCCTTAATCACACTCAGTAATGTGTTAAAAAACAACACATCATGCGTTGTTTTTAACACATTTGTTCTAAGAGTGTAGGTTGGAATAAAAACCAGCAGGGCAGGGGGTACTGCAGGACCGGTTTGAAAACCCCTGGTATTGACCAATGGAAGGACGTTACTGTCTGTCATCATTCCTAGAGATTATATAGACCGTGACAGACCGTGACTCTATGAATATCTAGACAATTCAATAAAATCTTATTAATGACGTGAAGAAACCCAGAGATGGGAGTAGCAGTGAAGAGGAAGAGGAGCGACAATGCGTAACCATATAACACCCCTTGTCATCTGTTAGTTTAGTGTGTTTACACAGATCCCCATTAGCTAGTTATATGTGATTGATTAATTTGAAAAAAATGCTCCTGCACACTGTCTTTACTAGCAAGTGTAATTCAATAGAATGCAATGTTTTGATCAAAGACCTAATAACACTTATAACACTGGCAAGAAGAAACTGTGTGGGAGCATGTTTTTTCTATCCAGATAATTTTCCCTCATACACACCTGTCTAGTCTATACAGGTGTGCAATTGGCTTTTGTTATGGTGATTGATTAATTACCCGAAAAAATGCCGTGCTCACCACACATTTACACACCCTCATGCATTTTTGGTGATGTTTTCATTTGGCAGGTAAAAATACCAAGTGGCTGGTAAGTTTTTTCCTTCTACCAGACACAGTGGCTAGTGGCCAAAAAAGTTAATTTTATCCCCTGGCTGTAAAGCACTGGATTCTCACATGCAGTCTGAAAAGCACAAGCGCTATGCTAGCACCCGAAAAAGTACTATGTCCATCGAGTCGTTCGCTGTTTATTTGAGGGTAAATGCAGCGTGACATTGATTTCCATTGGACTGGGTCTACCGCCATAGTTTTATTTTCGTTAATGAAAAGGCAGTTATGTTCGCTAATGTGCACACTGAAGATTTCTGTTATTCAAATTCAATACAACTAAATAACGGTGTATACTGTAGTCTAGTTTGTCGATTTCTTTTGCCGCAGTAATGGTATTATTTTTTTCCTTTTAGATGTATTAAATAGGTCTTAAAAGTCATTACATTTGTACTAAATAAATGTGCAGATACCCTGATGACATTGATTACAAATTAAACTGGAATAAATATTCAAAACTGACAGCGATGACTGCAGAACTTAAATGGCAGAACAATATTTGCTCCAGTTAAAGTGTTCAGGCTTTGAATTCTATGTTATCATTCTCCTTTTTGAAAACAACAGATTCATTCTGGGAAGACCACCTTTCTCTCTCTTGGTTTAAATAACACCTTTACCTGGATCTCCATCTCCTTTCCCAGCTTTGCTGGTTGTCGGTTGTCGGTTGAAGTCAATGTTCCCGTATTCATTGCTGTCATCTTCCATCTTGAGATTCTGATGCTACAAACTGAACATGTCTGATGCAATCTTGGTTCTTCTTATATAGAGGAAATAGTTTTCACATTGTGTATGTAGCCTTTCTGGTGACTTTAAATAAAGAAGTTCCCTATTTTTTTATTATTATTATTATTATTATTATTATTTTTTAATATGCAATAGTTGTTTGCATTAACAGAGTACTTCGTGATATTTTGCTGGGTAGCCCGATATAGGTTCTTAAAGGAAAACTGATACAACAAATAACTAAACTAACAGGTAAATGTTTGAATGAGAATTACTGAGTCCCCTAAATAAACTAGTGTAGATTCAATACAGCTTTAAATAGAAAACTAGAAATGTATATTTGCTGCAATTAAGTAGTAAGATTTCTAATGGAAAGTCCACCTTGGTCTCTTGTGGTTTAACTTGAACCCTTCCCCCCCTACAATGTTGTTTCTGGATATCCTGAGATCAGTACGGCCCCATGCTTCAAATTCAGCTGCTCTGGTACAATCATTGTGCATATTTAACAGATACAGTGGCTATTTTTAGTTTTGAGCAGCGTTAGTTGGAATTTGCATTCAAACATTATTTTCATCGACCTATGGCATAAATGGCTGGCATAAATTATGAACTTGTAGAATACATCAGTATGTACATTGACTGCTGATTCGACACTTGATTATTTTGCTTTTGCTATTTAAAAAATGTCTTCTTATTGTTCCTTTTTTTGATTACTTGTTTCCTTTATTATTAATTTGTGCTTAGTTCCTTATTTAAGATGAGTGTAAAGGGGGCACATCAAATGTCTGAACCATGTTCTAATTAACAAAACTACTATTTCTGTACCTGTTCAAAAAAATAAGAGAAAATAACAGGAGACATGAGAGGTTTGTGTAGCAATTGATTTGTTATGAAGATCTACACAATGAGGATTGTGTATTGAGTAGGATCATTTTATTAGTACTCACATTGCTAATAATGTACAGTGTGGACTGTAAGTCTTAAAAACATTGTGAAACATTCACAAGCTTTAATTCATTTAAAGTTCAACACAAAATACTTTCAGCTAAAATACAATTTAGAAGTAAAATTGCAATAACCCAACAGCAATAACAGGACTAAACTGAAAAATATTCACACATATATTAAATATTACACCCTGGTTAAACCAACAAAGTTGCAGAATTAACGCAGGAAATCCAGCAATACAAGTATGCATTAAGTTACAAGGGAGAAAACAGACAAAAAAAGCATAGCTAACTGCAACAAAAGTAATCAAATACAATGTAAATGAAAATTAAACAAATATTTGAATTCATATTTATGCATTTATATAATTCACAAAATACTATTGTAGTTTCAATCCAGCTCACACATTTTGTTTTGCGTTTGTAGTTTTGTTATGTTTTGGTTTGACAAATAAGATAACAAATTGTTAATGTCCTCTTATTGTTGCTCTTATAAATTACATAACAGCATATATAGAGTACATTTCCATTCCAAATTGTTATATGGTTAGCTGGGAAGAGGATAGTCTGGGAATAGTGAAGCAATATCAGCCTGGTATAACAGGAACAAGTTCCGCTAATGCACATCTCTTACAATGCATGCTGCATATTGGACCTCTGGGGCCTGTCTCAGTGGAAGTGAAGCTGGGATTGCTACAGGCTCTTCTCACAGATCCAGGGCTGGACACTGTCACAAGGGATGGGGATTTCAGCCATGACTGCAGCGCTGAACATTAAAACAAAAACAGCACACAGAAAGAAATGACATTAACAAAAGGGTGAACTCTGGCAACTAGATCATATTTCATTACCCCATGGCACCATAATCCCTAACTGTTTAAAATCAGAAGGTATACTGAATAATGATACACACATTACACATCCCCCGAAACCACCCAGCTCACTTGCACCCACCTGTGTACAGGCTATGGGCAATCTCCAGGATTAGGAGCCATGCCTCAGGGTATCAGAACCTTACCAGCTCATCTACACTGTTGAGAATAGCAAGAATGGCACCTTTGTTGATGCAGGACTGTTTAGCTTCTTCACAGTACTTTGAATCATTTGAAAAGTAGTAACACCTCCCATCAGAGAGACTCCAGTCACAGGGGCAGGAATTCACAGCACAAGCTACAGACACATTAAACCAGAGAGTCATTTTGCCCAGCTAGATCTACATAACCCCTTCCTTTTACTTGAACATCATACATTCTCTGCAGTTCTCTGCAGAAACACTGTGAGGTGTGTCCAGCACGCTAACTCCACTACCATTCGATCCGATTCAACAGGACAAGACTGACCTTGTGTTTGGAGCTTGGACTTTGTGTTGTTCAGTCTGGACACCATCTGAGAAACTGAACATACAGATAGGATTTACACTCTGTCACGTGACGCAATCATAAGAACATAAAGTATACAAACAAGAGGAGGCCAATCGACCCATCATGCTGGTTTGGTATCCATTAGTATCTAAGTGATCCAAGGATCCTATCCAGTCTATTTGAAAATGTTCAAAAATTTTCAGCTGGGGAGTTTATCTGGAGATTGTGACAACTCCCTGCACTAGATAAGAACATAAGATAGTTTACAAATGAGAGGAGACCATTTGACCCATCATGCTTGTTTGGTGTCCATTAATAACTAGTCCATTAATCCAGTATATTTTTAAATTTTCCCACATTTTTAGCTTCAACCACATTGCTGGGGAGTTTGTTCCAGATTGTGACTACTCTCTGTGTGAAGAAATGTCTCTTGTTTTCTGTCTTGAATGCCTTGAAGCCCAATTTCCATTTGTGTCCCCAGGTCTGTGTGTCCTTGGAAAAGCTCCTCTGGTTTGATGTGGTTGATGCGTTTCATGATTTTGAAGACTTGGATCAAATCTCCACGTAGTTTCCTCTGTTCCAGGGTGAAAAGTTCAGTTCCCTCAGTCTCACCAAGTAGGACATTCCCTTCAAATGTTTTTTCTAATAACTCTTCAACCGTATTCATCTTGCCTACTCCTTCAAATGAGCACAATGGCAGCATCTACAGTTGGCCAGCTAAATCTATTATGTTCTAGATAAATAGAGCTAGGGCAGTTAATCTCACGCCCAAGAATGATTTGATGTTCACAAAATCTGCCTCATTTGGTCATGAGGTGCCTTGACGTGGATCTGACTGTACAGCACCAATGACTTTGTGGATCTCTGTCAAATAATGTTGTCTATAAAACTATAATGATAGGATTACATTTTTAATAATTTGCATAAAATCTCGTAGCAGCAGTGTTGCAAATATTTTGAACTGAATAGGAATGTGCCACTAGCAATAAAGCACAGTCCTGCGTACATAGTCTGCACTACTGTCAAAGCACGGCTATGCTGGGTGGTTTGGTAGTGTACAGCTCAAGTAATTTATTAAGTAAATTATAACTTGCCGACTGCAGCGCTCAAATAGAAAAACATGTGAATGATGCGAATTATCTTGGCGATCTCTCAGTACTCGTTCCCTACGAAGAGCTGATCTAATTAAAATTGTTCCTTGATCTAAGGGAGGGCTTTGTGTGCTTCCATTGGGTAGAAGCACAAGCTTATCCGCACAGTTCTGGCTAACTCAGGTTTATGAGTAAACGTGTTGCGAATCTGGGCGGTGTTAACCGCATAGGCTACATTGGCTGCAACACCCCACGCCCCCTGCTAACTCTTATGTTTTCCTGTGTAAAGAGGGACATCAAACTGTTCATATCTTAACCCGGGTCTGGTTGCTATAGTAATTTTCTCAGCAGGACTTTAAGCTTGCTTCGAGGGACAGAAACAGCCAGACTTCTGTCAAGTTATCCTCAAATTTAGGTTAGCCAGCTGTGAGGAACAGGGCCCTGATCCAGCTATATGACTCAAAGTTAGTCTGCGCTGGAGCAGGTTTATGATTAAGGATATGTTGCTATAGTAATTTACTCAGCGGGACTTTAAGCTTGCTTCAAGGAACGGAAAAAGCCATAGGTCATCACTACATCACCAATTTCTTATGACGTTGAACACATGCAAGTTATTAATAAGTAATAACTAAGTTTAGGGCATTTTAATCTGTGCTGGCTATTTAAAATATTTGTTCAAAATCGCATTTGAAAAAAACCCCAAAAAACTCTGCTTTGCTGATCTGAATAAGTTGTTTGGCCACTGATAGTCACTTGACATCTGCCAGTTTGTTTGCTTAACATGTGTGAAGTATTAAGTTTCAGATCACAGCTTTTGCACACAAGGCTAAATGCATCTACCCGAAACCACACAGGAGGAGACGCAGGCTAATGAATGTGCTAGCTCACAAAAACATAAAAAACAAGAGACACCCTATAACTTAAATATAATAGACAAAGTGTGAAACACACTAAAACATACACTCACCTAAAGGATTATTTGGAACACCTGTTCAATTTCTCATTAATGCAATTATCTAATCAACCAATCACATGGCAGTTGCTTCAATGCATTTAGGGGTGTGGTCCTGGTCAAGACAATCTCCTGAACTCCAAACTGAATGTCTGAATGGGAAAGAAAGGTGGGAAAGAATGGTGTGAAAAGGGAAAAACATCCAGTATGCGGCAGTCCTGTGGGCGAAAATGCCTTGTTGGTGCTAGAGGTCAGAGGAGAATGGGCCGACTGATTCAAGCTGATAGAAGAGCAACTTTGACTGAAATAAGCACTCGTTACAACCGAGGTATGCAGCAAAGCATTTGTGAAGCCACAACACGTACAACCTTGAGGCGGATGGGCTACAACAGCAGAAGACCCCACCGGGTACCACTCATCTCCACTCCAATAGGAAAAAGAGGCTACAATTTGCACAAGCTCACCAAAATTGGACAGTTGAAGACTGGAAAAATGTTGCCTGGTCTGATGAGTCTCGATTTCTGTTGAGACATTCAGATGGTAGAGTCAGAATTTAGCATAAACAGAATGAGAACATGGATCCATCATGCCTTGTTACCACTGTGCAGGCTGGTGGTGGTGGTGTAATGGTGTGGGGGATGTTTTCTTGGCACACTTTAGGCCCCTTAGTGCCAATTGGGCATCGTTTAAATGCCACGGCCTACCTGAGCATTGTTTCTGACCATGTCCATCCCTTTATGACCACCATGTACCCATCCTCTGATGGCTACTTCCAGCAGGATAATGCACCATGTCACAAAGGTCGAATCATTTCAAATTGGTTTCTTGAACATGACAATGAGTTCACTGTACTAAACTGGCCCCCACAGTCACCAGATCTCAACCCAATAGAGCATCTTTGGGGTGTGGTGGAACGGGAGCTTCGTGCCCTGGATGTGCATCCCACAAATCTCCATCAACTGCAAGATGCTATCCTATCAATAAGGGCCAACATTTCTAAAGAATGCTTTCAGCACCTTGTTGAATCAATGCCACGTAGAATTAAGGCAGTTCTGAAGGCGAAAGGGGGTCAAACACAGAATTAGTATGGTGTTCCTAATAATCCTTTAGGTGAGTGTATATTATGGAGGTATGTCTGTAGTACATATAGAAAGGAGTATGTGTGTTTGCTGCCATTTTAAAGATACTTGCTTTAAATTGGAATCACTAGTTTGGATAAGAGGAGATCACAGTGGGACTTGATAGAAGTGTTACAAATCTTTTAAAGTACTGATAAACACAGAGGATGAATGTAGGATCAATTAAGAAAACAGGGAAGACCTGTAGTTTCAAAGCAACTTCATAGACCCCAGCACTACAGACCCTTTGGGAAAACCATAACTGCTCTGCCCAGACGTTTTGCATGCAACATTTTGAATTTACCAACCATTTGCTGTCCAAGTATTGTGTATCTCATTCAAGTGCACAATCTCTTCTGACATTGCAGAATCTGAGAAAGAGACACAGGAGCAATGTAGGGGTCAATAAATAATAGGCATTGTTATAGACAAGAAATACTGATGTTTAAGTAATGTTACATATGTATTAGATAATTCATGGTGAAGACAAGTTGTGTATTATTAAAGTTAATAACAAATATATAATTGTAATGGATATGATATGGAGTTTAACATTAAAAAAATAGGACTTAAACTTACGCTTAGTGATTACCATAAAGATGGAGACAGTCCACACTGCCCAGATAATCAGCACAAGGATGTAGAGAATAACAGTGGACTTGTTTCCCCAGACAGCAGCTGAAAGCACCCATTTAAGGAAAGCAAAATTTACAATTGGTTTCGTAAGATTATTGAAGGTATGAGGCAGCACTTATAAGAGTTAGACTGGGGCACACTGGATACAGATTCAGTTGAAAATTGATGGTTATATTTCAAGAATATACTACTAGAGGCTCAGGAGAAATTTGTACCAACATATTCAGGACCAAAAGACATTGGCCAAAATGGTTTAATAGAAGTATGCAAACAAATATAGACAGAAATAAAATATTGTATAGTGCATACAAAGGAGATGGAGACAAAACAAAATTCAAAGAATAGATAGCATTAGAACTGCTATAAAAAATGTTAAGAAATACACCAGGAAAGCAAAGAGGGAAATAGAAAGAAACATAGCTCTTGGAGCTAGAACTAATGCAAAGACCTGTTTCCAATACTATAACAGCAAGAGGTCAATAAAAGAGGAAGTGAAACAGCTAAAAGCTAAAAATGGCAGTAGTATCTTAGAAAATGAGAGATGTGGCAAATGCTGTAAATGAGTATTTCACAGAGGTTTTAACAAAATAAATAACAGATAACATGCAACAGGTTAACAATCAATCCACTCAAACCCTAAGAGAGATCAGGATAAATGAGGAGGAGGTACTAAAGGGACTAGAAGAAATAAAAACAAACAAATCACCTGGGCCAGATGGAATATTTCCAACAGTACTTAAAGAAATGAGGGAAATTATTTACAGGCTGCTAACTCAATTATTCCAAATGACACTTAGAACAGGGGATGTGCCAACTGACTGGAAGACAGCAAATGTCATACGAATCCACAAGAAAGGGGACAAAACTGAGACAGGAAATTACAGACCAATCAGTCTCACCTGTATTACTTGTAACATTTTGGAAAACAATATTAAACAGAATATAGGGGAGAATCTTAATGAGAACCATATTCTTGGTAGATCATGTCTTACTCATTTATTTGAGTTTTTTGAAAATGCAACTGCAGCTGTAGATCACATGAAAGCATATGATATTATATACTTAGATTTCCAAAAAGCTTTTGATAAGGTTCCACACCAAAGACTGATCCTCAAATTGGAAGCTGTAGGCATTCAGGGTAATGTAAGTAGATGGATTATGAACTGGTTTATGTCTAGGAAACAGAGGGTGTCGATTAGAGGAGTTGCTTCTAACTGGAGTGAGGTTGTTAGTGGAGTTCCACAGGGATCAGTACTAGGGTTTTTGCTTTTTCTCATCTATATTAATGATCTGGACACTGGGATAATTAGCTAACTTGTCAAATTTGCAAATGATACTAAAATAGGTGGCTCAGCAGATACAATCTTGGCAGCACAGGCTATTCAAAGGGACTTGGATAACATTCAGTTGTGGTTGATGAAATTCAATGTGGACAAGTGCAAGGTAATACATGCAGGTAACAAAAATGTCCACTATAATTACACTATGGGAGGAATAGATCTGGAAGAAGTAACACATGAGAAAGACCTAGGAGTCTATGTGGACTAATTGCTTTCCCCATCCAAATAATGTGGAGAAGCAATAAAAAAGGCAAACAAAATGTTATAAAATGTAGAATTTCAACCAAGCAAGTAATGTTCAGACTGTACAATGCACTAGTTAGAGCTCATCTGGATACTGTGTACAGTTCTGGGCTCCACACTTCAAGAAAGATATCGCTGCTCTAGAGGCAGTTCAGAGGAGAGCAACCAGACTTATTCCAGGTCTGAAGGGAATGTCCTACTGAGAGACTGAGGAACTGAACCTTTTCACCCTGGAACAGAGGAGACTACGTGGGGACTTGATCCAAGTCTTCAAAATCATGAAAGGCATCGACCACATCAAACCAGAGGAGCTTTTCCAGATCAGCAGGGACACACGCACCCGGGGACACAAATGGAAATTGGGCTTAAAGGCATTCAAGACAGACAATAGCAGACACTTCTTCACACAGAGAGTTGTCACAATCTGGAACAAACTCCCCAGTATTGTGGTTGAAGCTGAACATTTGGGAACATTTAAAAATAGACTGGATAGCATCACTTAGTTAATGAATGGACCTCCACTCATTTTTAAACTTTCATATGTTCTTATTTTGCGCAGCTAAGCAGCAGAGCGCACAGCGCACAGTCGCCCAATGTGAAAATGTAATAATAATAATAATAATAATAACAATAATAATAATTCCCATCTGTCTCTGTGCATCACTACCTGAACATTATTTAGACAGGTTCAAAAGAGCAAGTTTTCGAGAACTTGGTTTGCCTCATGTCTTGTCTGCACAACTGGAGTACTTATGAAACCCAGAATTGAGCACAGTAACAGATACATACATCTGGTTCTTCATTCATACATACATGACATACACTCACCTAAAGGATTATTAGGAACACCATACTAATACTGTGTTTGACCCCCTTTCGCCTTCAGAACTGCCTTAATTCTACGTGGCATTGATTCAACAAGGTGCTGAAAGCATTCTTTAGAAATGTTGGCCCATATTGATAGGATAGCATCTTGCAGTTGATGGTGATTTGTGCGATGCACATACAGGGCACGAAGCTCCCGTTCCACCACATCCCAAAGATGCTCTATTGGGTTGAGATCTGGTGACTGTGGGGGCCAGTTTAGTACAGTGAACTCATTGTCATGTTCAAGAAACCAATTTGAAATGATTCGACCTTTGTGACATGGTGCATTATTCTGCTGGAAGTAGCCATCAGAGGATGGGTACATGGTGGTCATAAAGGGATGGACATGGTCAGAAACAATGCTCAGGTAGGCCGTGGCATTTAAACGATGCCCAATTGGCACTAAGGGGCCTAAAGTGTGCCAAGAAAACATCCCCCACACCATTACACCACCACCACCAGCCTGCACAGTGGTAACAAGGCATGATGGATCCATGTTCTCATTCTGTTTACGCCAAATTCTGACTCTACCATCTGAATGTCTCAACAGAAATCGAGACTCATCAGACCAGGCAACATTTTTCCAGTCTTCAACTGTCCAATTTTGGTGAGCTTGTGCAAATTGTAGCCTCTTTTTCCTATTGGAGTGGAGATGAGTGGTACCCGGTGGGGTCTTCTGCTGTTGTAGCCCATCCGCCTCAAGGTTGTACGTGTTGTGGCTTCACAAATGCTTTGCTGCATACCTCGGTTGTAACGAGTGGTTATTTCAGTCAAAGTTGCTCTTCTATCAGCTTGAATCAGTCGGCCCATTCTCCTCTGACCTCTAGCATCAACAAGGCATTTTCGCCCACAGGACTGCCGCATACTGGATGTTTTTCCCTTTTCACACCATTCTTTGTAAACCCTAGAAATGGTTGTGCGTGAAAATCCCAGTAACTGAGCAGATTGTGAAATACTCAGACCGGCCCGTCTGGCACCAACAACCATGCCACGCTCAAAATTGCTTAAATCACCTTTCTTTCCCATTCAGACATTCAGTTTGGAGTTCAGGAGATTGTCTTGACCAGGACCACACCCCTAAATGCATTGAAGCAACTGCCATGTGATTGGTTGGTTAGATAATTGCATTAATGAGAAATTGAACAGGTGTTCCAAATAATCCTTTAGGTGAGTGTATATATATATATATATATATATATATATATATATATATATATATATATATATATATATATAGTGACAAACCGCCTTGGCTGTACACGTGTGCGGGTCTTCTCTGTGATATTCTTAGGAGTAAAAACAAGTCATGACTCAGGGAGGAGGTTGCAAAAACAGGGCTGTGCCTGTATGTGTACTTCAAACAAAACAAAACCACTGGAGTTGTAACTAATCTTACATAATCATTCTATTTTAAACAAAGTCTGGAATAAATATGCCTTGGCTTTCTCCTTATGAGCTAACTCTGTTTTCCAGAACACTCAGCCTATTGTCTCTCTATTCTCTCTCTCAGGCCCGCCTTATATATCTGGTGAATAATTGAGGAAGTAGCACCAGGTGACCACATTAGGTGGTAGAATGGCTGCCTGAGAGTTTCTGGGAAGTGTAGTTGTCTAGGGTCGGTATTCTACTCTAGAGTACAGACCTTGCAGCAGACCTGGCCTGACATATCTGCCATGAATGTCCCTGCACCTTGGTTTGTCACAATATATGTCACAATATTTGCTCCAGTTAAAGTGTTCAGGCTTTGAATTCTATGTTATCATTCTCCTTTTTGAAAACAACAGATTCATTCTGGGAAGACCACCTTTCTCTCTCTTGGTTTAAATAACACCTTTACCTGGATCTCCATCTCCTTTCCCAGCTTTGCAATATGTCTGGATATCTCGGTTGAATTCGTATTCATTGCAGTGACAGCTGGAGAGACTCTCCAATGGCGTGGCTCAGTGGGCACTGGCCCATGGACTGGCCTCAGGGCAGGTGGTGGCTATTTTCATGGAAAGCTGCCCCCTCATGGCTGGGATTGGCTAAAGTCGGGCCCTCATAAATTTCATCCTGTGGCAGGATTCGCTGATGCACTGCATGGGCGTGTCTGGAGCCAGAGTCCTCCTCTTTGGGGGAGTTACCAGATGGTATGGATTTAAAAGGGGAATTTACAATGAAGTTTAGCACCTAATAAACTGCATAAAATAAACAGTCCAGTTAAAGTTCTGATCTGTTTGCATGGTGAGATATACCAGTGTGAATGCAGTAATTGAGTTTATTGACATGAGGGTCAATGTGTCTGATCGTGTTTTCAGAAAAGTGGGCTTCTTATATTTTTGAACACTATCAGTAAAGTATACCCTCTCCAAGGAGATGAGAGGCAGGTGAGGTAAATGAGGATTGATAATTAGATAATGAGCTGATGAACATGGAGCCAGGGGGAAGAACACAGAAACTGAGACAAGGGTGGCCATACCCATTTCCTTTTTTTCTTGTGCTTTTCTGTTTCTTGCCTCTTTTGTCAGGGGAGAAGCTCCGTCCTGCTAATGAATGGTAGGGTTGTACAGTTGTACTATGGCAGCATTAAATGGAAAATAGGTTAATAATATTTATTCTATAACCACTAATTTGATCCAATAAAAACGGTTACAATGAATGTGATGAGATCTGTATATTAATGAATCTGTAACCGTAGAAAAGTAGAGAGACTTCTGTAGATTGTATTTTATACACCAGACACAGAGGACCTTCAAGAAGATCCACCATGCCTGTTTTTGGTGAGACTTTGCTCAGATATATGGTTTACACTTATAATTACAAAACAAAGATGGGATCGAATAGATCCTAAAACACAATAGTTGGTCGATGATATCGCAGAATCAATAGAAAACATACCATGGATGCTCAGGAAACAGATTCGCTGACAATGATTATAGGAAGGGGTTGCTTAGCAAGGTATGACAAATAACGCCTGTGTAATGCCGGGGAACACCAGGGAAGGTGGATCCAGGTGCAGAGAGTAAGGTCAGGTCAAACGAGGGGTCTAGGGCCAGCAAACTGTTTCAACGAGGGCAAGGCTAAAGTTGATGTCGGAAATCAGTCCAAAGGTCAAGGGATCAGGCAACACTATATGTTTTAGTACAATATATGGTCAGGATCCTAGGATATGGCATAGGATCCTGTTTGAACCTGTAAGATCTTGCAGGATTTTGAACAGGATCCTAAAAGGTCCTACAAGGTCCTATGAGATCCTGTAAGATCCAGTGTAGGATCCTACATGATCTTGTAAGGTCCTGCACAGTATCTTACAAGATATTGTAAAACCCTGTAAGACCTTGTAGGATGTTCAATAAGTAAGTGAAGGTCAAATAATGAAAGGAAACTACTTCCTGAGCATCCTGAGGGTGCTGGTGGTCATTTGATTAGAATTTGTTTATTGTAAGTTGATTAATGACTTGGAGAGTTTTGAATCGAAGTGGGGTATAAATAATGCTCTGTGTGATGTTGGTGCTGACAGGGCACTGTTTTCTTTCTGTAACCATTTCACAGGTTTTTGTTCATTTAAATTTACAAATGTATTTATTGAAACAATTCACGAGGGGGTTAAAATAATAAAGTATATATACTTGTGTCTCACATAGGTTTTTAGGATTGTAGTTGCGTATGTTGCTCTACTTGTCCGAATAATAGGTCTTAAATAGGTCTGTACAAGGGCGTCTGCTAAGAAATAAGCAATAATAATAATAATTTATATAATTTATAAATTTATATGTGTAGTCAGGGTCTACATCTTTTCATCACGGGCATTTCATAACGCGAGACATTACATCACCAGCATCAGTTCATAACCACTTTGCATATTCAGTTACAAACTACACACACACCGTTTCTTTTTGTTTAGATTGCATATTCTGTAGTGACCTATGATTCCAAAACAGACTTTTGTCAAATTCTACAGTCAGTGCCGTTTCTATAGTTTTGGGGGCCCTAAGCAGGATTTGATTTGGGGTCCCCCTCACTGTAGCCCACTTGGCACAACATCACACTAACATAAGCTTAAGCCTACTGTCTTGTAAACGTTTGTAGAAGCACACATTTGTATGAAGAAACATTCAATGTACAAATTTACATGTAAAGACTAAAGAGGGATCTGTCAGTAGCAAAATCTTTTATTTATAAAAGTCTGGAACACAGTTAGATCAGCACAATTGCATTATGATACTTGGCCACTAGATGAGATTGTATTGGGACTGTAACACAAGACAAACACTGGCATGATGAACTGACAAGGTAACAAAAAAGCTATTAAAAGCTTAATAGTTTAAAAGTTTAAAATATATACAACTTCCACAGAACAATTAACTTAATTGACATTGAAATGGCCCTTAAACCAGTATGGAGGGTAATCTGTGCCAAAAATAAATACATATCCTAGGAAATAAATAAAATATGAAATAAATAAATACATAAATAGTTAAACACAAAACAAATCTAAATATATATGTATTTATTTTTGTATTTAATGTATCTATTTCCTATTTTATTTATTATTTTATTTACTTCATTATTTATTTCACACACAATTTACGACAACAACAACAACAACAGCAAAAAACATAATGTACTAACGCCAATTAAAAACAAACAAAGATAAGAATAGTCTTCCTCAAAGGACCGCAGTGGTCTGCAGCACTCCTGAACCACTGCAGGGACCAGGGCAGACCACTCACTCGATATGGTCCGAGTGGTCCTGATCATGGACCACAGCATGCTACAACCCCCTCTGAGCCGGCTCGCAGTTCTGCTCTGTACCAATGTATAATGTACAATCTGCTTTACATAGCCTGTGCACACAAACAACTGTCCTGATTAAATTCAAAAGTTCAGTCACATACAAGTAGTCTCAGATAGATTAATAAAATAACAATAACAAGTTCTATGCCTCTATAATGTGAATGCACTATGGGTTTGAAATGCTCTGTGCAGCGTGTATGATGAAACAAATTAATTTCATGTTTTATTTATTTCATATTTTATTATATTTATTTAATTATATTTTAATTTTGGCACGGATTACCCGGCATAAATCAGGCAGGTGCAAAATGCAAAAAATAATAACCTACCAGAACAGCTAGGTGGTTTTGGTTGAGCTGAGGATGCTCCCCCAAAATACTTCAATAACCCTCCTGAGGATGTTATACATGCATTAGAACATCATGGACACTGCATGTTGTGAATTATAAACGCTTTTCACCTATGATGTATTAAACACAATTGCTTGCATACTAGGTATATCTGTAGTTCTCATATTACAGTAATAATCTAATAGTAATAAGTTGCAGCACTGTGGAGTAGTGGTTAGGGCTCTGGACTTGTAACTGGAAGGTTCAAATCTTGGGTGGGGCAATGTTGTCACTTAGATTGCTCCAGTAAAATATCCAGCTGTATAAATGGGTACAAATGTACGTTGCTCTGGGTGTCTGCTAAGTAACTGATAATAATATATGTATTAATTAAACCAAATTCATTAATTGGTTTGTGAAATAATCAAGTAGACCTGCATTTCTTAAACCCATTTTGTACAATGACAGTTAGTGGTTTACACATTTTTTCCCCAAGCTCAGTCCTAGTCAGCAGCACCCCATCATGTGTAGTCTGAAGACTTTCAATCAACACAGGTGCTGACTGATATTTATTACACACTTTGCAGGTTAAAATAACTCTATCAAGACCAAGCTACAATTATCAAATCCCATTTGCTGATTAGATTTTAAATAACTGGCTAATTAGTTAACTTGATCATTAATCCTCTAGGTAGCAGCGTTATAACAAAAAAGTTTAACAAACCTCTTGCAGATCCTATTCAAGGTACAGATACAAATACACTGCCCCAATGTTATAATAAAACGCTATTTGATGGCAGGTAAGGTGAACTTGGACTGTCCAGTTAAAGTAACAAGAAAAAACCTCACACAGCCACCCAGCTATCTGGTTTAGATACATATTTTAACACACACACATGAAATGCTCACACACATGCATATGAAACACATGCATTTAAAGTGCATGCTAGAAATTTTCATATAGATACTTGTATTTTTCATATGTGTATATGCGAGCACTTCATATGTGTGTGAGAGAATTTCAGTATATCCAGAAGTCATTTCACTATATCCGGAAGTTAGTTCATAGGTAAATGACAACTAGTCTCATCAATTAGCCCAGCAACAATAGGTTCCCAACAATTCGCCCACGTCATACATTCTCCACATGAGCATTTGTAACAATGAATGCATTTACTTATTGTACAGCCATAGAACACATACATATTGTAGCGTGCCAGAGGGTAGTGTAGGGATCTTGAGCCTCACTACAGGGCCTGGGCCTTTCAGTGATATGGTAAGATCACTGCATTGTGGTGTGGGACCCCAGGGTTTGATTTCCTGTTGTGGCTGCTACCCCTGAAATACTACAATGTATATTTTTATACATTTATTTGAGACTAACTCCAATTATTCAGTCACATACAACAAGCAATCAGGACAGTTGGATGCATCTATAGCCAACTACTGTCTTCGCTGGTGTAGTATTTATGGAACACCGCTGTGATTTGGCCATTTTGAGTTCGATTTCTGATGTAGGGGTATTATTTCTTATGTAGGTATATATTTTTTGAAATTATATATATATATACTATTATTTCCCGGAGTCAATGGTATCAGAGTAGAACGAATAATTATAAGGTGATTAATAAGGCTTTTACACAGCTTCATATTTTTCAGCTATGTGTGTCTGTGTGAGAGAGCATTTCATATTATTTTTATTTATTTATGTATTTAATGTATTAGCAGACACCCTTATCTATGGCGACTTACACAATATAAGAGCATTACAAAAGTTCAATGCAGTATAAAATTACAGATCAAAACAATACAATTACAAGTTCAAAATTACCCAAATGAATAGGAAAAATACAGCCCTATGTATGCGTGCGTTTCATATGCGTGTGCGAGCTACTCAATTTCATATATGTCTGTGTGCGAGCACTTCATATGTGTTTGTGTGTTCACAACTGCACATTACTGTTGTATTCATGTCAATTTTTACCAGGGTATCTTACAGCATTGGTTTATCCTAATGCCCAGGGAATACTGGGAAACTGCTTTTGCCTTTGAATGACACAATAACATTTGTTTGCTTTATAATTAAGAAAATAAAGACTTCCTGACACTAGACAAACACTATTCTGCAACAAACCAGAAAATCGAAGTATGAATGATTAATCGTGACAACCAAGTATTTTAGAAAATATCTGTGAATCCAAAAAGGAACATTAAACATATTAAATAAAAAGTTGCCTGTAATGCAGTGCAGGTTAAATTCAAACTCACTGTATAGAAAGTACATGACGAACTCACAGCCAGCTGTTTATGTATTTACATACTGCAACATTAAAGAGAGTGGGACACCATCTGTAGGATAACCAAAATTGTAACTTAATCACTAAAGCAAACAATGTACAGAGACACACACATACTGTACAGGATTACACTACAATACATGGGCTGTGAGCACACAGAGGAATGGAGATCAACAGAAGCTGTGCTCTGATCTTCTGTGGTTGGCCGAGTCACACAGAGCTGTGCTGGAGACTGAGGGTCTACAGAGGCAGGAAAACAGACAAGAGCTGAGCTGTCAGGATTCACTCAGACTCATCCTCTCACACAGCAGCACTGCTTGGCCAAACCAAGCCGATCATGGAGATGAAACATTGGATGTGTTTCCTCCTGGATTTCTTATTTGTTTTAGCTTCCAGCACTACAGCAGTGAAAGCACTGTGTGGATGACGTCCCACACAATGACAAGTCATCCACGGCAGGAGCTCCTCAACCTCCTCTGATTCATAGGAGGGAACATCTTGAAGCTGGATCTCTTGGGAGGTCTGGATGAAGACTGTATTCATCGCCGTCACCACCCAGGCCACCAGGCCCTCTGAGATGTGGCCCAGCTCTTCCAAGGATGCCTGATCAAATACAGAGGAGAAAAGACAAGGAGCTATTAGAGTGAAGAACAGACAGGGTGAGTGCTTAGAAGATACAACGTCTAATACTGTCGCCAGTGTTCAAATGAATCATGAACACAAGCATCAAGAGTTATTCCATAACAGTTACAGGCACGGAAACGCTAAGAAAAAATGGGCAATAAAGTCTGATTGAATTCACAAGAGCATTACAATCATAAGCTAAACATGGTAACATGAACATGTTCTTGTCTTATTCCATCACTGTACTCTCAGCATTATAAGCTGCAGCACTACTAGATGCCATGGTCCACTTATTCCACTAGAGGGCAGGATTAGCAAATGCGTGAGTATTAATTGAAAAAAAGAAAAGTTTTATCTAGAATGTTCCACTTATTCAACATTTATATAATATATATAAATGGCGCTACAATAGTTTTAATCAATCTTAAATTCGGGGTGCCTTATCCCAGGGATTTTATATAGAACAATTGAAAAAAATGAAGGTCTCAAAAATGATTTGTTAGACAAAAAGTGAACATCATAACATCATCGACTTATATGCTCTGAGTAAGATAAGTTGAAACGCGTAAGCATTATGATAAGAACATAAGAAAGTTTACAAACGAGAGGAGGCCATTCGACCCATCGTGCTCGTTTGGTGTCCATTATAACTAAGTGATCCAAGGATCCTATCCAGTCTATTTTTAAATGTTCCCAAACTTTCAGCTTCTACCACATTGCTGGGGAGTTTATTACTATTATTATTTTTGTAATTTAGCTGACACTCTTATCCAGGGCAACTTACATTTGTACCCATTTATACAGCTGGGCATTTTACTGGACCAATCTAAGTGAAGTATCTTGCTCAAGGGTACAACAGCACAGCTCCACCCAGGATTTGGGCCCACAACCTTCCAGTCATGAGTCCAGAGCCCTAACCACTACTCCACAGTGCTGCCTTTATTCCAGATTGTGACAACTCTCTGTGTGAAGAAGTGTCTCCTGTTTTCCATTTTGAATGCCTTGAAGCCCAATTTCCATTTGTGTCCCTGGGTGCGTGTGTCCCTGCTGATCTGGAAAAGCTCCTCTGGTTTGATGTGGTCGATGCCTTTCATGATTTTGAAGACTTGGATCAAGTCCCCAAGTCTCCTCTGTTCCAGGGTGAAAAGGTTCAGTTCCCTCAGTCTCTCAGTAGGACTTTCCCTTCAGACCTGGAATAAGTCTGGTTGCTCTCCTCTGAACTGCCTCTAAAGCAGCAATATCCTTCTTGAAGTGTGGAGCCCAGAACTGTACACAGTATCCAGATGAGCTCTAACTAGTGCATTGTACAGTCTGGACATTACTTCCCTTGTTTGAAATTCTACACTTTTGACAATATACCCTAACATCCTGTTTGCCTTTTTTAATGCTTCCCCACATTGCTTGGATGGAGAAAGTGAGGAGTCCACATAGACTCCTAGGTCTTTCTCATGCGTTACTTCATCTAGTTCTATTCCTCCCATAGTGTATTATAGTGGACATTTTTGTTACCTGCATGTATTACCTTGCACTTGTCCACATTGAATTTCATTTGCCAGGTGTCGGCCCACAACTGAATATTATCTAAGTCCCTTTGAATAGCCTGTGCTGCCAAGATTGTATCTGCTGAGCCACCTATTTTAGTATCATCTGTAAATTTGACAAGTTTGCTAATACGAGGATACAGTTAAAATTTCCAGTTGCAATAGGAGGAAACAAAATATTGATTATAATAGGATATAGCTATATATATATATATATATATATATATATATATATATATATATATATATATATATATATATATATATACTCACCATGGGCAGATCTGGCACTCAGTATACACTCACTGTCATGCACAGACCCAGGCCACTTTGCCATGACACTCAAAATTGAGCTCAGGTGCATCCTGTTTCCACTGATCATCCTTGAGATGTTGCTACAACTTGATTGGAGTCCACCTGTGGTTAATTCAGTTGATTGGACATGATTTGGATAGGCACACACCTGTCTATATAAGGTCCCACAGTTAACAGTGCATGTCAGAGCACAAACCAAGCCATGAAGTCCAAGGAATTGTCTGTAGACCTCCAAGACAGGATTGTATCGAGGTACAGATCTGGGGAAGGGTACAGAAAAATTTCTGCAGCATTGAAGGTCCCAATAAGCACAGTGGCCTCCATCGTCTGTAAATGGAAGAAGTTTGGAAGCACCAGGACTCTTCCTAGACCTGGCCGCCCAGCCAAACTGAGCGATCGGGGGAGAAGGGCCTTAGTCAGGGAGGTGACCAAGAACCCGATGGTGACTCTGACAGAGCTCCAGCGTGTCTCTGTGGAGAGAGGAGAACCTTCCAGAAGAACAACCATCTCTGCAGCACTCCACCAATCAGGCCTGTATGGTAGAGTGGCCAGACGGAAGCCACTCCTCAGTAAAAGGCACATGATCGCCCACCTGGAGTTTGCCAAAAGGCAGCTGAAGGACTCTCGGACCATGAGAAACAAAGATTAAACTCTTTAGCCTGAATGGCAAGCGTCCTGTCTGGAGGAAACCAGGCACCGCTCCTCACCTGGCCAATACTATCCCTACAGTGAAGCATGGTGGTGGCAGCATCATGCAGTGGGGATGTTTTTCAGTGGCAGGCACTGGGAGACTAGTCCGGATTGAGGGAAAGATGAATGCACAGAATGTACATAGAATGTACAGAGATATCCTTGATGAAAACCTGCTCCAGAGCGCTCTGGACCTCAGACTGGGGTGAAGGTTCATCTTGCAACAGGACAACGACCCTAAGCACACAGCCAAGATAACAAAGGAGTGGCTACAGGACAACTCTGTGAATGTCCTTGAGTGACCCAGCCAGAGCCCAGACTTGAACCTAACTGAACATCTCTGGAGAGATCTGAAAATGGCTGTGCACTGACGCTCCCCATCCAACCTGATGCAGCTTGAGAGGTCCTGCAAAGAAGAATGGAAGAAACTGCCCAAAAATAGGTGTGCCAAGCTTGTAGCATCAAGACTTGAGGCTGTAATTGGTGCCAAAGGTGCTTCAACAAAGTATTGAGCAAAGGCTGTGAATGCTTATGTACATTTGCTTTTTTTGTTTTTTTATTTTTAATAAATGTGCAAAGATTTCAAACCAACTTCTTTCACGTTGTCATTATTGGGTATCGTTTGTGGAATTTTGAGGAAAATAATGAATTTAATCCATTTTGGAATAAGGCTGTAACATAACAAAATGTGGAAAAAGTGAAGTGCTGTCAATACTTTCCGGATGCACTGTATATAGAAAACTCCCGCTGGCAAAAAAAACAAAGTGCAAAACAAAGAATCTGTCCCGAACTGAGAGCATGTCCACGATGTGTCATAGGAACGATATGAGGGCTGAGACAATTTTTCAGATGAATGTTCGATTTGTGCAGAAAAATGGTAACGCTCAAACAGATAATCATCAGGGCATGATAAAACATCCAGGCGGGGTCTGATCACCCTCTCCCGACAGAGATTTCTGTATTTGTGCTTCAATATCAACTGCCTATTCAAGGAAAGGACACGCCATGTCTGACACGTCCTTCAGTCCGCAGGCTGCAACTAGACATACTAAACTCCGGGTTAGTTGAAGAAAACCTGCCAGCGAGCAGGACAGCTTCACGGGGTATGTCACCATAGTAAGAGACTCATAGTTGAGCTGAACTGGCTGTGAAACCGACAACCCAGAGTTTCCTTCAACTCTGAGTTTTCACTAAACCCGCTTTCTGAAACAGGGCCCAGGAGTGCTGCGGACCACTGCGGAGTGGTCTCTACTGTTCCCCGGACTCCTCCACTGAGCACCTTACCTTGATTGCAGTGCTTTGAATTGCGAGTTCACTCAGTCCTTTGACGAAGGCTGTTCTTACAGTTGTTTGGTTTTAGTTAGCGTTAGTACGTTATGTTTCTGTATGTTTTATTGTTGTTTATGTCTTTATTTTTTTAGTTTTGATCGCAGCTGAATGTCCAAATGGCAGATATCAAATAATATTTTGCCACTTTTGTGTACTACATAAAACTGATGTAATTAGTATTATTACTTTTTATTTTTCAAACATGTCCAAAAACCTTTGCATCTTTTGAGGACTTATGCAAGATATCAAGGTTTGTCCTACCATTGTATTTTGTCAATATACATGTCTCAAATATGTCAAATATTTATTTTGATATAATCTAAGTTTTTTGGTGTATATGTATATTTTCACAAATAAATCCATCATTCCTTGTTACTGTGCTGAGCATGCATGCTCTGCAAACAGAAGTCACTGGGACAGTCATAAGTGCAAAACTGTTGTCCAGAGAAAGCATAATTGGATGAAACACCTTGAAAAACATGGTAATACAGACATTTAAACCATTGTATTTAAAGAATCTCATACCATTACAGATGAGTAACATTGTTTTTATATAATGAATTGTAACTCTTTGAAATGCCTAAGAATAAGTGCTCTACTTTTGTATATTTTCATAGTCAAAGTCTTATGCTCCACTTTTTTCCATACTGATACATGTTTATGTCAAATGTACATCATAGCCTATTCTGTTTTAAAATGTGTAAACTTTGAAAAACATTCCCAAAACTATATATGTTCTTCTGATTACAGATTGCAAAATTAAAAATGGAAAATGTGGTACAGTTACGGTAAAGACTCTTTATTAACACATTCTAACTTGCTTTTTAAATTACTAAAATCTAAGGCTGATCCTAAAATTTTACCACTGTTGTATTTTTGTAACAAGTTACATTCCTACACAGTTCTAAAAATGATCGCAAAACTATTTTGTGTGAGTAGAGCACCCTAACATATACTATACTAACATACATGTTTTTCATTAAACAATATTAAACGTAAACCATTGCAATGTAATACCTGCAATGCCAGTTTTGGAAGTCATGCTTCCTAGCGACAACACGCTATGCATCAAATGGGGGAGCTAAAGATCCCATTTACTGTGTTGATGTTGCAAGTGGTATTTATTTCACTCCCAAAGACAAAAGTGGTCAAAGGGTACCATTACATATCTGCAAATCTTTCACTGCACAAGTGATTGACTGTGAATCAGAGAAGTGTAGGGAGTTTATGGCTCTTGCTAGCCGAAGTGGGAATCCAGCTTTGGTATGTATTCATTTACAGAGAACTGCGGTGTCACTACCATTCACTCCACCATCTACAATACAAGACACAGTTCTTGAAAATATGTGTGATAATGGCCTTATTTCAAAGTTTAGGAAAGATGAATGTCTTTCATTACAAACACAAACATCCATTGAAGGGGTGTGTAGTGTTTACACAGTTTTTTTTAAATGATCATGGATTCTCTGACAGATTTGTGTACTTTTCTGTGTACACTGGGAAGAAAGATTTTTGTTGTTATTTTGGAAGGACAAGAGTAACTTTTGACCCCAAGACAGGTCAGTGGTGCTGCTAATGCAAAGGAAGTAGGAAAATGTCAAGATGTGTTCACAGGTAACTTTCAATGTGGTGGCTATATCAAGAACAAAATTATTTGTTAGTTAGAATGGAGAGAAATGAGAGTGATGAAGAAGCCACAGAAGTTGTGAGTGAGAAATGCATGGATATTAAACAGGAACCTTCTTTTGAAGTATATGAATATCCACCAGACAGGGAACACCTTGTCAAGATGGTTAAGTACTTGTGGAATAATAGACAAATATCGAAGAATTATCAGAAGACATAGCAAAGCAGGAAAAAGATGTACCTGGACAGTTTATACCACATGAAACAATGTCCTTACTGTCCCGGACCAACCCCACCACAGCTCAGATACTAAACTCGTGACTAAGAATGCTGTATATGGACTTTTCAAGGTTCACAAAGGTAAGTATTTTCTATTTAAGCAGTTATTCATATGTATTTTGAATTGTTGTCTTCATGTTCGTTAAGTATTGTTTATGCTTTTATACACAGGCATCCGAGTGTATGTCAAAATATGCCCAGTCTGTGAAACACCAGTCCGATTTCAAGAACACATGTCAGGATTTCATAATTTCAATGACCGGATTCTCTTTACCATTCCACTGTGTATGGTTTTAACAGCAGCATTGCAAGTAAGTAGTAATTTTGAAGTTACTATTATTTGTACAAAATGTTAAATTCTCAACTAATCTTAATGTGCTTTACTTTAAGTTATTGTACTTACATGGAATAAAGCATCTATCTCCAGTTTATATAAAACACTGACATTAATCTAATGCATAGGAAAGTAAATAATGCAATTTAAAGTTAAAATGTATATTAATTGGAGAGAGGATCTGACATAAAAGTAATATTGATATATTGTTTATCCAACAGAAACTGGTGCATGACTTAATGAGAGGCAAACATAAATCAAACAGGGTGTTTTTGTTCTAAAAACCTTCCTATATGGCAAAACTGAAACAGACATTAAAAATGAGGATACTCAATGAAACAGAGGCAAGTAAATGTAGAGTGTTTAACTGTCATTGATGTTGATAGCAGTCAGCAGTGTTGGTACTATGTTATGTGATCTCCCTTTCATTTGCAGACAGTTTTTCTAAAATAAAAAGTGCTGTGAACCTGGACATGACATATAAGCATACATCATTACTGCTAGATGTGGTTGCTCCAGAGGTAAATATTTATTTTGTATAGTTTTAAATATTTTAATATATGATAGCCATGCTATGACTGTTTTGCTTACATAGTCAAACTATGTATGTGAAAAATATCACACTATGTATGAATTAAATAATGAGTATCCACAGTTAACATGACAATGGTGATCTCTAACAGATAACTGATGTACTTTTTTTACATATCATCATCAAAATATTAGAAAAGCATGAAGGATTCTGCAGATTTCAGGCAGAAGTCACATTAGGTTCAGAAGGCTATCTAAATTTGAAGATTATATATTGATCCTAAAAGACTGCTGAGTTTCCATTCCTGGAAACACGACAAAATCCAAAAAAAAATTTTTAAGGTAACAATCTAACTCTTAAAGCAGAAATTGTAACCACTTTTTAAACAACATTAATGTAATTTTTTAAACAAAAGTAAGCTCAGTTTGCTGCTTGAGTGTTGGTGTGTTAGTACATTAGGCTTCAAAATAGAAGACAAATGAATGTCAAATCCTCAATTTTCTATGTATTTAATAGCCAACAGTGTCCAATCTAGATTAATTTTGAAATAAAAAAAATCTCCATAGTCACATCCAATTATGACATTAATTTACAGTATAAGGTAGAATATATTTTGTATTTCCATCATTTAAAACAAATTACAAATAAGCATAACAATTAAGGCTGAGAGGTAACAAAGTTATTATATAGTATATTATAGAGTTATTATATTATATATAACTTAATGGACCTTAAACATAATCATAAGATAAGTCTAATGACAAGTACAGTGAAAGCCCCAATATAGAATGCAGTTGTAAAGTTAGGTAATGAGACTCAAGTTTTAATTATTTTCTTTAATAAAAACACTTTTGTCAGAATTACTGTTGTATTGAGTCATTCTTGCCAGATGATGGAAGTCTCACTATTAGGATACAATTCATATTATGTAATATTGTGTCATGTAATTGATTCATAAAAAGTTGTATAATACATACATCTTTTATTTTTTTGTATATAAAGTTAACAGTTTGTATTTTAATTTATATGTTTCAGAATTCGCTCTGCCCTTCACCGAACTGTAAATTCAGTAGTATTGAAAGAACAAATAATTAGGCTGTATTCCTAACGGCAGACAATGCATATATAGATATATTTAATTTTAGAAAACAAGCTGACTGTCAATACACTCGCAACAGATAATCTCAGCCTTGTGGTAGGCTACACAAAAAATGCTAAATTATAAAAAAATGTTATAAACAAAGGGAAGAACAATAAAAAAATGTAATAACAGAATACATAACTGACTGAGCTCACTCAAAATGCACAGCGTGTACAGCCCATCGCAGTGTGGACCACTCGGACCCACAACAGAGCCCATAACACACAGCAGTGCCCAGTCACAGCACTCAAGACCGCATTGGACTAGAGAAACGTGACCACTCACAAACATTGCCTGTTCATGTGTTATGCATATACTATTCATTCAGCACTCTAAGTATAACATACTTATTTGTGTTTAGTTTATGTTAATTGCATTACCTTATAGAGACACAAAACAGACAACAATACTGTATGACAAAACTACAAAATAGTAATGGAACAGTTTGAATGGTTAGCTCACTGTAGGACACCGTGCATTATAGTGTACTGTGTTTAACACAGATAAAGTAGTCTTCAGTGTAGTGTAGGAACTCGCACAGCACCTGGTCGTCTAATGGTCTCGCACCCACTGTGAAATCTGGTGGAGGATCGGTGATGATCTGGGGGTGCTTCAGCAAGGCTGGAATCAGGCAGATGTGTCTTTGTGAAGGACATGCCAAGATGCATGAAAGCTGTGATTGAAAATCAGGGTTATTCTATCAAATATTAATTTCTGAACTCTTCCTAAGTTAAAACATTATATACATTATTATAATATAAACTTATTTTCTTTGCATTATTCAAGGTCTGACAACACTCCATCTTTTTTGTTTTTTTGACCAGTTGTGCAAATAAATGTTCTAAATCACAATATTTTGTCTACTCAGTGTCCGGGGAACAACAGAGACCACTCCGCAGTGGTATTGCACCAATCCTGGAACCACTGCAGGGACCAGGGCAGGGACCATTTGGACCACTTGATCGATATGGTACCTGACACTCATTCGATATGGTCCGAGTGGTCTGGACCATGGACCACAGAATGCTACAACCCCTACTGTACAAATACTTACTCTGCTTAAATATTCTTCCGACAGTCTTCTTTCTCTGACAAAATATTAAAAAGTATTATGATAATATTTATCCACAAAATCCATTACCCAGAGAGCTTTACAGTTGTAACACAATATAGACATTTCAGGATCATTATACAGGAAGAGCAAGAAAATACAATATACAGTTTTAGTCAAATCTGCAGTAAAATGAATTAAGTGGAACAGCATACAGTGCCAGTGTGTTTAGGGGCAGATCAAAGTAAAAGCAGAAATATGCTCATAGTCACATCAGTGCTGTGTGCAGTGGGGTCAGAGCAGCAGAATGACCAACAGCACAGATACAGATACAGCTAAAGAAGAAGACGTACAGATATAATAGGAGCAACAGCAGAGCATCATGGTGGGGAGCAGGTCAGTGGGAGAGGAAATGTGCATTAAAGGTTGAGGGACAAGTTGTCCAGAAGGGAAGGGTTGAGGTAATACAGGGGGGGTGAACATCTATCACTATAGACTTCTGTGAAGCTGCTCAATGAAATCAGAAGCAGCAGACAGAGCTGCACACAAAGAGCAAAGGAAAACATACGGATTGTTAAAGCACTGAGTTACAATAAGTGAGTGTATTGCTGCCAACACCTGAGCACAAACACTGATAATGGCAGTGTTTCTAGAATTAACATATTTTGGTGTAACAAAATAAAGTAATTCTAGAAATACATGCATGAAACCAGATTGACACAGTGTTAAATCCCAGTGTCTAGTATTAGTGGGAGAAAAAGAAAGTATAACATATATAGATATATATATATAGATTACCCAGGCCTATGTGTTTCTCTTGAACACTCTCATGTCAGTTGTCTTAATATATTGCACAGCAGCGTATTCTTGCACTGCTGAGACACCCCTGCGCTGTACCAATTGTGCCCTTCCTCTCCTCCGACAGCTCATTACACACCTGTTTCACCTTCTTTGGAAAGCAGCCCCAGGAGTGCGTAAAAGCAGGGCTGAAGCTGTAAGTAGCAGCTCCTTTTAGTTCCTAGAGGATACAGGGGGGATGGGACCAGGTGGAAGAGCATGTCATACAGAGCCAAGTGAGGCACTGTAAGCAGATAGGGAAATGGAGAAACCAGAGACAGTCGTGTGAACTAGAGAGGCTGAGCTGTAAGAGTGTCCAGCAAGAGCCAAGTGTTTCCTTACATTATTTGATTAGTGAATAATTAAAACAAGATACTGCTGGGATATCACTTGGGGACTAGAGACTGATGCAACTTTGTCCGTTCTCATTTCCTGTGTATTGTTTAACAGGGTTTTATGTTCTTGTTTTGTTTTGTGTTTTTTAGTCAGCATTTGTTCTTCCTTTGACTGTTTTTCTTTATATTTAGTGGAGTATATTTATATATATTGAGTTATTATTTTACTCTCATTGCCCTGCTTTATTCAAGTTTTTTTAAGCTTTACATGGAAGACGTGGGAGTGAGGTGCCTCTCCATCACCAGATGTCTGCGATTGGCTTTGTTATTGACCATATGTGACATACAGTGCCTATAGAAAGTCTACAACTATGGGCACCATTTGAACTGTTCAAGCTCGGTCAAGTTTCTTGGGTGTTGATGGAGTCATTAACTCACATTTTTCTGTGTTATTCTCAGTGCACCAAGGGATATTCAAGGCCTTTGATTGTATGCATTATACCCATTCCCTGAGCTGTACCTTTCAAGTACTTTGTCGCTCCTTGGTACTCATGGTTGAGTCTTTGATTTTAAATGTACTAAACAAGCGCTACCCAGGACCTGCAGTAGCTGAATATATCCTGAAATCATGTGAATCACTACAGTTTAACACAGGTGGAGGCCACTTACCTTGGTGTGTGATTTTGAAGGTGATTGGTTATACCTGAGCCAATCTAGGATTGCGATTACAAGGGGGGGTGGACATTTATCCAACCAAGATATTTCAGTTATTGTTTTAATTTTCAAAAATGTTATAGAATATTTTTTTCACTTGGAAATTGTGGGGTAGGACGTGTAGATACATTTAAAAATGTAAACAATTAATTTTAATTCCAGGCAATATGGCAACAAAAGAGGATGTATGATGCAGTGGTGAATGCAAAACCAAAACCAATGCAAATGTTAAACAAATTTTCTTTTTTGCATTTATTTATTTACAGATTTAACTGAAATCTTAAAAATAAATACAATATTTGTTAATTAAATAAGGCTTATTTCCCCCACATAGATAAAGATTTATATTTTTCCAAAATACTCAAACAGATGCTAAATCTCAGTGTGTTTAAATATCTGCTCTTTGGAAAAAAAAAAACCCACTAAATCTGGGTTTTATTAATTATTTTACCATTACTTACTTCTTAGCAGATGCCCTTGTCCAGGAAAACTTACATAAATAAGAGCAATACAAAGTGCAATAATACAGTGCAGTTCAAGGCTTAATACGTTTTACAAATTCAAATTTGAAATTTGAAATAAATATTTAACTTAAAACTGTCGGACTCGTAAAATATACCTGGTAAGGGAGGTGACTGGGCTTACTTTAATTGGATTTGTTATCACTTTCTGTCACTTGGATTTGGATGGATTTTCAGTAATGTTTTGTTCATTGTTGCTCTCTTGATTGAGGAGTTGTAAATATGAAACACCTGCAGCTGGAGATGGCATCACTTAGCAACGGCCCTGTGAGCAATTCTACACCGAGCCCTCTCCCCAGTAGATGAGTCACCCGTTTTAAAAGGGGAGTGCCAGGCATGCCCATGAGGTTACATCAGAGATGGGTTGCAGTGAGCGAGTGAGGATCAGGGACATGCTTTACTGGCTCCAGGGAGACAGGTGCTGTAGAGAGAAATGCCCAAAGCAAAGAAATGCTTTATTGTGCTATTGAAACAGTTGCTGCTGCCCTGCTGTGCAGAGGTATCCTTCTCATGTAAACACAGAAAAAAAAAAAAACTGGAGACATGGTTTAAATGAGTGACTTTCTTGCATCTTTGTAAAACTGAATCTGATTGGCTGTCACACTGGTCACTGCTGGTTTTGTGCATTTTGTCAGAGCATGTATTTGAACCATTAGTGCTTTGTAGCCTTTGTAGTTCTTGCAGGGTGCCTATATGCAAATATGCTCTGACATGTAAAGGTTTGGGCATAATTTACATATTATTTACACAATTTACACCCAAGATACCTCACAGAAGACAAGTTTTGATTTTCTCAGTGAGTGCCTTGTAACCTTTGTGAAAACTCTTGTCATAACACCTATGCACAAATACTCCCTGAAAGTGATCCATTACATCCATCCATTTCCAACTCACACTATTAAAATTCATAGGTGAATGTGAATTCTGACACAGACATTATTTTCAGAGAAGGCCTTGTGTAGCCTTTGTGAAAGCTCTTCCAATGTGCCCATGTGCAAATAAGCTCTGAAATGGATGGGATGTCAATTAGTCCCACACCTGTACAATTTAGACTATTAAAACTTGAAATACCTTGAAGAAGATGACTTCTAGAGACTCTAATTCATTATAAAGTCACCTACAAAGCGAAAGCAAAATGTAGGCTTTTCAAGTACAACACAGAGCCCTGTGTGTGTGGAAAACAAGAATATTAATACAATATTATGTTTGTGGCTTAACTCACTAGCAATTGACAGTTTTCTCAATGAAGCAGAGATGGGGTGCTTGAGCGACAGAGTGCAGTGGCACTATACGCAGCATTGCAAGATAAATTCTGTTCACAGATCCCATGGTAACAACATAGGTCCCACCCCCTTTGGGTAGTATCCTCAAAGATTATGAGAAGTTTTAATAGGAAATTGTATCCTACTTGATTGTGAATGATAGCTCAGACTTTGTGCCCTGAACCTCTTGCATAGCTACTGTTCATGTTTTGGTTATTTGTTTGCTTACTTTTTGTGCTAACTATTAGGGTGACCTAGTTGGACTGCCGTGCAGAGCGGTCATTGACACAAACATTTATGCAATAATTAAATAAAGGAAACGGTAAAACAGAACTGTACACAGTATCCAGATGAGCTCTAATTAGTGCATTGTACAGTCTTAACATTACTGCCCTTGTTTGAAATTCTACACTTTTGACAATATACCTTAACCTTGTGTTTGCCTTTTTTATTGCTTCCCCACATTGTTTGGATGGAGAAAGTGAGGAGTCCACATAGACTCCTAGGTCTTTCTCATGCGTTACTTCATCTAGTTCTATTCCTCCCATAGTGTAATTACCTTGCACTTGTCCACATTGAATTTCATCTGCCAGGTGTCGGCCCACAACTGAATATTATCTAAGTCCCTTTGAATAGCCTGTGCTGCCAAGATTGTATCTGCTGAGCCACCTATTTTAGTATCATCTGCAAATTTGACAAGTTAGCTAACTATCCCAGAGTCCAGATCATTAATATAGATTAGAAAAAGCAAAGGCCCTAATACTGATTCAAGTGTGTTACTGAATGAATGTCTGTCTATCTGGTCAAGATTTAAGCTGCTGGGTTTTCTCCTCTGATGGAGTAAAGTGTTTAAATTCATTGTACTGTACATTTTGGAAAATAGCTCTTTTACAGCTGATTAAATCTTTCTGTATCTAAACCAACTGATGAACTGCATGACTGTCGCCTTGTCTTTTAAAATGTTTACTATTGACCTTGACCGGCATTGCATCCAAGGCTGATTAATGCCAATGATTTTGGAATGAGATGTTGGACGAGGAGGTGTCCACATACATTTGGCCATGCAAGTACACTGAGCGTGAATATGTGTGTTTGTTAGCAGATGATATAGAAAACACAACACAAATACGGACGCGCAAATTCATAATTGTCGTTCTTAATTTACTTTCGAGATTCTAAATCATTATATAGTAGGCCTACAGACCACCTTAACATAGCTAGATTATATAAATATAATGAACATGTAACACTTGCCGTTTTGCGTAATACACATTTCCTGCAGGGCTAAACAACAAAAAAACAAGAACTTAAGAAAAATAACATAACGCTGTTGAGTCGCACAAACAACCGTTTAATCATTTAATTGTGCAATATTTCAATAGGATGTATTCCAGGGTCTTCTAGCGGTCCCCTGATGCTTCAAATCAGTATGATTGACCGTATGAATTTGGTAATTAATTGACAATCAGAGCCTTGTTCAAATTCACCAGCAAGTGAACTATAACAAATGAAACGGGTTTATGTGATTTCTTGGTCTTCTCGGGGAATGTCACCTATGCCACAAAAAAGGTTTTTCTCCAGTGAATATAAGTATAATCCAAAACTGTATCATATCGGCTAATATATGGTGCGGATAGTGGTTTCTGTTTCTCTGAATATTTTATACATGGTCCCAGGCTAGTGGTATTGCCTACACTATGGCAATGTACAATGTTGTGTACCACACAATGGAACAGACGTTTTCCAAACTATGCCATGACACTGAAGTGGACATTTATTGTGATATTGTGGTACTCGAGTTACATTATCCCTATATCATGAATAATTAAAACGCGGTCATGTAAATGCCCAGACATTCGTTGTTTTTTCATAAAACATTTAAATTGGAATCATTTCACATACACTATGAAATTAATGGTTGTAATATATGGATATTAATCCTAAATAGAATATTAATCGTTCCAAAATTAAGTTAAGATGAATACCTTCTATAGACTAATTTAAAGATCTACGACAACTTTGTTGAATGGAGTTTAAGTATATAATCTAGTCTAAATCTAAAATAACTAATGATTAAACAAAAATAAAATGTATAATTGTTCTGTAATACGTCTATCCGCAATAGAAAAATTATGTCTGCAAGGCTAATTTTTCCGCGAATGAAACCGTTGAATTAATTCACTTCTGTTGTGTTTGTTTGTTCTGAAGTTGTCACTAAAATTCTAATAACATATTCTGGATAAATTGCAGAAACTACTACTTTATTTACTAACATAATTTACATATACAGTTACTTACACAGTATACTTCAGGGTATACCCTGGCGACACCGCGGTCTCGAACAGCGTTCAATTCTGTTTGATGAACCCTTCAATTAATTAACAATCATTTTAAATCAGAAAAGTAAACAAAAAGTACAATGTCGAATATTTTAAAATCAATTTATTATAATAATTATTAATAATAGTTTAGAATCTGTGCGCCTGTGGTTCACTGTTACCATTATTCAGCAGTCTACCACACCTGGAAACTAGTCTATTTATAAATATGTTTTCGTAGTGATTTCGTAGTGATCATTATGAAACAAGAATTACACATAGGCTACTATTTTAAAGTTTGTAAAAAAAATAAAAATAATAGTGATACAGAATGCAAAGATCAAGTGTGTGTTGTACATTTTCATCATTGTAGCATTTACATTGACCATTTTGTCAAATTACATGGTTATATATATTGTAGTATGTTGTAATATACTGTGATACATTCATTATTTTAACATGGCAGTATCATACTAGTACTACATTCCCATGTATAATACTATGCTATGAGATACTATAGTTGGCCTACATACTATTATACTGTATTTTTGCACTTTGTATTGTTCTTATGTTTTGTAAATCACCTGGATAAGGACATCTGTCAATAAATACTACTACTACTACTACTACTACTACTACTACTAATAATAATAATAATAATAATAATAGTACATGTATGTATATGTAAATGTTCTCATGCGATCCAAGTACACATTCATTAACCCGCTAATAAATCTGATCTTGGCCCCTGACTGCTGCAACCACCTTTGTTTAACCGGGAAGTCCGGTATTTTACTTATTAAAATAAGATCTTAAACCAGTGCTTATAAAACCCTCTAAGCCGGTAAGTTAAACCCTCGCTTAAAACCACCCACATAAATTAACGTTAGAAACGTATAACCAAATAACCATAACTTGGAAAAATGTGCATAATAATTGTAAAACAAAGTGACCTGAAACAATACAATGTCACCAAAATCCAGGGTTCAGTGAACAATTTAAACTGGAGACTTAGCCTCGCAGCAACTAACAATACTATAAGACTAAACAAAGATAAAACACAGGTGCACAGTAAAATGCAAGGTCGGGAGGCAAAGATGTTGATATTAGCCTTGTTGTGATTGCATGTGAGAGGTGCCATTTCCTCACAGATGAGAGGCTGAGCTGCAGTGGTTTTGGACGGTCAAAATGCAGTGTGGCTGTTTTAAAGCACAGGGTATCTCCTGATGAAAGGCCTTTTCTGTCTGACAGGACTACCTAATTGTTTTCAATCGGGTTTGCTTTTTTCTTTTTGTCGGATCTAGTTAATCTGATCTACCGGTAGCTCATCCTGAGCGGTACTCTTCCGTGCCATGTTCAATCTTGTTATTTTTTTTTTGTTCTATATAGCCTATACAGTACACCTAAACCCGCCACTGCTTCGCCTTAATAAATAACGATACACACATGCTTCTAATGATGCACGTAGGGTAAATAAAACTAATTAAAAGCAAAAGCATCGGTCATTATAGTACTACCCGATGTATTAGGCATCAGTGTTTTATCCTAAAGCACATTGACGCTAAACTAAAAGCCCCAACAACTCATTTGATGTAAGCTCCTATAAACGTTAAAGAACGGGTACAAACGTGTACATGGCGTGAATCCAATTATCATACAAAGTGGTGGTGAGTGAAATATTTCCGCAAGAGAAACAAAACCTTCCCAGACACAGTCTTTTCTATCCTGCCTGCATGGATGGCCTCTATGCAGAACAGATCAGCTGTGCACTATTAACAGTGTTTATACTAGTGTTCCAACAGGAGCCCTCATTCGCTCAATTAATTCAATTATTGTATCAGTCAGGCTCATTTCACATTTGCATATTTGACTTTTCCAGCTGGTAAACTAATATATGTAAACTTACTCAATATATTGTACCCAAAACACATGTTGGAATCTGGAGAGCGGTTTGGAATCCATCCAAATAGACCAATTAAACGACGTCATAGAAACCAGAAGGTGGCCCTCCAGAACAGGAGTCTGACCCTCCTGGCACAGACTAAAACATACTATAATCCTAAAATGCCATCATGGAGTTCTGTAGCCCAACTGACAACAGAGACATTGTAATAGGCATTTTAAAAACTATTTTATTTCCAACCTTCCCGTTTTCTTTCTAAGCAACACAGGTTAACACGGTGGTGTTTGAGGTAAACTGCTCAATGCACTATGGAGAGGTGTTGTTTAGAAGCTCCAACAGGGCATCCGATCATTCCGATCAGTAGGGAAGTTGGCATCCCTGCTCGTCCAGATAGGCGTGTGTCAGAACCAGGGGCATCCTGTACACTTGATTGGCGTGACTGCTGGGATACAGATGTACAAACGATTTCCATTAAATTTAAATCAGCTAGAAAAACAGGTTGTGAAAACGTAATTAAGACAGGCGAAAGTGCCGCCACCAAGCATTAAAAATACACAAAGAAGGTTTAGTGGAAGACGCAGGTGCACTTATGAAAAAGACAAAAAATAAATAAAAATACATATCAACAAATGCAGAAATGCCGTGTGTGCTTCAGTATTGTGTATATAGCATTGCCTATGCATGCTATTCCGTTCATTGTCAAAATCTAAAGACATTATTTGGTGCTCACACTAGAAAGCACAGATACATAAAACTAATACGAAATCATCGTTTCCTATTAAGTGCCTGTACATTTGCAGTGTATGCATGGGTTACAGTGCATTGTGTGTCGTTTCAACGGCTCAGACTTGGCTGACGGCAGAGGAAGCCGCTGCTGACAATTCGAGCTACTTCCCCAAAGCACGCATGTCCACAGACAGCACGCATGCGCAGTGACCCCCTTCACATACACACCCATGTATGAGTTACCATTAACGGTCCTGGTATTAGTTTATAAATTAGAGTTGTCGTTTTTTTCCCCCCTCAACATCGAGTTAATATAAATTATAGATCGGATGACATTGACATTTGATTCCATAGCAAATTATTTAGAGAAATTAAAGGTATGACAACAGACTTAAAAATAATATTTACAATAACGTTCCATATGCATGAAGATAACTTATTAACATTCTTATTCAGGATTTTATTTGATGATGTCACTGTTGGGTTTGCGATAATATATCCGATGATTACAGTGTATAGGAACATTATTTGCAGTTGCTTTTAATTGACAGATTTCAGCAAGGAACTTTAACTTTTGGGTGCGTGGTGGTAATTAGGCTGGGGTATCGTGGTATGAGGCAGATTCATTGAAAATCACCCAAAAACGCCTATAGAAAATATGCAAAGACACTAGCCTGCGAGATTCTCGGTGTAGCATTTGAAAGCTTTACTCAAGCCTGCAAGTACACTTAAGAGGATGATATTTCCCATGTTGCTAGACCAATCTTCCATTTCCTCTCATACAATAAGGGTAAGCTGAGCTATTCAAGGGATACAATGCAATAGGAGTGTTTTAAAGGAGGGGGCAGCTCATGACGACAACTGCTTTCTTTCTATTCTCGTTTCTGCCGGGGGAGCTCAGTTTGTCTGCCTGCCCACAGTCTTAAGTTCTGGGTGTGATTCTGCGTGTCTCAGGTCGGGACGGGTGTGTGTGTGTGTGTGTGTGTGTGTGTGTGTGTGTGTGTGTGTGTGGGGGGGGGTGATTATATTGAATAGCCTCCAGCATGGCGGGACTGATGTGGCAGGACATGCCCGGGGACCTGCGCCCAAGAGACCTGCTTTAATGCTGCGTCAGCGCGCTCAAAGGAAGGAGTTTGTATTTGGTTGTGTCTGTGTCCAACTACACAGTGTATACATCATAGCGGTCCGTCATTACACTGTCCGCCTCCCTATGTTGTGGGACGACTGCAGGTAGCACCGTCAACGATGCCTCTCCTAATCCTGTGCATGCAACCAAAGCCGCTGGAAACTTTGTCGCAAGTGGATCTGTGGCTGACGACAGGCAACCTGCTCTCCGGTACAGAAGATTAACTTAAAATACAGGTGAGATGAGCAATGGAAGTCTTAATTATAGTGGTGAAGTAATTTACATCGTAATGCAAGATCTCGAAAGTATGTATAGCTCTATAAGTGGTAAATTAAGGAACGCACGCATTGAAACGGAAATGTATCGACGTTGCACGGGGCTGTATGCTAGGCTTTTGTAAGGTCAAATATCCCCACTTTAAAAACGGGTCGGAGTTGAAGAGATCGGCACTTGAGAAAGTATTCAGGTTTGTCCCAGTTTGCTGTACCTTGTGTGTAAAATCGTGTCCTGCGCGACGCTTGGCAGCTGTGTGCGAGTTGGGTTGATGTTAAAGCTGGACTATGATGGATGTGCGCTGTTCGTGGTGTCTGATCTTCCAGTCGAACTTGTCGTACGGAGCGCAGTGTACCAGGCCAGCTGCATCCACAAGCGCGCAAACACTGGCAACTGGAATTTAGTGCAAAGACTAAATCTTAAGTGCATAACCTCTCTCTCTCTCTCTCTCTGGTGTATGTATAATATATATATACACACACACACACACAAATAATCAAATCAGAGACGCAAATAAATTAAACCATGTAATGTTTTATTAATGTAACTAATGTTTAGGCCACATGAAAAAAAGAAAACGAAAGTTAAACGTTTGCTAACACTATCATTTAATTATGCCGTTTTTTAATATTCAAATGAGCGACACAAAACTTTAATTAGTGTAGTTGCAACGCGGGCAGTACTTTCTATCTTTCCATCGTCCCACCTGCCCACATGGACTGCGTGGTAAGACTGATAGCGTTTGTTTGAAGACCTATTTATGTCGTGGCTTTACACTTGATCATTATGTTTATGTGCATACAATGAAACATTAATGTAAACAATTAAAGTTTATACATCTTCTTCATAACATAAATGCATACATTCGTAGTATTACTATAAACAGGGTGGTTTAAATAATGCTAAAAGCTTCAAAGGCTTGTCAGTCCTACCACATTTGCTATGATAAGAGTTTTATCCGCTAGTGTTTAATAGCTAAGGTTGTATTCCTATTCCGTTTTACACAGGAAGTCAGTGGTTGAAATGAGGAAGTGAATAGAGTAAGTGTGTGAGCTTGTGCAATACAATTTAACATTAGTGATAAAACCTTACAGTACTGTAAAGGGACAAAGGCAACAAACAACAACCGCCTAAAACATGAACATTGTACCGGTCAGTGACCACGCGTGGCCGAGAAAGTGCGTCTCTCTGTCTGTAGATATAGATAGATAGATAGATAGATAGATAGATAGATATGATAATCACTTTAGACATGTATTGATCGGAGCAAACAAACCTGACACTTGACAAACAGTTGCCTTTTACGTGCGCAACTGCAGCAGAG
The DNA here is from genome assembly GCF_036373705.1 of Amia ocellicauda. Lineage (NCBI taxonomy): Eukaryota > Metazoa > Chordata > Actinopteri > Amiiformes > Amiidae > Amia > Amia ocellicauda. The sequence goes on from NC_089856.1 coordinate 4,654,584, forward strand.
ATGGCAATGGCAGTTGCATGCGGTTAGATCAGCTCTTTGTCAATTAAATGCGATCCATTTACACCCGCCAACAATTCGGAGCAAAACAAATAACAAAAAATTAACACAACCGCACCCTTAGTAGACTTTAAATCTACTTTCATAATTAAGACAGATGCTGCCTTTTTTCCTCAGGCGTCATGTATATTAACTGCAAATGGGCTTCAAATCGCTCATTTTCAGGGAGACACTCCCTCATTACATCAACTTTGTCTCATTTAACGTGCAGCTGATTTTTATAGCAATTACATTTATTTTTCACGACTAGGAAATGTTTTCTAGTAAGCCCTGCCTAGGAAAGTTGCCAGACCAGTTAGGAACAGCATTGTTCACTGGTAGGTTACACAACTGCAACACCGTAGATAGGAAAAGATTCAATCCACATTCCGACCACACCCTTTACTTGCACTATAAATATTAACTGTAATTGACCACATTTCTCCGTATGATCAAAAGAAACACTGAACGAAAAAATAAAGCTGCGAGAACAGGTTTGTAGATTGAACAGGTGGGTCAACATTTCTTTGTAATCTGATCCATAGTCGTTTGTCCTTTTTGAAGGTTAGTGCCATTTTGACAGTCAAATAACAGGTAAAACAGATCATCTTGATGTGCACAATATATGACAAATGCAGCACTGCAATGCTGAACAAACCAGTTTCAGTATTAATCCTTATGTGGACAAATTAGAATGTACAACAATCATACATAGCAACAACATCCATTTCAGTTTGAGTCTATGTGCATTAAAAGAGTTCACACAACACTCCCAGTCAAATTCTGTGCAAATTGGTCAAATTCAACCCAGTGACCTGATAGTTTTTTTTTTTCCAATTGAGCTCTCTGTGACATAACTTAAGTAATACTTTGCCTTAGAATCAAAGTTTATTTTTAACAGGTTGAGATTTGAAGTTTAAAAAGACTGACATAAGGCACCTGAATTCTCCACATTTTTGTAAGTTAAATAGTTCTAGAAGTCAGTTTAAAGCAGTAATTAGTTCAGTGAAGGTTTCAATTAAGTGATTGAGAGCTCAGCTGGATCAAAAACGTCAGGACAATGGTGCCCCTGGGAACAGGGTTGGGAACAAGCAGTGGTTTATAGTTCTTCTTAAATTGGTCTAATAATGTTTTAGAAGAATGAAGAATTAAATAAAATCTCAATTTTTGTGCTGTTTTGTTTTCCCTACAGCTTTTTTGGAAGGCATGGATACATTAAACAAAGGGCTAGGATTTGGACAGCCAGTATGCAACCAATGAAAAAAGGTAATTTTTATTACACTTGTTTTATCAACATTTGTGTGGAGCAGCAGAATAAGAGAAGCTCAGTTAATTTTCTATTAATCTGCATTTTCTTACCCAAAGCCAGGAAGGGACGATGGATGGCAAACGCAAATTCTTTCAGAGCTGTTTCCTTAAAGTGCTGTTGGTGACCTTTCTGTGGCTTTTGTTGCTGAGCTATTTCTCAGAGAAGAAATCGTGGCTGTACAACTTAATCCTAAAATACTGGGGGCATAAACAAGTTGCAGAACCCCCCTTGTTAAACATTACAACCCAGAGACCGCTCAAATATGATCCCCACTCACAGCATGGGCCCTTCGATATTGCTTATCCATACAACTACGCTTACGTCCTCAATGAGCCGTACAAGTGCGTGGCCAGGACTCCATTCTTGGTGCTCATGGTCCCAGTGGCTCCACATAACCGTGAGGCCAGAGACATCATCAGACAGACCTGGGGGAACGAGAGTTTGATCGCAGGGGTAGCTATTGTCCGGATCTTTGCGCTGGGGTTGCCCTCTGGGGACAGAGCCCCTCAGATCCAGGCAGAGCTGAAAAAGGAGAGTCAGGAGCACCATGACATCATCCAGAAGGACTTCCTGGACAGCTACCGCAACCTGACCATTAAGACCATGGCGATCCTGGACTGGCTGGTCTCCTACTGCCCGGGAGCTTCCTATGCCATGAAGATCGACACAGACACGTTCCTCAATGTGGACAACCTGGTCAACAAGCTCCTGGATCCTCATGCCCCCCACCCCAAGCAGGACTACATCACAGGGGTAGTCATAGTGAATGGAGAAGCTCGCAGGGACACAGGGTCAAAGTGGTATATGCCCTTTGAGGTGTATCCCAAGAGTACGTATCCTCTGTACGTCTCTGGGATTGGCTATGTCTTTTCCCTTGACTTGGCCAAGAAGGTCCTGAAAGTATCCAAGTATGTCAAGCCCTTGTTTTTAGAGGACGTGTATGTGGGCATGTGCTTGGAGAAGCTGGACATTAAGCCAACCTACCCACCAAGCGCATCCCTCTTCAACCTCTACTCCTTCCCCTATGACTACTGCCGCTTCTCCAAAATCATTACTGTGACTGATATCCCCATCATGGAACTGGTGAAGTTCTGGAAAGACTTCCAGGTGCCTGGCCATCTCTGTGAGGGTAAGGAGTGACTTTGAAGGGGGTGGACACTAAAAGACAAACTACAATAAATAATTGCCTGAGGCTTAACTACTATGCAAAAATCAATTGTGTCCTGGCCTTCAGACTGTTGCAATTTGTATCTGCTGTATTTCGGATCATGTCTTACTTGCTTCAGATTGTTATGTATTCAGATTTTGTATTTTTATTTTAAGCAGCTGATTTTACCCTAAATGTTCTGCAGTCAAAAGGGACAAATAATCTAAAATTATGTTATCACAGAGTGCCTTAAAGAGAAACCTTTATACTGTGAATTGCTATTTAAGAAAAATACTGGCTCCCTGTATCATTGCACTTCTTTTTAAGATGAACGCTGCTGTCCGCTTTTCTTGAATGCACAAAAGGGGGCTGAGGGGGGGAATATATATATATATATATTTGGTCAAATCTGGTTCAAATCTAAT